>NW_026962437.1:0-300000 GCF_032445375.1 Bacillus rossius redtenbacheri | reverse complement strand
AGGCAATTAAGCAGTTAATTAGGCAGGCAAGCAATTTGGCAGGTAATTAGGCAGGCAATAAGGCAAGCAATTAGGCAGACAATTAAGGAGGCATTTAGGCAGTTAATTAGGCAAGCAATTAGGCAGGCAAGCAATAAGGCAGGCAGGTAATTAGGTAGGCAATTAAGCAGTTAGTTAGGCAGGCAAGCAATTTGGCAGGCAATTAGGCAGGCAATAGGCAAGCAATTAAGCAGGCAATTAAGAAGGCAATTATACAGTTAAATAGGCATGCAATAAGACAAATGATTAGGCAGACAATTAGGCAGGCAATAAGGCAGTTAATTAGGCAAGCAATTATGCAGCTGATTAGGCAGGCAATTAGGCAGGCAATTAGGCAGATAATTGAGCAGGCAATAAGGCAGGCAAATAGACAGGCAATTAGACAGACAATTAGGCATTTAATTAGGCATTTAATTAGGCAGATAATTAGGCAGGCAATTAGGCAGGCAGGCAATTAGGCAGGCAATTAGGTAGGCAATTTAGCAGGCAGGCAATAAGGCATGCAATTAAGCAGTAAATTAAGCAAGCATGCAATTTGGCAGGTAATTAGGAAGTTAATTAGGCATGCAATTAGGCAGTTAATTAGGCAGGCAATTAGGCAGTTAATTAGGCAAGCAATTAAGCAGGGAATTAAGCAGTTAATTAGGCATGCAATAAGACAAATTATTAGGCAGGCAATAAGGCAGTTAATTAGGCAAGCAATTATGCAGCTGATTAGGCAGGCAATTAGGCAGGCAATTAGGCATGCAATTAAGCAGGCAATTAACAGGCAATTGTGCAGTTAATTAGGCAAGCAATTAAGCAGGCAATTAGGCAGTTTATTAGGCAAGCAATTAAGCAGACAAGCAATAAGGCAGGCAGGTAATTAGGCAGGCAAGCCATTTGGCAGGTAATTAGGCAGGCAATAAGGCAGGCTATAAGGCAGGCAATTAGGCAGTTAATAAGGCAGGCAATTAGGCAGTTAATTAGGCAGGCAATAAGGCAGGCAATTAGGCAGTTAATAAGGCAGACAATTAGGCAGTAATAAGGCAGGCAATTATGAAGTCAATTAGGCAGGCAATTAGGCAGGAAGGCAGGCTAATAGGTAGGCAATTAGGAAAGCAATTAGGCAGGCAATTAGGCAATATATTAAGCAGTTAAATAAGCAGGCAATTTGGAAGGTAATTATGCAGGCAATTAGGCAGGCTATAAGGCAGGCATATAGGCAGTTAATAAAGCAGTTAATAAGGCAGGCAATTAGGCAGGCAATTAGGCAGTTAATTAGGCAAGCAATTATGCAGGGAATTCAGCAGTTAATTAGGCATGCAATAAGACAAATGATTAGGCAGGCAATTAGGCAGTCAATAAGGCAGTTAATTAGGCAAGCAATTATGCAGCTGATTAGGCAGGCAATTAGGCAGGCAATTAGGCAGGTAATTAAGCAGGCAAATAAGCAGGCAATTAGACAGCCAATTAGGCAGACAATTAGGCATTTAATTAGGCAGATAATTAGGTAGGCAATGAGGCAGGCAATGTGGCAGGCAATTAGGCAGGTAGGTAATTAGTGAGGCAATTAGGCAGGCAATTAAGCAGGCAAATATGCAGTTAAAAAGGCAAGCAATTAGGCAGGCAAGCAATAAGGCAGGCAGGTAATTAGGCAGGCAATTAGGCAGGCAATTAGGCATGCAATTAGGCAGTTAATAAGGCAAGCAATTATGAAGTCAATTAAGCAGGCAATTAGGCAGGAAGGCAGGCAATTAGGTAGGCAATTACGTAAACAATTTGTAGGCAATTAGGCAGTTAATTAGGCAGGCATTTAGGCAGTTAATATTCAGGCAATTAGGCAGGCAAGCAATTAGGCAGGCAAGCAATTAGGCAGGCAATTAGACTGTTGTTTAGGCAGGCAATTAGACAGTTGTTTAGGCAGGCAATTAGACAGTTGTTTAGGCAGGCAATTAGGCAGTTAATTAGGCCCCTAATAGGCAGGCTATTAAGCAGGTAATTGAGTAGGCAATTAGGCAGGCAATTAAGCAGTTCATTAGACAAGCAGGCAATTTGGCAGGTAATTAGGCAGGCAATTAGGCAGTCAATTATGCAGGCAATTCGGCAGTTAATTAGGCAGGCAATGAGGCAGGCAATTAGGCAGTTAATTAGACAGGCAATTAGGCAGGCAATTAGGCAGGCAATTAGGCAGTGAATTAGGCAGTAAATTAGTTAGGAAATTAGGCAGGCAGTCAATTAGGCTGGTAGGCATTTGGCAGGCAGGCAATTAGGCAGGCAATAAGGCAGTTTATTAGGCAAGCTTTTATGCAGCTAATTAAGCATGCAATTAGGCAGACAATTAGGCAGGTAATTAAGCAGGCAATAAGGCAGGCAAATAGGCAGGCAATTAGACAGCCAAAGAGGCAGGCAATTAGGCATTTAATTAGGCAGATAATTAGGCATGCAATTAGGCAGGGAATTAGGCAGGCAATTAGGCAGTGAATTAGGCAGTAAATTAGTTAGGAAATTAGGCAGGCAGTCAATTAGGCTGGTAGGCATTTGGCAGGCAGGTAATTAGGCAGGCAATTAGGCAGCCAATTAGGCAGTTAATTAGACAGGCAATTAGGCAGTTTGCTGTATGAAGTTTGTGGTTTTCGAATATCGGTTTGCGGTTTACGAATCGCAGTTTGCAGTTCGCAATTATTACAAAGCAGTTCGTAGTTAGCAGTTTACAGTTCGCAGGTTGCAGTGAGCAGTTTGCTGTTCGCATTTCGCTTTTCGCACATTGCAGTTCTGGGAATCCATTTTGCAGTTCGCAATTTGTAGTTCGCAAATTGCAGTTTTCAGTTTGCAGTGCGTAGTTCTCAGTTTGCAGTTCACAGTTTTCTGTTCGCAGATCTCAGTTCACAATTCGCAGTTTACTGTTCAGAGTTCGTAGGTTCGGTTTTTGCAATTTGCAGTTCGCAGTTGGGAGTTTGCAGTTTGTAGTTTGCTGTTTAAATTAAGTGCTTTCCGTATTGCTGTTCGCATTTGCAGTTTGCAGTTTGTAGTTTTGTAGTTCGCCGTTTACAGTTCGCTGTTCGACATCATCTATCGCCGGTTGCTATTTCGATCGGCAGTTTGCGGATTGCGGTTTTAGTTTTGCGGTTTGCAGTTGGCAGTTTGCAGTTCGCAATATGCAGTTCGTAGTTTGAATTTTACAGTTTGCAATTTGCACATTGCAGGTCGCAGTTTAGAGTTCACAGTTAGCAGTTCGCAGTTTAAAGTTTATGGTTTGCGGATATCGGTTTGCGGTTTACGAATCGCAGTTTTCAGTTTGCAATTAGCACCACGCAGTTCGTAGTTAGCAGTTTACAGTTCGCAGGTTGCAGTGAGCAGTTTGCTGTTCGCATTTCGCTTTTCGCACATCGCAGTTCTGAGAATGCAGTTTGCAGTTCGCAATTTGTAGTTCGCAAATTGCAGTTTGCAGTTTGCAGTTCGTAGTTCTCAGTTTGCAGTTCACAGTTTTATGTTCGCAGTTCTTAGTTTGCAATTCGCAGTTTACTGTTCAGAGTTCGTAGGTTCGCTTTTTGCAGTTTGCAGTTCGCAGTTGGGAGTTTGCAGTTTGTAGTTTGCTGTTTAAATTTTGTGCTTTTCGGATTGCTGTTCGCATTTGCAGTTTGTATTTGGCAGTTCGCTGTTTACAGTTCGCTGTTCGACGTCATCTATCGCCGTTTGCTATTTCGATCGGCAGTTTGCGGATTGCGGTTTTAGTTTTGCGTTTTGCAGTTGGCAGTTTGCTTTTTATCATTTTGCAGTTCGCAATATGCAGTTTGTAGTTCAAATTTTACAGTTTGGAATTTGCACATTGCAGGTCGCAGTTTAGAGTTCACAGTTTGCAGTTCACATTTAGCAGTTCGCAGTTTAAAGTTTGTGGTTTGCGGATATCGGTTTGCGGTTTACGAATCGCAGTTTTCAGTTCGCAATTAGCACCACGCAGTTCGTAGTTAGCAGTTTACAGTTCGCAGGTTGCAGTGAGCAGTTTGCTGTTCACATTTCGCTTTTCGCACATCGCAGTTCTGAGAATGCAGTTTGCAGTTCGCAATTTGTAGTTCGCAAATTGCAGTTTGCAGTTTGCAGTGCGTAGTTCTCAGTTTGCAGTTCACAGTTTTCTGTTCGCAGTTCTCAGTTTGCAATTCGCAGTTTACTGTTCAGAGTTCGTAGGTTCGCTTTTTGCAGTTTGCAGTTCGCAGTTGGGAGTTTGCAGATTGTAGATTGCTGTTTAAATTTTGTGCTTTGCGGATTGCTGTTTGGATTTTGCAGTTTGTAGTTTTGCAGTTCGCCGTTTACAGTTCGCTGTTCGACGTCATCTATCGCCGTTTGCGTTTTTCGGTCTGCAGTTTGCGGATTGCGGTTTTAGTTTTGTGGTTTGCAGTTGGCAGTTTGCTTTAATCAGTTTGCAGTTCGCAATATGCAGTTCGTAGTTTGAATTTTACAGTTTGCAATTTGCACGTTGCAGGTCGCAGTTTAGAGTTCACAGTTTGCAGTTTGCAATTTGCCATTAGCAGTTTTCATTTTTCGGTTTGCGTTTTGAGGTTTGCAGTTGGCATTAGGCAGTTTGCAGTTTGCAGTTCGTAGTTTGCGGTAAATGGTTTTTGATTTTTGGTTATGGATTGCCGTTTGCTGTTCGCAGTTTGAAGTTCCCATTTCCCAGTTCGCGTTTTGAGGTTAACAGTTCGCAGTTTTCAGATCCCAAACTTCCGCATACGGTTTTCAGTTTGCCGTTTGCATTTGCAGTTTGCAGTTCGCATTTTGCATTTCGCTGTTCGCAATTCGCAAATCTTTGAGGTTAGAGGTTTGCGGTTCGGTATTTGCAGTTCACAATTTTCATTTCGCAATTGGCAGTTTGCAGTTCGCAGTTTTAATCGTTGTTTGAAGTTTGCTGTTCGCAAATCGCAAATTGCCCTTTGCGGATTACGGTGTTCAGTTTGCGGTTTTAGGTTTGTGGTTTGCGGATTGCCGTTTGCAGTTCGCATTTGCAGTTCGTGGTTTGCAGTTCGCAGTTTTTCATTTCGCAGTATGCAGTTCGCAGTTCTCAAATAAGCATTTGGTGGTTTTGTGGTTTGCAGTTTGAAGTTTTACAGTTTGGGATTTGCAGCTCGTAATTCGCTGTTCGCAGTTCGCAGTTTGCACTTCACTTTTTGCCGTTCGAAGTTTGCAGTTCACATGTTACAGTCATAAGTTTGTCGTTCGCAGGTTGCAGTTCGCAGTTTGCAGTGTGCAGTTCGGAGTTTGCTGTGCGCAGTTAGTAGGTATGCATTTCGCAGTTTGCCGTTCGCAGATTGCAGTTGCAGTTTGCAGTTTGCAGTTAGGTGTTTACAGTTTGCAGTTTGTAGTTCGCAGTTTGCAGTTGCATTTGTCAGTTTGCAGTTTGCAGTTATTACTTTGTAGTTTACGGTTTGTGGTTTGCGGTTTTCAGGTAGCAATTTGTATTTGGCAGTTCCCCGGTAATTGTCAGCATTTTGTAGTTCGCTGTTTGCAGGTTTTTGTTTGCAGTTAGCCGTTTGTAGTTCGCAGTTCGCAGTTTTAAAATCGCGGTTCACAGTTTGCTTGTTTCAGTTCGCAGTTTGCAGTTCGCAGTTTGCAGTTAGCCGTTTGTGGTTCGCAGTTCGCAGTTTTAAAATCGCGGTTCACAGTTCGCTGGTTCAGTTCGCAGTTTGCAGTTGGCAGTTCGAAGTTTCCCGTTCGCAGTTTGCTGTTTGAAGTTTGTGGTTTGCGATTTCGGTTTGCAGTTAGTTAGCAGTGTGATGTTCGTAGTTCGCAGTTTGCAAATTGCCGTTTTCAATTTGCGGATTGCGAATTGCAATTTCTAGTTTTCTTTTTGTAATTTAAATTTTGCAGTTTACAATTCGCAGTTTGCTGTATAAAGCTTGTGGTATGTGGTTTGTGGGTTGTGGTATGTATTTCAGGCAATTAGTTAGACAAGCAATTAAGCAGGCAATTAGGCAGTTAATTAGGCAGGCAAATAGGCAGACAATTAGGCAGGCAATAAGGCAGTTAATTGAGCAGGCAATTAGGCAGTTAATTGAACAGGCAATTAGGCAGGCAATAAGGCAATATATTAAGCAGTTAATTAGGCAGGCAGGCAATTTGGCAGGTAATTAGGCAGGCAATTAGGCAGGCTATAAGGCAGGCAATTAGGCAGTTAATAAAGCAGTTAATAAGGCAGGCAATTAGGCAGGTAATTAGGCAGGCAATAAGGCTGGCAATTAGGCAGTTAATTAGGCAGGCAGTTAATAAGGCAGGCAATTATGAAGTCAATTAGGCAGGCTATTAGGCAGGAAGGCAGCCAATTAGGTAGGCAATTAGGTAGGCAATTAGGCGGCAAGCAGTAAGGCAAGCAGTAAGGCAGTTAATAAGGCAGGCAATTAGGCAGAAAATTAGGCAAGCAGGCAATTAGGCATTCAATTAAGCAGTTAATTGGGCAAGCAGGCAATTTGGCAGGTAATAGGGAAGGCCATTAGGCAGGCAATAAGGCAGGCAATTAGGCAGGCAATTAGGCAGACAATAAGCAGGCAATTAGCAGTTAATAAGGCAGGCAATTATTAAGTCAATTAGGCAGGCAATTAGGCAGGCAATTAGGCAGGAAGGCAGGCAATTAGGTAGGCAATTTGGTAGGCAATTAGGCAGGCAAGCAATTAGGCAGGCAGTAAGGCATTTAATTAGGCTGGCATTAGGCAGTTAATTGATTAGGCAATTAGGCAGTTAATTGAGCAGGCAATTAGGCAGTTAATTAAGCAGGCAATAAAGCAGTTAATAAGGCAGGCAATTATGAAGTCAATTAGGCAGGCAATTAGGCAGTAAGGCAGGCATTTATGTAGGCATTTAGGAAGGCAATTAGGCAGGCAATTAGTTAGGCAATTTGGTAGGCAATTAGGCAGGCAAGCAATTAGGCAGGCAGTAAGGCAGTTAATTATGCAGGTAATTAAGCAAATAATTAGGCAGGCAATTAGGCAATAAATAAGGCAGGCAATTAGGCAGGCAATTAGGCAGGCAATAAGGCAGATAATTAGGCAAGCAATTAGGCAGGCAATTAGGCAGGCAATTAAACAGGCAATTTGGCAGGCAATTAGGCAGGCAATTAGGGAGGCAATAAACCAGGCAATTTTGGCAGTTAATTAGGTAGGCAATTGGGCAGTTATTAAGGCAGGCAATTAGGCAGGAAGGCAGGCAATTAGGTAGCCAATTAGGAAGGCAATTAGGAAGGCAAGCAATTAGGCAGGCAATTAGGAAGGCAATTATGCAGTTAATTAGGCAGGAAATTAGGCAGGCATTTAGGCAGGCAATTAGGCAGGCAATTAGGCAGTTAATAAGGCAGGCAATTATGAAGTCAATTAGGCAGGCAATTAGGCAAGAAGGCAGGCAATTAGGCAAGAAGGCAGGCAATTAGGCAAGAAAGCAGGCAATTAGGTAGGCAATTATGTAAACAATTAGGCAGGCAATTAGGCAGGCAGTAAGGCAGGCAGTAAGGCAGGCAATTAGGCAGGCATTAAGGCAGGCAATTAGGCAGTTAATTAGGCAGGCAATTAGGCAGTTAATAAGGCAGGCAATTATGAAGTCAATTAGGCAGGCTATTAGGTAGGAAGGCAGACAATAAGGTAGGCAATTAGGTAGGCAATTAGGCAGGCAAGCAATTAGGTAGGCAATTAGGCAGGCAAGCAATTAGGCAGGCAGTAAGACAGTTCAATAGGCAGGCAATTAGGCAGATTATTCGGCAAGCAGGCAATTTGGCATGCAATTAAGCAGTTAATTGGGCAAGCAGGCAATTTGGCAGGTAATTAGGCAGGCAATTATGCAGTTAATTAGGCAGGCAATTAGCAGTTAATATGGCAGGCAATTATGAAGTCAATTAGGCAGGAAATTAAGCAGGAAGGCAGGCAATTAGGTAGGCAATTTGGTAGGCAATTAGGCAGGCAAGCAATTAGGCAGGCAGTAAGACAGGTAATTAGGCAAATAATTAGGCAGGCAATTAGGCAGTTATTTAGGCAGGCAATTAGGCAGACAATTAGGTAGGCAATTAGGCAGATAATTAGGCAGTTAATTAGGTAGGCAATAAGGCAGTTAATAAGGCAGGCAATTATGAAGTCAATTAGGCAGGCAATTAGGCAGGGAGGCAGGCTATTAGGTAGGCAATGAGGTAGGCAATTAGGCAGGCAATTAGGCAATATATTAAGCAGTTAATTAGGCAGGCAATTTGGAAGGTAATTAGGCAGGCAATTAGGCAGGCTATAAGGCAGGCATTTAGGCAGTTAATAAAGCAGTTAATAAAGCAGTTAATAAGGCAGGCAATTAGGCAGTTAATTAGGCAGGCAATAAGGCAGGCAATTAGGCAGTTAATTAGGCAAGCAATTAAGCAGGGAATTAAGCAGTTAATTAGGCATGCAATAAAACAAATGATTAGGCAGGCAATTAGGCAGGCAATAAGGCAGTTAATTAGGCAAGCAATTATGCAGCTGATTAGGCAGGCAATTAGGCAGGCAATAAGGCAGGAAATTAAGCAGGCAATAAGGCAGGCAAATAAGCAGGCAATTAGACAGCCAATTAGGCAGTCAATTAGGCATTTAATTAGGCAGATAATTAGGTAGGCAATGAGGCAGGCAATGTGGCAGGCAATTAGGCAGGTAGGTAATTAGTCAGGCAATAAGGCAGGCAATTAAGCAGGCAAATAGGCAGTTAATAAGGCAAGCAATTAGGCAGGCATGCAATTAGGCAGGCAGGTAATTAGGCATGCAATTAAGCAGTAAATTGAGCAAGCATGCAATTTGGCAGGTAATTAGGCAGGCAATTAGACAGGCAATTAGGCAGGCAATTAGGCAGTTAATAAGGCAAGCAATTATGAAGTCAATTAAGCAGGCAATTAGGCAGGAAGGCAGAAAATTAGGTAGGCAATTAGGTAAACAATTAGGCAGGCAATTAGGCAGTTAATTTGGCAGGCAATTAGGCATTTAATTATTCAGGCAATAAGGCAGGCAAGCAATTAGGCAGGCAATTAGACAGTTGTTTAGGCAGGCATTAAGGCATTTAATTAGGCCCCTAACAGGCAGGCTATTAAGCAGGTAATTAGGCAGGCAAATAGGCAGTTCATTAGACAAGCAGGCAATTTCAGGTATTTAGGCAGGCAATTAGGCAGTCAATTATGCAGGCAATTCGGCAGTTTATTAGGCAGGCAATTAGGCAGTAATTAGGCAGGCAAGTAGACAGGTTATTAGGCATGCAATAAGGTAGTTAATAAGGCAAGCAATAAGGCAGGCAATTATGCAGTTAATTAGGCAGGCAATTAGTAGTTAATAAGGCAGGCAATTATGAAGGCAATTAGGCAGGCAATTAGGCAGGAAGGCAGGCAATTAGGTAGGCAATTTGTTAGGGAATTAGGCAGGCAAGCAATTAGTCAGGCAGTAAGGCAGTTAATTAGGCAGGTATTTAGGCAAATAATTAGGCAGGCAATTAGGCAGTTAATTAGGCAGGCAATTAGGCAGGCAATAAGGTAGGCAATTAAGCAGGCAATTAGGCTGGCAATAAGGCAGATAATTAGGCAAGCAATTAGGCAGGCAATTAGGCAGGCAATTAAGCAGGTAATTAGGCAGGCAATTAGGCAGGCAATTAGGCAGGCAATTAGGCTGTTAATTAAGTAGGCAATTAGGCAGTTAATAAGACAGGCAATTATGAAGTCAATTAGGCAGGAAGGCAGGCAATAAGGTAGGCAATTAGGCAGGCAAGCAATTAGGCAGGCAGTAAGGCAGTTAATTAGGTAGGCAAATAGGCAGGCAATAAACCAGGCAATTTGGCAGTTAATTAGGTAGGCAATTCGGCAGTTAATAAGGCAGGCAATTAGGCAGGAAGGCAGGCAATTAGGCAGGCAATTAGGCAGGCATTAAGGCAGGCAATTAGGCAGTTAATTAGGCAGGCAATTAGGCAGTTTATAAGGCAGGCAATTATGAAGTCAATTAGGCAGGCTATTAGGTAGGAATGCAGACAATTAGGTAGGCAATTAGGTAGGCAATTAGGCAGGCAAGCAATTAGGTAGGCAATTAGGCAGGCAAGCAATTAGGCAGGCAGTAAGACAGTTCAATAGGCAGGCAATTAGGCAGATTATTCGGCAAGCAGGCAATTTGGCATGCAATTAAGCAGTTAATTGGGCAAGCAGGCAATTTGGCAGGTAATTAGGCAGGCAATTATGCAATTAATTAGGCAGGCAATTAGCAGTTAATATGGCAGGCAATTATGAAGTCAATTAGGCAGGCAATTAAGCAGGAAGGAAGGCAATTAGGTAGGCAATTTGGTAGGCAATTAGGCAGGCAAGCAATTAGGCAGGCAGTAAGACAGGTAATTAGGCAAATAATTAGGCAGGCAATTAGGCAGTTATTTAGGCAGGCAATTAGGCAGACAATTAGGTAGGCAATTAGGCAGATAATTAGGCAGTTAATTAGGTAGGCAATAAGGCAGTTAATAAGGCAGGCAATTATGAAGTCAATTAGGCAGGCAATTAGGCAGGGAGGCAGGCTATTAGGTAGGCAATAAGGCAGTTAATAAGGCAAGCAATTAGGCAGGCAATTAGGCAGGCAATTAAGCAGGTAATTAGGCAGATAATTAGGCAGGCAATTAGGCAGGCAATTAGGCTGTTAATTAGGTAGGCCATTAGGCAGTTAATAATACAGGCAATTATGAAGTCAATTAGGCAGGCAATTAGGCAGGAAGGCAGGCAATAAGGTAGGCAATTAGGCAGGCAAGCAATTAGGCAGGCAGTAAGGCAGTTAATTAGGTAGGCAATTAGGCAGATAATTAGGCAGGCAATTAGGCAGTTAATTAGGGAGGCAAATAGGCAGCAATGCAGGCAATTAGGTAGGCAATTTGGTAGGCAATTAGGCAGGCAAGCAATTCGGCAGGCAGTAAGGCATTAAATTAGGCTGGCAATTAGGTAGTTAATTGAGCAGGCAATTAGGCAGTTAATTGAGCAGGCAATTAGGCAGTTAATTAAGCAGGCAATTAGGCAGTTAATAAGGCAGGCAATTATGAAGTCAATTAGGCAGGCAATTAGGCAGGAAGGCAGGCAATTAGGTAGGCAATTAGGAAGGCAATTAGGAAGGCAATCAATTAGGCAGGCAGTTAGGCAGTTAATTTGGCAGATAATTAGGCAAGCAGGCAATTTGGCATGCAATTAAGCAGTTAATTGGGCAAGCAGACAATTTGGCAGGTAATTAGGCAGGCAATTAGGCAGGCAATTAGTCAGGAAATTAGGCAGGCAATTAGGCAGTTAATTAGGCAGAAAATTAAGGAGGCATGCAGGCAATTAGGCTGGCAGGCAATTAGGTACGTAGGCAATTAGGCAGGCAATTATGCAGGCTATAAGGCAGGCAATTAGGCAGTTAATAAAGCAGTTAATAAGGCAGGCAATTAGGCAGTTAATTAGGCAGGCAATAAGGCAGGCAATTTGGCAGTTAATTAAGCAGGCAATTAGGCAGGCAACAAACCAGGCAATTTGTTAGTTAATTAGGTAGGCAATTGGGCAGTTAATAAGGCAGGCAATTAGGCAGGAAGGCAGGCAATTAGGTAGGCAATTAGGAAGGCAATTAGTAAGGCAAGCATTTGGGCAGGCAATTATGCTGGCAATTATGCAGTTAATTAGGCAGGAAATTAGGCATGCAATTAGGCAGGAAATTAGGCAGTTAATAAGGCAGGCAATTATAAAGTCAATTAGGCAGGCAATTAGGCAAGAAGGCAGACAATTAGGCAAGAAGGAAGGCAATTAGGTAGGCAATCAGGTAAACAATTAGGCAGGCAATTAGGCAGGTAATAAGGCAGGCAATTAGGCAGGCAATAAGGCAGTCAATTAAGAAGGTAATTAGGCAGGCAATTAGGCAGGCAATTAAGCAGGGAATTAAGCAGTTAATTAGGCATGCAATAAGACAAATTATTAGGCAGGCAATAAGGCAGTTAATTAGGCAAGCAATTATGCAGCTGATTTGGCAGACAATTAGGCAGGCAATTAGGCAGGTAATTAAGCAGGCAATAAGGCAGGAAAATAAGCAGGCAATTAGACAGCCAATTAGGAAGGCAATTAGGCATTTAATTAGGCTGATAATTAGGTAGGCAATGAGGAAGGCAATGTGGCAGGCAATTAGGCAGGTAGGTAATTAGTCAGGCAATAAGGCAGGCAATTAAGCAGGCAAATAGGCAGTTAATAAGGCAAGCAATTAGGCAGGCAAGCAATAAGGCAGGCAGGTAATTAGGCTGGCAATTAAGCAGTTAGTTAGGCAGGCAAGCAATTTGGCAGGTAATTAGGCAGTTAATTAGGCAGGCAATTAGGCAGTTAATTAGGCAGGCAATTAGGCAGTTAATTAGGCAAGCAATTAAGCAGGGAATTAAGCAGTAAATTAGGCATGCAATAAGACAAATTATTAGGCAGGCAATAAGGCAGTTAATTAGGCAAGCAATTATGCAGCTGATTTGGCAGACAATTAGGCAGGCAATTAGGCAGGTAATTAAGCAGGCAATAAGGCAGGAAAATAAGCAGGCAATTAGACAGCCAATTAGGAAGGCAATTAGGCATTTAATTAGGCAGATAATTAGGTAGGCAATAAGGCAGGCAATGTGGCAGGCAATTAGGCAGGTAGGTAATTAGTCAGGTAATTAGGCAGGCAATTAAGCAGGCAATTAGGCAGTTAATAAGGCAAGCAATTAGGCAGGCAAGCAATAAGGCAGGCATGTAATTAAGCAGCCAATTAAGCAGTTAGTTAGGCAGGCAAGCAATTTGGCAGGTAAGTAGGCAGGCAATAAGGCATGCAATTAAGCGGGCAATTAAGGAGGCAATTATGTAGTTAATTAGACAAGCAATTAGGTAGGAAGGCAATTAGGCAGGCTATTAATCAGGCAATTAAGCAGGCAATTAGGCAGGCAATTAGGTAGGCAATTAAGCAGGCAATAAGGCAGGCAATAAGGCTATTAATTAGACAGGAAATAAGGCAGGATATTAGGCAGTTAATAAGGCAGTTAATTAGGCAGGCAATAAGGCAGGCAATTAGGCAGTTAATTAAGCAGGCAATTAGGCAGTTAATAAGGCAGGCAAATATGAAATCAATTAGGCAGGCAATTAGTCAGGAAGGCAGGTTATTAGGAAGGCAATTAGGAAGGCAATTAGGCAGGCAATTAGGCATGCAATTAGGCAGGCAATTAACAGGTAATTATACAGTCAATTAGGCAAGCAATTAAGCAGGCAATTAGGCAGGCAATTAGGCAGGCAATTAAGCAGGCAATTAGGCAGTTTATTAGGAAAGCAATTAAGCAGACAAGCTATAAGGCAGGTAGGTAATTAAACAGGCAATTAAACAGTTAATTAGGCAGGCAAGCCATTTGGCAGGTAATTAGGGAGGCAATAAGGCAGGCTATAAGGCAGGCAATTAGGCAGTTAATAAAGCAGTTAATAAGGCAGGCAATTAGGCAGTTAATTAGGCAGGCAATAAGGCAGGCAATTAGGCAGTTAATTAAGCAGACAATTAGGCAATTAATAAGGCAGGCAATTATGAAGTCAATTAGGCAGGCAATTAGGCAGGAAGGCAGGCTATTAGGTAGGCTATAAGGAAAGCAATTAGGCAGGCAATTAGGCAATATATTAAGCAGTTAATAAGGCAGGCAATTTGGAAGGTAATTAAGCAGGCAATTAGGCAGGCTATAAGGCAGGCATTTAGGCAGTTAATAAAGCAGTTAATAAAGCAGTTAATAAGGCAGGCAATTAGGCAGTTAATTAGGCAGGCAATAAGGCAGGCAATTAGGCAGTTAATTAGGCAAGCAATTAAGCAGGGAATTAAGCAGTAAATTAGGCATTCAATAAGACAAATGATTAGGCAGGCAATTAGGCAGACAATAAGGCAGTTAATTAGGCAAGCAATTATGCAGCTGATTAGGCAGGCAATTAGGCAGGTAGTTAAGCAGGCAATAAGGAAGGCAAATAAGCAGGCAATTAGAGAGCTAAATAGGCAAGCAATTAGGCATTTAATTAGGCAGATAATTAGGTAGGCAATGAGCAAGGCAATGTGGCAGGCAATTAGGCAGGTAGGTAATTAGTCAGGCAATTAGGCAGGCAATTAAGCAGGCAAATAGGCAGTTAATAAGGCAAGCAATTAGGCAGGCAAGCAATAAGGCAGGCAGGTAATTAGGCTGGCAATTAAGCAGTTAGTTAGGCAGGCAAGCAATTTGGCAGGTAATTAGGCAGGCAATAAGGCAAGCAATTAGGCGGGCAATTAAGGAGGCAATTATGCAGTTAATTAGGCAAGCAATTAGGCAGGCAATTAGGCAGGCAGGCAATTAGGCATGCAATTAAACAATAAATTGAGCAAGCATGCAATTTGGCAGGTAATTAGGTAGGCAATTAGGCAGGCAATTAGGCAGGCAATTAGGCAGTTAATAAGGCAAGCAATTATGAAGTCAATTAAGCAGGCAATTAGGTAGGCAATTAGGTAAACAATTAGGCAGGCAATTAGGCAGTTAATTAGGTAGGCAATTAGGCAGTTAATTATTCAGGAAATTAGGCAGGCAAGCAATTAGGCAGGCAATTTGACAGTTGTTTAGGCAGGCAATTAGGCAGTTAATTAGGCCCCTAATAGGCAGGCTATAAGGCAGGTAATTAGGCAGGCAATTTGGTAGGCAATTAAGCAGTTCATTAGACAAGCAGGCAATTTGGCAGGTAATTAGGCAGGCAATTAGGCAGTCAATTATGCAGGCAATTCGGCAGTAAATTAGGCAGGCAATTAGGCAGGCAATTAGGCAGTTAATAAGGCAGGCAATTATGAAGTAAATTAGGCAGGCAAATAGGCAGGAAGACAGGCAGTTAGGTAGGCAATTAGGAAGGCAATTAGACAGGCAAGCAATTAGGCAGGCAGTAAGGCAGATAATTAGGCAGGTAATTAGGCAAATAATTAGGTAGGCAATTAAGCAATAAATTAGGCAGGCAATTAGGCAGGCAATTAGGAAGGCAATAAGGCAGATAATTAGGCAAGCAATTAGGCAGGCAATTAAACAGGCAATTTGGCAGGTAATTAGGCAGGCAATTAGGCAGGCAATAAACCAGGAAATTTGGCAGTTAATTAGGTAGGCAATTGGGCAGTTAATAAGGCAAGCAATTAGGCAGGAAGGCAGGCAATTAGGTAGGCAATTAGGAAGGCAATTAGGAAGGCAAGCAATTAGGCGGGCAGTTAGGCAGTTAATTAGGCAGGCAATTAGGCAGATAATTAGGCAAGCAGGCAATTTGGCATGCAATTAAGCAGTTAATTGGGCAAGCAGACAATTTGGCAGGTAATTAGGCAGGCAATTAGGCAGACAATTAGGCCTTAAATTAGGCAGGTAATTAAGCAGGCATGCAGGCAATTAGGCAGGCAGGCAATTAGGTAGGTAGGCAATTAGGCAGTCAATTAGGCAGGCTATAAGGCAGGCAATTAGACAGTTAATAAAGCAGTTAATAAGGCAGGCAATTAGGCAGTTAATTAGGCAGGCAATTAGGCAGTTAATTAAGCAGGCAACTAGGCAGGCAATAAACCAGGCAATTTGGCAGTTAATTAGGTAGGCAATTGGGTAGTTAATAAGGCAGGCAATTAGGCAGGAAGGCAGGCAATTAGGTAGGCAATTAGGAAGGCAATTAGGAAGGCAAGCAATAAGGCAGGCAATAAGGCAGGCAATTATGCAAATAATTAGGCAGGAAATTAGGCATGCAATTAGGCAGGCAATTAGGCAGTAAATAAGGCAAGCAATTATGAAGTCAATTAGGCAGGCAATTAGGCAAGAAGGCAGGCAATTAGGCAAGAAGGCAGGCAATTAGGTAGGCAATTATGTAAACAATTAGGCAGGCAATTAGGCAGGTAATTAGGCAGGTAATTAGGCAGCCAATTAGGCAGGCAAATAGGCAGGCAATTAGGCAGGCATTAAGGCAGGCAATTAGGCAGTTAATTAGGCAGTCAATTAGGCATTTAATAAGGCAGGCTATTATGAAGTCAATTAGGCAGGCTATTAGGTAGGAAGGCAGACAATAAGGTAGGCAATTAGGTAGGCAATTAGGCAGGCAAGCAATTAGGCAGGCAGTAAGACAGTTAAATAGGCAGGCAATTAGGCAGATAATTAGGCAAGCAGGCAATTAGGCATGCAATTAAGCATTTAAATGGGCAAGCAGGCAATTTGGCAGGTAATTAGGCAGGCAATTATGCAGTTAATTAGGCAGGCAATTAGCAGTTATATGGCAGGCAATTATGAAGTCAATTAGGCAGGCAATTAAGCAGGAAGGCAGGCAATTAGGTAGGCAATTTGGAAGGCAATTAGGCAGGCAAGTAATTAGGCAGGCAGTAAGACAGGTAATAAGGCAAATAATTAGGCAGGCAATTAGGCAGTTATTTAAGCAGGCAATTAGGCAGGCAATTAGGTAGGCAATTAGGCAGATAATTAGGCAGGCAATTAGGCAGTTAATTAGGTAGGCAATTAGGCAGTTAATAAGGCAGGCAATTATGAAGTCAATTAGGCAGGCAATTAGGCAGAAAGGCAGGCTATTAGGTAGGCAATTAGGTAGGCAATTAGGCAGGCAATTAGGCAATATATTAAGCAGTTAATTAGGCAGGCAATTTGGAAGGTACTTAGGCAGGCTATTAGGCAGGCTATAAGGCAAGCATTTAGGCAGTTAATAAAGCAGTTAATAAGGCAGGCAATTAGGCAGTTAATTAGGCAGGCAATAAGGCAGGCAATTAGGCAGTTAATTAGGCAAGCAATTAAGCAGGGAATTAAGCAGTTAATTAGGCATGCAATAAGACAAATGATTAGGCAGGCAATTAGGCAGGCAATAAGGCAGTTAATTAAGCAAGCAATTATGCAGCTGATTAGACAGGCAATTAGGCAGGCAATTAGGCAGGTAATTAAGCAAGCAATAAGGCAAGCAAATAAGCAGGCAATTAGACAGCCAATTAGTCAGGCAATTAGGCATTTAATTAGGCAGATAATTAGGTAGGCAATGAGGCAGAAAATGTGGCAGGCAATAAGGCAGGTACGTATTTAGTCAGGAAATTAGGCAGGCAATTCAGCAGGCAAATAGGCAGTTAATAAGGCATGCAATTAGGCAGGCAGGTAATTAGGCAGGCAATTAAGCAGTTAGTTAGGCAGGCAAGCAATTTGGCAGGTAATTAGGCAGGCAATAAGGCAAGCAATTAAGCGGGCAATTAAGGAGTCAATTATGCAGTTAATTAGGCAAGCAATTAGGCAGGCAGGCAATTAGGAATGCAATTAAGCAGTAAATTGAGCAAGCATGCAATTTGGCAGGTAATTAGGCAGGCAATTAGGCAGGCAATTAGGCAGTTAATAAGGCAAACAATTATGAAGTCAATTAAGCAGGCAATTAGGAAGGAAGGCAGGCAATTAGGTAGGGAATTAGGTAAACAATTAGGCAGTTAATTTTGCAGACAATTAGGCAGTTAATTATTCAGGCAATTAGGCAGGCAAGAAATTAGGCAGGCAATTAGACGGTTGTTTAGGCAGGCAATTAGGCAGTTAATTAGGCAAGCAATTATGAAGTCAATTAGGCAGGCAATTAGGCAGGAAGGCAGCCAATTTGGTAGGCAATTATATAAACAATTAGGCAGGCAATTAGGCAGTTAATTAGGTAGGCAATTAGGCAGGCAAGCAGTTAGGCAGGCAGTAAGGCAGTAATTAGGCAGGCAATTAGGCGGGTAATTAGGTAAGCAGGCAATTAGGCATGCAATTAAGCAGTTAATCTGACAAGCAGGCAGTTTAGCAGGTAATAAGGCAGGCAATTAGGCAGGCATTTAGGCAGGCAATTAGGCAGGCAATTAAGCAGGCAATTAGGCAGGCAATAAGGCAGGCAATTATGCAGTTAATTAGGCAGGCAATTATGAAGTAAATTAGGCAAACAATTATGAAGTCAATTAGGCAGGCAATTAGGCAGGAAGGCAGCCAATTTGGTAGGCAATTATATAAACAATTAGGCAGGCAATTAGGCAGTTAATTAGGTAGGCAATTAGGCAGGCAAGCAGTTAGGCAGGCAGTAAGGCAGTAATTAGGCAGGCAATTAGGCGGGTAATTAGGTAAGCAGGCAATTAGGCATGCAATTAAGCAGTTAATCTGACAAGCAGGCAGTTTAGCAGGTAATAAGGCAGGCAATTAGGCAGGCAATTAGGCAGGCAATTAGGCAGGCAATTAGGCAGATAATTAGGCAAGCAATTAGGCAGGCAGTTAAGCAGGCAATTAAACAGGCAATTTGTCTGGTAATTAGGCAGGCAATTAGGAAGGCAATTAGGCAGGCAATAAACCAGGCAATTTGGCAGTTAATTAGGTAGGCAATTGGGCAGTTAATAAGGCAGGCAATTAGGTAGGCAATTAGGAAGGCAATTAGGAAGGCAAGCAATTAGGCAGGCAGTTAGGCAGTTAATTAGGCATGCAATTAGGCAGATAATTAGGCAAGCAGGCAATTTGGCATGCAATTAAGCAGTTAATTGGGCAAGCAGACAATTTGGCAGGTAATTAGGCAGGCAATTAGGCAGGCGATTTGGCAGTAAATTAGGCTGGTAATTAAGCAGGCATGCAATTAGGCATGCAGGCAAATAGGAAGGCAGGCAATTAGGTAGGTAGGCAATTAGGCAGGCAATTAGGCAGGCTATAAGGCAGGCAATTAGGAATTTAATAAAGCAGTTAATAAGGCAGGCAATTAGGCAGTTAATTAGGCAGGCAATAAGGCAGGCAATTAGGCAGTTAATTAAGCAGGCAATTAGGCAGTTAATAATGCAAGCAATTAAGCAGGCAAGCAAAAAGGCAGGCAGGTAATTAGGCAGGCAATTAAGCAGTTAATTAGGCAGGCAAGCAATTTGGCAGGTAGTTACGCAGGCAATAAAGCGAGCAATTAAGCAGGCAATTAAGGAGGCAATTATGCAGTTAATTAGGCAAGCAATTAGGCAGGCAGGCAATTAGGCATGCAATTAAGCAGTCAGTTGGGCAAGCATGCAATTTGGCAGGTTATTGGGCAGGTAATTTAGCAGGCAATTAGGCAGGCAATTAGGCAGGCAATTAGGCAGGCAGTTAGACAGGCAATTAGGCAGGCAATTAGGCAGGCAGGCAGTTAGGCATGCAATTAAGCAGTAAATTGGGCAAGCATGCAATTTGGCAGATAATTAGGCAGGCAATTAGGCAGGCAAGCAATTAGGCAAGCAGTAAGGCAGTTAATTAGGCAGGCAATTAGGCGGTTAATTATGCAGGCAATTAGGCAGTTAAATAGGCAAGCAATTAAGCAGGCAATTAGGCAGTTAATTAGGCAGGCAATTAAACAGGCAATTAGGCAGTTAATTAGGCAAGCAATTAAGCAGGCAAGCAATAAGGCAGGCAGGTAATTAGGCAGGCAATTAAGCAGTTAATTAGGCAGGCAAGAAATTTGGCAAGTAATTAGGCAGGCAATAAGGCAAGCAATTAGATAGACAATTAAGGAGGCAATTAGGCAGTTAATTAGGCAAGCAATTAGGCAGGCAAGCAATAAGGCAGGCATGTGATTAGGCAGGCAAATAAGCAGTTAGTTAGGCAGACAAGCAATTTGGCAGGTAATTATGCAGGCAATAAGACAAGCAATTAAGCAAGCAATTAAGGAGGCAATTATGCAGTAATTAGGCAAGCAATTAGGCAGGCAGGCAATTAGGCAGGCAGGCAATTAAGATGTAAATTGGGCAAGCATGCAATTTGGCATGTAATTAGGCAGGCAATTTGGCAGGCAATTAGGCAGGCAATTAGGCAGGCAATTAGGCAGGCAATTAGGCAGGCAATTAGGCAGGTAATTTGAAGAAAGGCAGCCAATTAGGTAGGCAATTAGATAAACAATTAGGCAGGCAATTAGGCAGTTAATTAGGCAGGCAATTAGGCAGTTAATTATGCAGGCAATTAGGCAGTTATATAGGCAGGCAAGTAGGCAGGTAATTAGGCACGCAATTAGGTAGTTAATTAGGCAGGCATTTAGGCAAACAAATAGGCAGGATACAATTAGGCAGGCAATTAGGTAGGCAAATAGGCAGTTAGATAGGCGGGCAATTAGGCAGGCAATTAGGCAGTTAATTAGGCAGGTAATTAGGCAGGCATGCAATTTGACATGCAGGCAAATAGGCAGGCAATTAGGCAGGCAGGCAAATAGGCAGGTAGGCAATAAGGCAGGCAATTTATCAGGCAATTAAGCAGGAAATTAGGCAAGTTGGCAATTAGGCAGGCAATTATGTAGGCAATTAGGCAGGCAATAAGGCTATTGATTAGACAGGCAATTAAGCAGGTATATTAGGCAGGCAATTAGGCAGTTAATAAGGCAGGCAATTAGGTTGGCAATTAGGCAGTTAATTGAGCAGGCAATTAGGCAGTTAATTGATCAAGCAATTAGGCAGGCAATAAGGCAATATATTAAGCAGTTAATTAGGCAGGCAGGCAATTTGGCAGGTAGTTAGGCAGGCAATTAGGCAGTCAATTAGGCAGGCATTTAAGCAGGCAATTAGGCAGTTATTTAGACAAGCAATTAGGCAGGCAATTAGGCAGTAAATTAGGCAGTAAATTAAAAAGGAAATTAGGCTGGCAGGCAATTAGGCTGGCAGGCAATTAGGCAGGCAGGTTATAAGTTAGGAAATTAAGCAGTTAATTAGGCAGGCAAGTAATTTGGCAGGTAATTAGGAAGGCAATAAGGCAAGCAATTAGCAGGCAATTAGGCAGTTAATTAGGCAGGCAATTAGGCAGTTAATTAGGCAGGCAATTAGGCAGGCTTTTACACATGCATTTAGGCAAACAAATAGGCAGGCATACAATTAGGCAGGCAATTAGGTAGGCAATTAGGATGTTAGATAGGCGGGCAATTAGGCAGGCAATTAGGCAAGCAATTAGGCAGTAAATTAGGCAGGTAATTAGGCAGGCAGGCAATTAGGCAAAAAGGCAATTAGGCAGGCAATTAGTCAGGCAATTAAGCAGGCAATTAGACAGGTTAGCAATTAGGCAGGCAATTAGGTAGGCATATAACAGGCAATTAGGCAGGCAATAATGCTATTAATTAGACAGGCAATTAGGCAGTTAATTGAGCAGGCAATTAGGCAGTTAATTAGCAGGCAATTAGGCAGATAATAAGGCAGGCAATTAGGCAGTTAATTAGGCAGGCAATTAGGCAGGCTTTTAGACAAACAAATAGGCAGGCATACAATTAGGCAGGCAATCAGGCAGGCAATTGTGTAGGCAATAAGGCAGTTATATAGGCGGGCAATTAGGCAGGCAATTAGGCAGTAAATTAGGCAGGTAATTAGGCAGGCATGCAATTAGGCAGGCAGGCAATTAGGCAGGCAATTAGGCAGGCAATTAGGCAGGCAATAAGGCAGGCAATTAGGCAGGTAATTAGGCAGGCAATTAGGCAGTTTATTAGGCAGGCAAATAGGCAGGCTTTTAGGCAGGCATTTAGACAAACAAATAGTTAGGCATACAATTAGGCAGGCAATTAGGCAGGCAATTAGGTTGGCAATTAGGCAGTTAGATAGACGGGCAATTAGGCATTCAATTAGGCAAGCAATTAGGCAGTAAATTAGGCAGGTAATTAGAATGGCATGTAATTAGGCAGGCAAGCAATTAGGCAGGCAAGCAATTATGCAGGAAGGCAATTAAGCAGGAAATTAGGCAGGTTGGCAATTAGGCAGGCAATTAGGTAGGCAATTAAGCAGGCAATAATGCTATTAATTAGACATGCAATTAGGCAGGCAATTAGGTAGTTAATAAGGCAGGCAATTAGGCAGGCAATAATGCTATTAATTAGACAGGCAATTAAGCAGGCAATTAGGCAGGCAATTAGGCAGTTAATAAGGCAGGTAATTAGGCAGGCAATTAGGCAGGCTATAAGGCAGGCAATTAGGCATATAATAAAGCAGTTAATAAGGCAGGAAATTAGGCAGTTAATTAGGCAGGCAATAAGGAAGGCAATTACGCAGTTAATTAAGCAGGCAATTAGGCAGTCAATAAGGCAGGCAATTATGAAGTCAATTAGGCAGATAATTATGCAGGAAGGCAGACAATGAGGTAGGCAATTATGAAGGCAATTAAGCAGGCAAGCAATTAGACAATCAGTAAGGCAGTTAATTAGGCAGTTAATTAGGCAGGCAATTACGCAGTTTATTACGCAGGCAATTATGCAGGCAATTAGGCAGGCAATTAAGCAGGCAATTAGGCAGTTAATTAGGCAAGCAATTAAGCAGGCAAGCAATAAGGCAGGCAGGTAATTAGGCAGGCAATTAAGCAGTTAATTAGGCAGGCAAGCAATTTGGCAGGCAATTAGGCAGGCAATAAGGCAAGCAATTAAGCAGGCAATTAAGGAGGCAATTAGGCAGTTAATTAGGCAAGCAATTTGGAAGGAAGGCAATTAGGCAGGCAGGCAATTAGGCAGGCAATTAAGCAGACAATTAGGCAGTTAATGAGGCAGCAATTAGGCAGGCAAATAGTGAGCAGACAATAAGGCAGTTAATTAGGCAAGCAATTAAGCAGGCAAGCAATAAGGCAGGCAGGTAATTAGGCAGGCAATTAAGCAGTTAATTAGGCAGGCAAGCAATTTGGCAGGCAATTAGGCAGGCAATAAGGCAAGCAATTAAGCAGGCAATTAAGCAGACAATTAGGCAGTTAATTAGGCAGGCAATTAGGCAGGCAATGAGGCAGGCAATTAGGCAGTTAATTAGGCAGGCAATTAGGCAAATAAGCAGGGAATTAAGCAGTTAATTAGGAATGCAATAAGATAGATGATTAGGCAGGCAATTAGGCAGGCAATAAGGCAGTTTATTAGGCAAGCTTTTATGCAGCTAATTAAGCATGCAATTAGGCAGACAATTAGGCAGGTAATTAAGCAGGCAATAAGGCAGGCAAATAGGCAGGCAATTAGACAGCCAATTAGGCAGGCAATTAGGCATTTAATTAGGCAGATAATTAGGCATGCCATTAGGCAGGGAATTAGGCAGGGAATTAGGCAGGCAGGCAATTAGGCAAGCAATTATGCAGGCAATTAGGCAGGCAAATAGTGAGCAGACAATTAGGCAGGCAATTAGGCAAGCAATTAGGCAGTTAATTAGGCAGTTAAATAGGCAGGCAATGAGGCAGTTAATTAGGCAGGCATTTAAAAAGGGAATTAAGCAGGCAATTAGGCAGGCAATAAGGCAGGCAATTAGGCAGTTAATTAGGCAGGCAATTGGGCAGTAATTAGGCAGGAAGGACATGCAATTAGGTAGGCAATTTGGTAGGCAATAATCAGGCAAGCAATTAGGCAGGCAGTAAGGCAGTTAATTAGGCAGGTAATTAGGCTAATAATTAGGCAGGCAATTAAGCAGTGAATTAAGCAGGCAATGAGGCAGGCAATTAAGCAGGCAATTAGGCAGGCAATAAGGCAGATAATAAGCCAAGCAATTAGGCAGGCAATTAGGCAGGCAATTAAGCAGGCAATTTGGCAGGTAATTAGGCAGGCAATTAGGCAGGCAATTATGCATGCAATTAGGTAGGCAATTAGGTAGGCAATAAGGAAGGCAATTAGACAGTTAATTAGGTAGGCATTTAGGCAGTTAATAAGGCAGGCAATAATAAGTCAATTAGGCAGGCAATTAGGTAGGAAGGCAGGAAAAAGGTAGGAAATTAGGTAGGCAATTAGGCAGATAATTAGGCAGGCAATTAGGCAGTAAATTAGGCAGGCAATTAGTCAGGCAATTAGGCAGGTAATTCAGCAGACAATTAGGAAAGCAATTAGGCAGTTAATTAGGCAGTTAATTTGGCAGTTATTAGGCCCCTAATTAGGCAGGCTATTAAGCAGGTAATTAGGCAGGTAATTAAGCAGGCAATAAGGCAGGCAATTAGACAGACAATAAGGAAGGAATTAGGCATTTAATAAGGCAGATATTTAGGCAGGAAATTAGGCAGGCAATTAGGCAGGCAGACAATTAGGCAGGCAATTAGGCAGTTAATTAGGCAGGCAATGAGGCAGGCAATTAGGCAGTTAATTAGGCAGGCAATTAGGCAATTCATTAGGCAGGTAAATAAGCAAGGAATTAAGCAGTTAATTAGGCATGCAATAAGACAGATGATTAGGCAGGCAATTAGGCAGGCAATAAGGCAGTTAATTAGGCAAGCAATTATGCAGCTAATTAAGCAGGCAATTAGGCAGGCAATAAGGCAGGTAATTAAGCAGGCAATAAGGCAGGCAATTAGACAGCCAATTAGGCAGGGAATTAGGCATTTAATTAGGCAGATAATTAGGCAGGCAATTAGGCAGGCAATTAGGCAGGCAATTAGGCAGGCAGACAATTAGGCAAGCAGGCAATTAGGCATGCAATTAAGCAGTTAATTGGAAAGCAGACAATTTGGCAGGCAATTTGGCAGGTAAAGAGGCAGGAAATTAGGCAGGCAATTAAGCAGGCATTTAGGCAGGCAATAACGCAGGCAATTATGCAGTTAATTAGGCAGGCAATTAGCTGTTAATAAGGCAGGCAATTATGAATTCAATTAGGCAGGCAATTAGGCAGGAAGGCAGGCAATTAGGTAGGCAATTTGGTCAACAATTAGGCAGGCAAGCAATTAGGCAGGCAGTAAGGCAGTTAATTAGGCTGGCAATTAGGCAGTTAATTAAGCAGGCAATTAGGCAGTTAATTGAGCAAACAATTAGGCAGTTAATTAAGCAGGCAATTAGGCAGTTAATAAGGCAGGCCATTATGAAGTCAATTAGGCAGGAAATTAGGCAGGCAGGCATTT
The DNA here is from genome assembly GCF_032445375.1 of Bacillus rossius redtenbacheri. Classification (NCBI taxonomy): domain Eukaryota; kingdom Metazoa; phylum Arthropoda; class Insecta; order Phasmatodea; family Bacillidae; genus Bacillus; species Bacillus rossius. The sequence goes on along the minus strand of NW_026962437.1, from coordinate 275,217 downwards.
AGGCAGGAAGGCAGGCATTTAGGTAGGCAATTAGGAAGGCAATTAGGCAGGCAATTAAGTAGGCAATTTGGTAAGCAATTAGGCAGGCAAGCAATTAGGCAGGCAGTAAGGCAGTTAATTAGGCAGGTAAATGGGCAAATAATTAGGCAGGCAATTAGGCAATAAATAAGGCAGGCAATTAGGCAGGCAATTAGGCAGGCAATTAGGAAGGCAATTAGGCAGGCAATAAACCAGGCAATTTGGCAGTTAATTAGGTAGGCAATTGGGCAGTTAATAAGGCAGGCAATTAGGCAGGAAGGCAGGCAATAAGGTAGGCAATTTGGAAGGCAATTAGGAAGGCAGGCAATTAGGAAGGCAAGCAATTAGGCAGGCATTTAGGCAGTTAATTAGGCATGCAATTAGGCAGATATTAGGCAAGCAGGCAATTTGGCATGCAGTTAAGCAGTTAATTGGGCAAGCAGACAATTTGGCAGGTAATTAGGCAGTCAATTAGGCTGGCAATTTGGCAGGCAATTTGGCAGTAAATTAGGCAGGTAATTAAGCAGGCATGCATTTAGGCATGCAGGCAATTAGGCAGGCAATAAGGTAGGTAGGCAATTATGCAGGATATAAGGCAGGCAATTAGGCAGTTAATAAAGCAGTTAATAAGGCAGGCAATTAGGCAGTTAATTAGGCAGGCAATAAGGCAGGCAATTAGGCAGTTAATTAAGCAGGCAATTAGTTAGTTAATAAGGCAAGCAATTAAGCAGGCAAGCAAAAACGCAGGCAGGTAATTAGGCAGGCAATTAAGCAATTAATTAGGCAGGCAAGCAATTTGGCAGGTAGTTAGGCAGGCAATAAGGCGAGCAATTAAGCAGGCAATTAAGGAAGCAATTATGCAGTTAATTAGGCAAGCAATTAGGCAGGCAGGCAATTAGGCATGCAATTAAGCATGCAATTTGGCAGGTAATTAGGCAGGCAATTAGGCAGGCATTTATGTAGGCAATTAGGCAGTTAATTAGGCAAGCAATTAGGCAGGCAGGCAACTAGTCAGGCAGGCAATTAGGCATGCAATTACGTAGGCAATTACATAGGCAATTAAGCAAGCAATTAGGCAGGCAATAATGCAATTAATTAGACAGGCAATTAGGCAGGCAATTAGGCAGTTAATAAGGCAGGCAATTAGTCAGGCAATTAGGCAGGCAACTAGGCATGCAATTAGGCAGGTAATTAGGCAGGCAATTAGACAGTTAGATAGGCGGGCAATTAGGCAGGCAATTAGGCAAGCAATAAGGCAGGAAATTAGGCAGGAAATTAGGCAGACATGCAATTAGGCAGGAAAGCAATTAGGCAGGCAGGCAATTAGGCAGGCAGGCAATTAGACAGGCAATTAAGCAGGCAATTAGGCAGGCAATTAGATAGGCAATTAAGCAGGCAATTAGGTAGGCAATTAAGCAGGTAATTAGGCAGGCAATAATGCTATTAATTAGGCAGGCAATTAGGCAGTTTATAAGGCAGTTAATTAGGCAGGCAATTAGGCAGGCTATAAGGCAGGCAATTAGGCAGTTAATAAAGCAGTTAATAAGGCAGGCAATTAGGCAGTTAATTAGGCAGGCAATAAGGCAGGCAATTACGCAGTTAATTAAGCAGGCAATTAGGCAGTCAATAAGGCAGGCAATTATTAAGTCAATTAGGCAGATAATTATGCAGGAAGGCAGGCAATTAGGTAGGCAATTAGGAAGGCAATTAAGCAGGCAAGCAATTAGGCAAGCAGTAAGGCAGTTAATTAGGCAGTTAATTATGCAGGCAATTAGGCAGTTTATTAGGCAGGCAATTAGGCAAGCAATTAAGTAGGCAATTAGGCAGGCAATTAAGCAGGCAATTAGGCAGTTAATTAGGCAAGCAATTAAGCAGGCAAGCAATAAGGCAGGCAGGTAATTAGGCAGGCAATTAAGCAGTTAATTAGGCAGGCAAGCAATTTGGCAGGTAATTAGGCTGGCAATAAGGCAAGCAATTAAGCAGGCAATTAAGGAGGCATTTAGGCAGTTAATTAAGCAAGCAATTTGGAAGGCAGGCAATTAGGCAGGCAGGCAATTAGGCAAGCAGGCATTAGGCATGCAATTAAGCAGTTAATTGGGCAAGCAGGCAATTTGGCAGGTAATTAGGCAGGCAATTAGGCAAGCAATAAGGCATGCAATTAGGCAGGCAATTAGGCAGCTAATATGGCAGCCAATTATGAAGTAAATTAGGCAGGCAATTAGGCAGGAAGGCTGGCAATTAGGTAGGTAATTAGGTAGGCAATTAGGGAAACAATTAGGCAGGCAATTAGGCAGTAAAGTAGCCAGTAAATTAGGCAGGAAATTAGGCAGGCAGGCAATTAGGCTGGCAGACAATGAGGCAGGCAGGCAATTAGGTAGTTAATTAGGCAAGCAATTAAGCAGGGAATTAAGCAGTTAATTAGGCATGCAATAAGACAAATGATTAGGCAGGCAATTAGGCAGGCAAAAGGCAGTTAATTAGGCAAGCAATTATGCAGCTGATTAGGCAGTTAATTAGGCAGGCTTTTAGGCAGGCATTTAGGCAAACAAATAGGCAGGCATACAATTAGTCAGGCAATTAGGTAGGAATTTAGGCAGTTAAACAGGCGGGCAATTAGTCAGGCAATTAGGCAGGCGATTAGGCAGGCAATTAGGCAGTAAATTAGGCAAGTTATTAGGCAGGCATGCAATTAGGCATGCGGGCAATTAGGTAGGCAGGTAATTAGGCAGGCAGGCAATTAGGCAGGTAGGCAATAAGGCAGGCTATTAATCAGGCAATTAAGCAGGCAATTGGGCAGTCAATTAAGTAGGCAATCAAGCAGGCAACAAGGCAGGCAATAAGGCTGGCAATTAGACAGTTAATTGAGCAGTAAATTAGGCAGTTAATTGAGCAGGCAATTAAGCAGGCAATTAGCCAATATATTAAGCAGTTAATTAGGCAGGCAGGCAATTTGGAAGGTAATTAGGCAGGCAATTAGGCAGGCTATAAGGCAGGCAATTAGGCAGTTAATAAAGCAGTTAATAATGCAGGCAATTAGGCAGTTAATTAGGCAGGCAATAAGGCAGGCAATTAGGCAGTTAATTAAGCAGGCAATTAGGCAGTTAATTAAGCAGGCAATTAGGCAGTTAATAAGGCAGGCAATTATGAAGTCAATTAGGCAGGCAATTAGGCAGGAAGGCAGGCTATTAGGTAGGAAATTAGGAAGGCAATTAGGCAGGCAAATAGGCAGGCAATTAGGCAGGCAATTAGGCATGCAATATGGCAGGCAATTAACAGGCAATTATGCAGTTAATTAGGCAATCAATTAAGCAGGCAATTAGGAAGGCAATTAAGCAGGCAATTAGGCAATTAATTAGGCAAGAAATTAAGTAGACAAGCAATAAGGCAGGCAGGTAATTAGGCAGGCAATTAAGCAGTTAATTAGGCAGGCAAGCCATTTGGCAGGCAATTAGGCAGGCAATAAGGCAGGCTATAAGGCAGGCAATTAGGCAGTTAATAAAGCAGTTAATAAGGCAGGCAATTAGGCAGTAAATTAGGCAGGCAATAAGGCAGGCAAATAGAAAGTTAACTAAGCAGGCAATTAGGCAGTTAATAAGGCAGGCAATTATGAAGTCAATTAGGCAGGCAATTATGCAGTAAGGCAGGCTATTAGGTAGGCAATTAGGAAGGCAATTAGGCAGGCAATTAGGCAATATATTAAGCAGTTAATTAGGCAGGCAGGCAATTTGGAAGGTAATAAGGCAGGCAATTAGGCAGGCTATAAGGCAGGCAATTAAACAGTTAATAAAGCAGTTAATAAAGCAGTTAATAAGGCAGGCAATTAGGCAGTTAATTAGGCAGGCGATAAGGCAGTTAATTAGGCAGGCGATAAGGCAGGCAATTAGGCAGTTAATTAAGCAGGCAATTAGGCAGTTAAAAAGGTTGGCAATTATGAAGTCAATTAGGCAGGAAGGCAGGCTATTAGGTAGGCAATTAGGAAGGCAATTAGGCAGGCAATTAGGCATGCAATTAGGCATGCAATTAGGCAGACAATTATGCAGTTAATTGGGCAGGAAATTAGGCAGGCAATTAGGCAGTTAATAAGGCAGGCAATTATGAAGTCAATTAGGCAGGCAATTAGGCAAGAAGGCAGGCAATTAGGTAGGCAATTAGGTAAACAATTAGGCAGGCAATTAGGCAGGCAATTGAGCAGGCAATTAGCAGGCAATAAGGCAGGCAATTAGGCAGGTAATTAGGCAGCCAATTATCCAGGCAACAAAGCAGGCAATTAGGCAGGCATTAAGGCAGGCAATTAGGCAGTTAATTAGGCAGGCAATGAGGCAGTTAATAAGGCAGGCAATTATGAAGTCAATTAGGCAGGCTATAAGGTAGGAAGGCAGCCAATTAGGTAGGCAATTAGGCAGGCAAGCAATTAGGCAGGCAGTAAGGCAGTTAAATAGGCAGGCAATTAGGCAGATAATTAGGCAAGCAGGCAATTAGGCATGCAATTAAGCAGTTAATTGGGCAAGCAGGAATTTTGGCAGGTAATTAGGCAGGCAATTAGACAGGCAATAAAGAGGGCAATTCGGCAGGCAATTAGGCAGGCAATTATGCTGTTAATTAGGCAGGCAATTAGGCAGTTAATTAGGCAAGCAATTAAGCAGGAAATTAAGCAGTTAATTAGACATGCAATAAGACAAATAATAATGCAGGCAATAAGGCAGTTAATTAGGCAAGCAATTATGCAGCTGATTAGGCAGGCAATTAGGCAGGCAATTAGGCAGGTATATAAGCAGGCAATAAGGCAGGCAAATAAGCAGGCAATTAGACAGCCAATTAGGAAGGCAATTAGGCATTTAATTAGGCAGATAATTAGGTAGGCAATGAGGCAGGCAATGTGGCAGGCAATTAGGCAGGTAGGTAATTAGTCAGGTAATTAGGCAGGCAATTAAGCAGGCAATTAGGCAGTTAATAAAGCAAGCAATTAGGCAGGCAAGCAATAAGGCAGGCAGGTAATTAGGCAGGCAATTAAGCAGTTAGTTAGGCAGGCAAGCAATTTGGCAGGTAAGTAGGCAGGCAATAAGGCAAGCCATTAAGCGGGCAATTAAGGAGGCAATTATGCAGTTAATTAGGCAAGCAATTAGGTAGGCAGGCAATTAGGCAGGCAGGTAATTAGGCAGGCTATTAATCAGGCAATTAGGTAGGCAATTAAGCAGGCAATAAGGCAGGCAATAAGGCTATTAATTAGACAAGCAATTAGGCAGGAAATAAGGCAGTTAATAAGGCAGTTAATTAAGCAGGCAATTAGGCAGTTAATAAGGCAGGCAATTATGAAGTCAATTAGGCAGGCAATTAGGCAGGAAGGCAGGCTATTAGGTAGGCAATTAGGAAAGCAATTAGGCAATATATTAAGCAGTTAATTAGGCAGGCAATTTGGAAGGTAATTAGGCAGGCAATTAGGCAGGCTATAAGGCAGGCATTTAGGCAGTTAATAAAACAGTAAATAAAGCAGTTAATAAGGCAGGCAATTAGGCAGTTAATTATGCAGGCAATAAGGCAAACAATTAAGCGGGCAATTAAGGAGGCAATTATGCAGTTAATTAGGCAAGCAATTAGGCAGGCAGGCAATTAGGCATGCAATTAAGCAGTAAATTGAGCAAGCATGTAATTTGGCAGGTAATTAGGCAGGCAATTAGGCAGGCAATTAGGCAGGCAATAAGGCAGGCAATTAGGCAGTTAATAAGGCAAGCAATTATGAAGTCAATTAAGCAGGCAATTAGGCAGGAAGGCAGGCAATTAGGTAGGCAATTAAGTATACAATTAGGCAGGCAATTAGGCAGTTAATTAGTTAGGCAATTAGGCAGTTAATTATTCAGGCAATTAGGCAGGCAAGCAATTAGGCAGGCAATTAGACAGTTGTTTAGGCAGGCAATTAGGCAGTTAATTAGGCCCCTAATAGGCAGGCTATTAAGCAGGTAATAAGGCAGGCAATTAGTCAGGCAATTAAGCAGTTCATTAGACAAGCAGGCAATTAGGCAGGCAATTAGGCAGTTAATTAGGCAGGCAAGTAGGTAGGTTATTAGGCACGCAATAAGGTAGTTAATTAGGCAAGCAATTAGGCAGTTAATTAAGCAGGCAATTAGGCAGTTAATAAGGCAGGCAATTATGAAGTCAATTAGGCAGGCAAATAGGCAGGAAGACAGGCAATTAGGTAGGCAATTAGGAAGGCAATTAGACAGGCAAGCAATTAGGCAGGCAGTAAGGCAGTTAATTAGGCAGTTATTTAGGCAGGCAATTAGGCAGTTAATTAGACAGGCAATTAGGCAGGCAATTAGGCAGTTAATTAGGCAGTAAATTAGTTAGGTAATTAGGCAGGCAGTCGAATTAGGCTGGTAGGCAATTAGGCAGGCAGGTAATTAGGCAGGCAATTAGGCAGCCAAATAGGCAGTTAATTAGGCAGGAAATTAGGCAGTATGCTGTTTGAAGTTTGTGGTTTGCGAATATCGGTTTGCGGTTTACGAATCGCAATTTGCAGTTCGCAATTATTACCAAGCAGTTCTTAGTTAGCAGTTTACAGTTCGCAGGTTGCAGTGAGCAGTTTGCTGTTCGCATTTCGCTTTTCGCACATCTCAGTTCTGAGAATGCAGTTTGCAGTTCGCAATTTGTAGTTCGCAAATTGCAGTTTTCAGTTTGCAGTGCGTAGTTCTCAGTTTGCAGTTCACAGTTTTCTGTTCGCAGTTCTCAGTTCACAATTCGCTGTTTACTGTTCAGAGTTCGTAGGTTCGGTTTTTGCAATTTGCAGTTCGCAGTTTGGAGTTTGCAGTTTGTAGTTTGCTGTTTAAATTTTGTGCTTTCCGGATTGCTGTTCGCATTTGCAGTTTGCAGTTTGTAGTTTTGCAGTTCGCCGTTTACAGTTCGCTGTTCGACGTCATCTATCGCCGTTTGCTATTTCGATCGGCAGTTTGCGGATTGCGGTTTTAGTTTTGCGGTTTGCAGTTGGCAGTTTGCAGTTCGCAATATGCAGTTCGTAGTTTGAATTTTACAGTTTGAAATTTGCACATTGCAGGTCGCAGTTTAGAGTTCACAGTTTGCAGTTCACAGTTAGCAGTTCGCAGTTTGAAGTTTATGGTTTGCGGATATCGGTTTGCGGTTTACGAATCGCAGTTTTCAGTTTGCAATTAGCTCCACGCAGTTCGTAGTTAGCAGTTTACAGTTCGCAGGTTGCAGTGAGCTTTTTCTGTTCGCATTTCGCTTTTCGCACATCGCAGTTCTGAGAATGCAGTTTGCAGTTCGCAATTTGTAGTTCGCAAATTGCAGTTTGCAGTTTGCAGTGCGTAGTTCTCAGTTTGCAGTTCACAGTTTTATGTTCGCAGTTCTTAGTTTGCAATTCGCAGTTTACTGTTCATAGTTCGTAGGTTTGCTTTTTGCAGTTTGCAGTTCGCAGTTGGGAGTTTGCAGTTTGTAGTTTGCTGTTTAAATTTTGTGCTTTGCGGATTGCTGTTCGCATTTGCAGTTTGTATTTTACAGTTCGCCGTTTACAGTTCGCTGTTCGACGTCATCTATCGCCGTTTGCGATTTTCGGTCTGCAGTTTGCGGATTGCGGTTTTAGTTTTGTGGTTTGCAGTTGGCAGTTTGCTTTAATCAGTTTGCAGTTCGCAATATGAAGTTCGTAATTTGAATTTTACAGTTTGCAATTTGCACATTGCAGGTCGCAGTTTAAAATTCACAGTTTGCAGTTCGCAATTTGCCATTAGCAGTTTTCAGTTTTCGGTTTGCGTTTTGCGGTTTGCAGTTGGCATTATGAAGTTTGCAGTTTGCAGTTCGTAGTTTGCGGTAAACGGTTTTTGATTTTTGTTTGCGGATTGCCGTTTGTTGTTCGCAGTTTGAAGTTCCCATTTCCCAGTTCGCAGTTTGAGGTTAACAGTTCGCAGTTCGCAGATCCCAAACTTCCGCATACGGTTTTCAGTTTGCGGTTTGCATTTGCAGTTTGCAGTTCACAGTTTTTCATTTCGCAGTATGCAGTTTGCAGTTCTCAAATAAGCATTTGGTGGTTTTGTGGTTTGCAGTTTGAAGTTTTACAGTTTGGGATTTGCAGCTCTTAATTCGCTGTTCGCAGTTCGCATTTTGCACTTCACAGTTTGCCGTTCGCAGTTTGCAGTTCACATGTTACAGTCATAAGTTTGTCGTTCGCAGGTTGCAGTTCGCAGTTTGCAGTGTGCAGTTCGGAGTTTGCTGTGCGCAGTTAGTAGGTATGCATTTCGCAGTTTGCCGTTCGCAGATTGCAGTTGCAGTTTGCAGTTTGCAGTTAGGTGTTTACAGTTTGCAGTTTGTAGTTCGCAGTTTGCAGTTGCAGTTGTCAGTTTGCAGTTTGCAGTTATTACTTTGTAGTTTACGTTTTGTGGTTTGCGGTTTGCAGGTAGCAATTTGTATTTGGCAGTTCGCCGGTAATTGTCAGCATTTTGTAGTTCGCTGTTTGCAGGTTTTTGTTTGCAGTTAGCCGTTTTAGTTCGCAGTTCGCAGTTTTAAAATCGCGGTTCACAGTTTGCTGGTTTCAGTTCGCAGTTTGCTGTTCGCAGTTTGCAGTTAGCCGTTTGTAGTTCGCAGGTCGCAGTTTTAAAATCGCGGTTCACAGTTCGCTGGTTCAGTTCGCAGTTTGAATATCGCAGTTTGCAGTTGGCAGTTCGAAGTTTCCCGTTCGCAGTTTGCTGTTTGAAGTTTGTGGTTTGCGATTTCGGTTTGCAGTTAGTTAGCAGTGTGATGTTCGTAGTTCGCAGTTTGCAAATTGCCGTTTGCAATTTGCGGATTGCGAATTGCAATTTCTAGTTTTCTTTTTGTAATTTAAATTTTGCAGTTTGCAATTCGCAGTTTGCTGTATAAAGCTTGTGGTATGTGGTTTGTGGGTTGTGGTATGTATTTCAGGCAATTAGTTAGACAAGCAATTAAGCAGGCAATTAGGCAGTTAATTAGGCAGGCAAATAGGCAGACAATTAGGCAGGCAATAAGGCAGTTAATTAAGCAGGCAATTAGGCAGTTAATTGAGCAGGCAATTAGGCAAGCAATAAGGCAATATATTAAGCAGTCAATTAGGCAGGCAGGCAATTTGGCAGGTAATTAGGCAGGCTATAAGGCAGGCAATTAGGCAGGCTATAAGGCAGGCAATTAGGCAGTTAATAAAGCAGTTAATAAGGCAGACAATTAGGCAGGTAATTAGGCAGGCAATAAGGCTGGCAATTAGGCAGTTAATTAGGCAGGCAGTTAATAAGGCAGGCAATTATGAAGTCAATTAGGCAGGCTATTAGGCAGGAAGTAAGCCAATTAGGTAGGCAATTAGGTAGGCAATTAGGCGGCAAGCAGTTAGGCAAGCAGTAAGGCAGTTAATAAGGCAGGCAATTAGGCAGAAAATTAGGCAAGCAGGCAATTAGGCATTCAATTAAGCAGTTAATTGGGCAAGCAGGCAATATGGCAGGTAATAGGGAAGGCAATTAGGCAGGCAATTAGGCAGGCAATTAGGCACGCAATAAGCAGGCAATTAGCAGTTAATAAGGCAGGCAATTATTAAGTCAATTAGGCAGGCAATTAGGCAGGAAGGCAGGTAATTAGGTAGGCAATTTGGTAGGCAATTAGGCAGGCAAGCAATTAGACAGACAGTAAGGCAATTAATTAGGCTGGCAATTAGGCAGTTAATTAATTAGGCAAGTAGGCAGTTAATTGAGCAGGCAATTAGGCAGTTAATTAAGCAGGCAATTAGGCAGTTAATAAGGCAGGCAATTAGGCAGGAATGCAGGCATTTAGGTAGGCATTTAGGAAAACAATTAGGCAGGCAATTAGTTAGGCAATTTGGTAGGCAATTAGGCAGGCGAGCAATTAGGCAGGCAGTAAGGCAGTTAATTAGGCAGGTAATTAAGCAAATAATTAGGCAGGCAATTAGGCAATAAATAAGGCGGGCAATAAGGCAGGCAATTAGGCAGACAATTAGGCAGATATTTAGGCAAGCAATTAGGCAGGCAATTAGGCAGGCAATTAAAAAGGCAATTTGGCAGGTAATTAGGCAGGCAATTAGGCAGGCAATAAACCAGGCAATTTGGCAGTTAATTAGGTAGGCAATTGGGCAGTTAATAAGGCAGGCAACTAGGCAGGAAGGCAGGCTATTAGGTAGGCAATTAGGAAGGCAATTAGGAAGGCAAGCAATTAGGCAGGCAGTTAGACAGTTAATTAGGCAGGCAATTAGGCAGATAATTAGGCAAGCAGGCAATTTGGCATGCAATTAAGCAGTTAATTGGGCAAGCAGACAATTTGGCAGGTAATTAGGCAGGCAATTAGGCAGGCAATTAGGCAGTAAATTAGGCAGGTAATTAAGCAGGCATGCAGGCAATTAGGCAGGCAGGCAATTAGGTAGGTAGGCAATTAGGCAGGCAATTAGGCAGGCTATAAGGCAGGCAATTAGGCAGTTAATAAAGCAGTTAATAAGGCAGGCAATTAGGCAGGAAGGCAGGCAATTAGGTAGGCAATTAGGAAGGCAATTAGGAAGGCAAGCAATTAGGCAGGCAATTAGGCAGGCAATTATGCAGTTAATTAGGCAGGAAATTAGGCATGCAATTAGGCAGTTAATAAGGCAGACAATTATGAAGTCAATTAGGCAGGCAATTAGGCAAGATGGCAGGCAATTAGGCAAGAAGGCAGGCAATAAGGTAGGCAATTATGTAAACAATTAGGCAGGCAATTAGGCAGGCAATTAGGCAGGCAATTAGGCAGGCAATAAGGCAGGCAATTAGGCAGGTAATTAGGGAGCCAATTAGGCAGGCAAATAAGCAGGCAATTAGGCAGGCATTAAGGCAGGCAATTAGGCAGTTAATTAGGCAGGCAATTAGGCAGTTAATAAGGCAGGCAATTATGTAGTCAATTAGGCAGGCTATTAGGTAGGAAGGCAGACAATTAGGTAGGCAATTAGGTAGGCAATTAGGCAGGCAAGCAATTAGGTAGGCAATTAGGCAGGCAAGCAATTAGGCAGGCAGTAAGACAGTTCAATAGGCAGGCAATTAGGCAGATTATTTGGCACCAGGCAATTAGGCATGCAATTAAGCAGTTAATTGGGCAAGCATGCAATTTGGCAGGTAATTAGGCAGGGAATTAGGCAGGCAATTATGTAGGCAATTAGGCAGTTAATTAGGCAAGCAATTAGGCAGGCAGGCAACTAGTCAGGCAGGCAATTAGGCATGCAATTACGTAGGCAATTACATAGGCAATTAAGCAAGCAATTAGGCAGGCAATAATGCAATTAATTAGACAGGCAATTAGGCAGGCAATTAGGCAGTTTATAAGGCAGGCAATTAGGCAGGCAATTCGGCAGTTAATAAGGCAGGCAATTAGGCAGGCAATTAGGCTGGCAATTAGGCAGGTAATTGAGCAGGCAATTAGGCAGTTAATTAGCAGGCAATTAGGCAGGCAATTAGGCAGTTAATTAGGCAGGCAATTAGGCAGGCTTTTAGGCAGGCATTTAGACAAACAAATAGGCAGGCATACAATTAGGCAGGCAATTAGGCAGGCAATTAGGTAGTTGGATAGGCGGGCAATTAGGCAGGCAATTAGGCAAGCAATTAGGCAGTAAATTAGGCAGGTAATTAGGCAGGCATACAATTGGGCAGGCAGGCAAATAGGCAGGCAGGCAAATAGGCAGGCAGGCAATTAGGCAGGAAGGCAATTAGGCAGGCAATTAGTCAGGCGAATAAGCAGGCAATTAGGCAGGTTGACAATTAGGCAGGCAATAAGGTAGGAAATTAAGCAGGCAATTAGGCAGGCAATAATGCTATTAATTAGACAGGCAATTAGGCAGTTAATAAGGCAGGCAATTAGTCAGGCAATTAGGCAGGCAACTAGGCATGCAATTAGGCAGGTAATTAGGCAGGCAATTAGACAGTTAGATAGGCGGGCAATTAGGCAGGCAATTAGGCAAGCAATAAGGCAGGAAATTAGGCAGACATGCAATTAGGCAGGAAGGCAATTAGGCAGGCAGGCAATTAGGCAGGCAGGCAATTAGGCAGGCAATTAAGCAGGCAATTAGGCAGGCAATTAGATAGGCAATTAAGCAGGCAATTAGGTAGGCAATTAAGCAGGTAATTAGGCAGGCAATAATGCTATTAATTAGGCAGGCAATTAGGCAGTTTATAAGGCAGTTAATTAGGCAGGCAATTAGGCAGGCTATAAGGCAGGCAATTAGGCAGTTAATAAAGCAGTTAATAAGGCAGGCAATTAGGCAGTTAATTAGGCAGGCAATAAGGCAGGCAATTACGCAGTTAATTAAGCAGGCAATTAGGCAGTCAATAAGGCAGGCAATTATTAAGTCAATTAGGCAGATAATTATGCAGGAAGGCAGGCAATTAGGTAGGCAATTAGGAAGGCAATTAAGCAGGCAAGCAATTAGGCAAGCAGTAAGGCAGTTAATTAGGCAGTTAATTATGCAGGCAATTAGGCAGTTTATTAGGCAGGCAATTAGGCAAGCAATTAAGTAGGCAATTAGGCAGGCAATTAAGCAGGCAATTAGGCAGTTAATTAGGCAAGCAATTAAGCAGGCAAGCAATAAGGCAGGCAGGTAATTAGGCAGGCAATTAAGCAGTTAATTAGGCAGGCAAGCAATTTGGCAGGTAATTAGGCTGGCAATAAGGCAAGCAATTAAGCAGGCAATTAAGGAGGCATTTAGGCAGTTAATTAAGCAAGCAATTTGGAAGGCAGGCAATTAGGCAGGCAGGCAATTAGGCAAGCAGGCATTAGGCATGCAATTAAGCAGTTAATTGGGCAAGCAGGCAATTTGGCAGGTAATTAGGCAGGCAATTAGGCAAGCAATAAGGCATGCAATTAGGCAGGCAATTAGGCAGCTAATATGGCAGCCAATTATGAAGTAAATTAGGCAGGCAATTAGGCAGGAAGGCTGGCAATTAGGTAGGTAATTAGGTAGGCAATTAGGGAAACAATTAGGCAGGCAATTAGGCAGTAAAGTAGCCAGTAAATTAGGCAGGAAATTAGGCAGGCAGGCAATTAGGCTGGCAGACAATGAGGCAGGCAGGCAATTAGGTAGTTAATTAGGCAAGCAATTAAGCAGGGAATTAAGCAGTTAATTAGGCATGCAATAAGACAAATGATTAGGCAGGCAATTAGGCAGGCAAAAGGCAGTTAATTAGGCAAGCAATTATGCAGCTGATTAGGCAGTTAATTAGGCAGGCTTTTAGGCAGGCATTTAGGCAAACAAATAGGCAGGCATACAATTAGTCAGGCAATTAGGTAGGAATTTAGGCAGTTAAACAGGCGGGCAATTAGTCAGGCAATTAGGCAGGCGATTAGGCAGGCAATTAGGCAGTAAATTAGGCAAGTTATTAGGCAGGCATGCAATTAGGCATGCGGGCAATTAGGCAGGCAGGTAATTAGGCAGGCAGGCAATTAGGCAGGTAGGCAATAAGGCAGGCTATTAATCAGGCAATTAAGCAGGCAATTGGGCAGGCAATTAAGTAGGCAATCAAGCAGGCAACAAGGCAGGCAATAAGGCTGGCAATTAGACAGTTAATTGAGCAGTAAATTAGGCAGTTAATTGAGCAGGCAATTAAGCAGGCAATTAGCCAATATATTAAGCAGTTAATTAGGCAGGCAGGCAATTTGGAAGGTAATTAGGCAGGCAATTAGGCAGGCTATAAGGCAGGCAATTAGGCAGTTAATAAAGCAGTTAATAATGCAGGCAATTAGGCAGTTAATTAGGCAGGCAATAAGGCAGGCAATTAGGCAGTTAATTAAGCAGGCAATTAGGCAGTTAATTAAGCAGGCAATTAGGCAGTTAATAAGGCAGGCAATTATGAAGTCAATTAGGCAGGCAATTAGGCAGGAAGGCAGGCTATTAGGTAGGAAATTAGGAAGGCAATTAGGCAGGCAATTAGGCAGGCAATTAGGCATGCAATATGGCAGGCAATTAACAGGCAATTATGCAGTTAATTAGGCAATCAATTAAGCAGGCAATTAGGAAGGCAATTAAGCAGGCAATTAGGCAATTAATTAGGCAAGAAATTAAGCAGACAAGCAATAAGGCAGGCAGGTAATTAGGCAGGCAATTAAGCAGTTAATTAGGCAGGCAAGCCATTTGGCAGGCAATTAGGCAGGCAATAAGGCAGGCTATAAGGCAGGCAATTAGGCAGTTAATAAAGCAGTTAATAAGGCAGGCAATTAGGCAGTAAATTAGGCAGGCAATAAGGCAGGCAATTAGAAAGTTAATTAAGCCGGCAATTAGGCAGTTAATAAGGCAGGCAATTATGAAGTCAATTAGGCAGGCAATTATGCAGTAAGGCAGGCTATTAGGTAGGCAATTAGGAAGGCAATTAGGCAGGCAATTAGGCAATATATTAAGCAGTTAATTAGGCAGGCAGGCAATTTGGAAGGTAATTAGGCAGGCAATTAGGCAGGCTATAAGGCAGGCAATTAGGCAGTTAATAAAGCAATTAATAAGGCAGGCAATTAGGCAGTTAATTAGGCAGGCGATAAGGCAGTTAATTAGGCAGGCGATAAGGCAGGCAATTAGGCAGTTAATTAAGCAGGCAATTAGGCAGTTAAAAAGGTTGGCAATTATGAAGTCAATTAGGCAGGAAGGCAGGCTATTAGGTAGGCAATTAGGAAGGCAATTAGGCAGGCAATTAGGCATGCAATTAGGCATGCAATTAGGCAGACAATTATGCAGTTAATTTGGCAGGAAATTAGGCAGGCAATTAGGCAGTTAATAAGGCAGGCAATTATGAAGTCAATTAGGCAGGCAATTAGGCAAGAAGGCAGACAATTAGGTAGGCAATTAGGTAAACAATTAGGCAGGCAATTAGGCAGGCAATTGAGCAGGCAATTAGCAGGCAATAAGGCAGGCAATTAGGCAGGTAATTAGGCAGCCAATTATCCAGGCAACAAAGCAGGCAATTAGGCAGGCATTAAGGCAGGCAATTAGGCAGTTAATTAGGCAGGCTATAAGGTAGGAAGGCAGCCAATTAGGTAGGCAATTAGGCAGGCAAGCAATTAGGCAGGCAGTAAGGCAGTTAAATAGGCAGGCAATTAGGCAGATAATTAGGCAAGCAGGCAATTAGGCATGCAATTAAGCAGTTAATTGGGCAAGCAGGAATTTTGGCAGGTAATTAGGCAGGCAATTAGACAGGCAATAAAGAGGGCAATTCGGCAGGCAATTAGGCAGGCAATTATGCTGTTAATTAGGCAGGCAATTAGGCAGTTAATTAGGCAAGCAATTAAGCAGGAAATTAAGCAGTTAATTAGACATGCAATAAGACAAATAATAATGCAGGCAATAAGGCAGTTAATTAGGCAAGCAATTATGCAGCTGATTAGGCAGGCAATTAGGCAGACAATTAGGCAGGTATATAAGCAGGCAATAAGGCAGGCAAATAAGCAGGCAATTAGACAGCCAATTAGGAAGGCAATTAGGCATTTAATTAGGCAGATAATTAGGTAAGCAATGAGGCAGGCAATGTGGCAGGCAATTAGGCAGGTAGGTAATTAGTCAGGTAATTAGGCAGGCAATTAAGCAGGCAATTAGGCAGTTAATAAAGCAAGCAATTAGGCAGGCAAGCAATAAGGCAGGCAGGTAATTAGGCAGGCAATTAAGCAGTTAGTTAGGCAGGCAAGCAATTTGGCAGGTAAGTAGGCAGGCAATAAGGCAAGCCATTAAGCGGGCAATTAAGGAAACAATTATGCAGTTAATTAGGCAAGCAATTAGGTAGGCAGGCAATTAGGCAGGCAGGTAATTAGGCAGGCTATTAATCAGGCAATTAGGTAGGCAATTAAGCAGGCAATAAGGCAGGCAATAAGGCTATTAATTAGACAGGCAATTAGGCAGGAAATAAGGCAGTTAATAAGGCAGTTAATTAGGCAGGCAATAAGGCAGGCAATTAGGCAGGCAATTAAGCAGGCAATTAGGCAAGCAATTAAGCAGACAAGCAATAAGGCAGGCAGGTAATTAGGCAGGCAATTAAGCAGTAAATTAGGCAGGCAAGCCATTTGGCAGGTAATTAGGCAGGCAATAAGGCAGGCAATTAGGCAGTTAATTAAGCAGGCAATTAGGCAGTTAATAAGGCAGGCAATTATGAAGTCAATTAGGCAGGCAATTAGGCAGGAAGGCAGGCTATTAGGTAGGCAATTAGGAAAGCAATTAGGCAATATATTAAGCAGTTAATTAGGCAGGCAATTTGGAAGGTAATTAGGCAGGCAATTAGGCAGGCTATAAGGCAGGCATTTAGGCAGTTAATAAAACAGTAAATAAAGCAGTTAATAAGGCAGGCAATTAGGCAGTTAATTATGCAGGCAATAAGGCAAACAATTAAGCGGGCAATTAAGGAGGCAATTATGCAGTTAATTAGGCAAGCAATTAGGCAGGCAGGCAATTACGCATGCAATTAAGCAGTAAATTGAGCAAGCATGTAATTTGGCAGGTAATTAGGCAGGCAATTAGGCAGGCAATTAGGCAGGCAATAAGGCAGGCAATTAGGCAGTTAATAAGGCAAGCAATTATGAAGTCAATTAAGCAGGCAATTAGGCAGGAAGGCAGGCAATTAGGTAGGCAATTAAGTATACAATTAGGCAGGCAATTAGGCAGCTAATTAGTTAGGCAATTAGGCAGTTAATTATTCAGGCAATTAGGCAGGCAAGCAATTAGGCAGGCAATTAGACAGTTGTTTAGGCAGGCAATTAGGCAGTTAATTAGGCCCCTAATAGGCAGGCTATTAAGCAGGTAATAAGGCAGGCAATTAGTCAGGCAATTAAGCAGTTCATTAGACAAGCAGGCAATTAGGCAGGCAATTAGGCAGTTAATTAGGCAGGCAAGTAGGTAGGTTATTAGGCACGCAATAAGGTAGTTAATTAGGCAAGCAATTAGGCAGTTAATTAAGCAGGCAATTAGGCAGTTAATAAGGCAGGCAATTATGAAGTCAATTAGGCAGGCAAATAGGCAGGAAGACAGGCAATTAGGTAGGCAATTAGGAAGGCAATTAGACAGGCAAGCAATTAGGCAGGCAGTAAGGCAGTTAATTAGGCAGTTATTTAGGCAGGCAATTAGGCAGTTAATTAGACAGGCAATTAGGCAGGCAATTAGGCAGTTAATTAGGCAGTAAATTAGTTAGGTAATTAGGCAGGCAGTCGAATTAGGCTGGTGGGCAATTAGGCAGGCAGGTAATTAGGCAGGCAATTAGGCAGCCAAATAGGCAGTTAATTAGGCAGGAAATTAGGCAGTATGCTGTTTGAAGTTTGTGGTTTGCGAATATCGGTTTGCGGTTTACGAATCGCAGTTTTCAGTTTGCAATTAGCTCCACGCAGTTCGTAGTTAGCAGTTTACAGTTCGCAGGTTGCAGTGAGCTTTTTCTGTTCGCATTTCGCTTTTCGCACATCGCAGTTCTGAGAATGCAGTTTGCAGTTCGCAATTTGTAGTTCGCAAATTGCAGTTTGCAGTTTGCAGTGCGTAGTTCTCAGTTTGCAGTTCACAGTTTTATGTTCGCAGTTCTTAGTTTGCAATTCGCAGTTTACTGTTCATAGTTCGTAGGTTTGCTTTTTGCAGTTTGCAGTTCGCAGTTGGGAGTTTGCAGTTTGTAGTTTGCTGTTTAAATTTTGTGCTTTGCGGATTGCTGTTCGCATTTGCAGTTTGTATTTTACAGTTCGCCGTTTACAGTTCGCTGTTCGACGTCATCTATCGCCATTTGCGATTTTCGGTCTGCAGTTTGCGGATTGCGGTTTTAGTTTTGTGGTTTGCAGTTGGCAGTTTGCTTTAATCAGTTTGCAGTTCGCAATATGAAGTTCGTAATTTGAATTTTACAGTTTGCAATTTGCACATTGCAGGTCGCAGTTTAAAATTCACAGTTTGCAGTTCGCAATTTGCCATTAGCAGTTTTCAGTTTTCGGTTTGCGTTTTGCGGTTTGCAGTTGGCATTATGAAGTTTGCAGTTTGCAGTTCGTAGTTTGCGGTAAACGGTTTTTGATTTTTGTTTGCGGATTGCCGTTTGTTGTTCGCAGTTTGAAGTTCCCATTTCCCAGTTCGCAGTTTGAGGTTAACAGTTCGCAGTTCGCAGATCCCAAACTTCCGCATACGGTTTTCAGTTTGCGGTTTGCATTTGCAGTTTGCAGTTCACAGTTTTTCATTTCGCAGTATGCAGTTTGCAGTTCTCAAATAAGCATTTGGTGGTTTTGTGGTTTGCAGTTTGAAGTTTTACAGTTTGGGATTTGCAGCTCTTAATTCGCTGTTCGCAGTTCGCATTTTGCACTTCACAGTTTGCCGTTCGCAGTTTGCAGTTCACATGTTACAGTCATAAGTTTGTCGTTCGCAGGTTGCAGTTCGCAGTTTGCAGTGTGCAGTTCGGAGTTTGCTGTGCGCAGTTAGTAGGTATGCATTTCGCAGTTTGCCGTTCGCAGATTGCAGTTGCAGTTTGCAGTTTGCAGTTAGGTGTTTACAGTTTGCAGTTTGTAGTTCGCAGTTTGCAGTTGCAGTTGTCAGTTTGCAGTTTGCAGTTATTACTTTGTAGTTTACGTTTTGTGGTTTGCGGTTTGCAGGTAGCAATTTGTATTTGGCAGTTCGCCGGTAATTGTCAGCATTTTGTAGTTCGCTGTTTGCAGGTTTTTGTTTGCAGTTAGCCGTTTGTAGTTCGCAGTTCGCAGTTTTAAAATCGCGGTTCACAGTTTGCTGGTTTCAGTTCGCAGTTTGCTGTTCGCAGTTTGCAGTTAGCCGTTTGTAGTTCGCAGGTCGCAGTTTTAAAATCGCGGTTCACAGTTCGCTGGTTCAGTTCGCAGTTTGAATATCGCAGTTTGCAGTTGGCAGTTCGAAGTTTCCGGTTCGCAGTTTGCTGTTTGAAGTTTGTGGTTTGCGATTTCGGTTTGCAGTTAGTTAGCAGTGTGATGTTCGTAGTTCGCAGTTTGCAAATTGCCGTTTGCAATTTGCGGATTGCGAATTGCAATTTCTAGTTTTCTTTTTGTAATTTAAATTTTGCAGTTTGCAATTCGCAGTTTGCTGTATAAAGCTTGTGGTATGTGGTTTGTGGGTTGTGGTATGTATTTCAGGCAATTAGTTAGACAAGCAATTAAGCAGGCAATTAGGCAGTTAATTAGGCAGGCAAATAGGCAGACAATTAGGCAGGCAATAAGGCAGTTAATTAAGCAGGCAATTAGGCAGTTAATTGAGCAGGCAATTAGGCAAGCAATAAGGCAATATATTAAGCAGTCAATTAGGCAGGCAGGCAATTTGGCAGGTAATTAGGCAGGCAATTAGGCAGGCTATAAGGCAGGCAATTAGGCAGGCTATAAGGCAGGCAATTAGGCAGTTAATAAAGCAGTTAATAAAAGACAATTAGGCAGGTAATTAGGCAGGCAATAAGGCTGGCAATTAGGCAGTTAATAAGGCAGGCAATTATGAAGTCAATTAGGCAGGCTATTAGGTAGGAAGGCAGACAATTAGGTAGGCAATTAGGTAGGCAATTAGGCAGGCAAGCAATTAGGTAGGCAATTAGGCAGGCAAGCAATTAGGCAGGCAGTAAGACAGTTCAATAGGCAGGCAATTAGGCAGATTATTTGGCACCAGGCAATTAGGCATGCAATTAAGCAGTTAATTGGGCAAGCATGCAATTTGGCAGGTAATTAGGCAGGGAATTAGGCAGGCAATTATGTAGGCAATTAGGCAGTTAATTAGGCAAGCAATTAGGCAGGCAGGCAACTAGTCAGGCAGGCAATTAGGCAGTTAATAAGGCAAGCAATTATGAAGTCAATTAAGCAGGCAATTAGGCAGGAAGGCAGGCAATTAGGTAGGCAATTAAGTATACAATTAGGCAGGCAATTAGGCAGTTAATTAGTTAGGCAATTAGGCAGTTAATTATTCAGGCAATTAGGCAGGCAAGCAATTAGGCAGGCAATTAGACAGTTGTTTAGGCAGGCAATTAGGCAGTTAATTAGGCCCCTAATAGGCAGGCTATTAAGCAGGTAATAAGGCAGGCAATTAGTCAGGCAATTAAGCAGTTCATTAGACAAGCAGGCAATTAGGCAGGCAATTAGGCAGTTAATTAGGCAGGCAAGTAGGTAGGTTATTAGGCACGCAATAAGGTAGTTAATTAGGCAAGCAATTAGGCAGTTAATTAAGCAGGCAATTAGGCAGTTAATAAGGCAGGCAATTATGAAGTCAATTAGGCAGGCAAATAGGCAGGAAGACAGGCAATTAGGTAGGCAATTAGGAAGGCAATTAGACAGGCAAGCAATTAGTCAGGCAGTAAGGCAGTTAATTAGGCAGTTATTTAGGCAGGCAATTAGGCAGTTAATTAGACAGGCAATTAGGCAGGCAATTAGGCAGTTAATTAGGCAGTAAATTAGTTAGGTAATTAGGCAGGCAGTCGAATTAGGCTGGTAGGCAATTAGGCAGGCAGGTAATTAGGCAGGCAATTAGGCAGCCAAATAGGCAGTTAATTAGGCAGGAAATTAGGCAGTATGCTGTTTGAAGTTTGTGGTTTGCGAATATCGGTTTGCGGTTTACGAATCGCAATTTGCAGTTCGCAATTATTACCAAGCAGTTCGTAGTTAGCAGTTTACAGTTCGCAGGTTGCAGTGAGCAGTTTGCTGTTCGCATTTCGCTTTTCGCACATCTCAGTTCTGAGAATGCAGTTTGCAGTTCGCAATTTGTAGTTCGCAAATTGCAGTTTTCAGTTTGCAGTGCGTAGTTCTCAGTTTGCAGTTCACAGTTTTCTGTTCGCAGTTCTCAGTTCACAATTCGCTGTTTACTGTTCAGAGTTCGTAGGTTCGGTTTTTGCAATTTGCAGTTCGCAGTTTGGAGTTTGCAGTTTGTAGTTTGCTGTTTAAATTTTGTGCTTTCCGGATTGCTGTTCGCATTTGCAGTTTGCAGTTTGTAGTTTTGCAGTTCGCCGTTTACAGTTCGCTGTTCGACGTCATCTATCGCCGTTTGCTATTTCGATCGGCAGTTTGCGGATTGCGGTTTTAGTTTTGCGGTTTGCAGTTGGCAGTTTGCAGTTCGCAATATGCAGTTCGTAGTTTGAATTTTACAGTTTGAAATTTGCACATTGCAGGTCGCAGTTTAGAGTTCACAGTTTGCAGTTCACAGTTAGCAGTTCGCAGTTTGAAGTTTATGGTTTGCGGATATCGGTTTGCGGTTTACGAATCGCAGTTTTCAGTTTGCAATTAGCTCCACGCAGTTCGTAGTTAGCAGTTTACAGTTCGCAGGTTGCAGTGAGCTTTTTCTGTTCGCATTTCGCTTTTCGCACATCGCAGTTCTGAGAATGCAGTTTGCAGTCCGCAATTTGTAGTTCGCAAATTGCAGTTTGCAGTTTGCAGTGCGTAGTTCTCAGTTTGCAGTTCACAGTTTTATGTTCGCAGTTCTTAGTTTGCAATTCGCAGTTTACTGTTCATAGTTCGTAGGTTTGCTTTTTGCAGTTTGCAGTTCGCAGTTGGGAGTTTGCAGTTTGTAGTTTGCTGTTTAAATTTTGTGCTTTGCGGATTGCTGTTCGCATTTGCAGTTTGTATTTTACAGTTCGCCGTTTACAGTTCGCTGTTCGACGTCATCTATCGCCGTTTGCGATTTTCGGTCTGCAGTTTGCGGATTGCGGTTTTAGTTTTGTGGTTTGCAGTTGGCAGTTTGCTTTAATCAGTTTGCAGTTCGCAATATGAAGTTCGTAATTTGAATTTTACAGTTTGCAATTTGCACATTGCAGGTCGCAGTTTAAAATTCACAGTTTGCAGTTCGCAATTTGCCATTAGCAGTTTTCAGTTTTCGGTTTGCGTTTTGCGGTTTGCAGTTGGCATTATGAAGTTTGCAGTTTGCAGTTCGTAGTTTGCGGTAAACGGTTTTTGATTTTTGTTTGCGGATTGCCGTTTGTTGTTCGCAGTTTGAAGTTCCCATTTCCCAGTTCGCAGTTTGAGGTTAACAGTTCGCAGTTCGCAGATCCCAAACTTCCGCATACGGTTTTCAGTTTGCGGTTTGCATTTGCAGTTTGCAGTTCACAGTTTTTCATTTCGCAGTATGCAGTTTGCAGTTCTCAAATAAGCATTTGGTGGTTTTGTGGTTTGCAGTTTGAAGTTTTACAGTTTGGGATTTGCAGCTCTTAATTCGCTGTTCGCAGTTCGCATTTTGCACTTCACAGTTTGCCGTTCGCAGTTTGCAGTTCACATGTTACAGTCATAAGTTTGTCGTTCGCAGGTTGCAGTTCGCAGTTTGCAGTGTGCAGTTCGGAGTTTGCTGTGCGCAGTTAGTAGGTATGCATTTCGCAGTTTGCCGTTCGCAGATTGCAGTTGCAGTTTGCAGTTTGCAGTTAGGTGTTTACAGTTTGCAGTTTGTAGTTCGCAGTTTGCAGTTGCAGTTGTCAGTTTGCAGTTTGCAGTTATTACTTTGTAGTTTACGTTTTGTGGTTTGCGGTTTGCAGGTAGCAATTTGTATTTGGCAGTTCGCCGGTAATTGTCAGCATTTTGTAGTTCGCTGTTTGCAGGTTTTTGTTTGCAGTTAGCCGTTTGTAGTTCGCAGTTCGCAGTTTTAAAATCGCGGTTCACAGTTTGCTGGTTTCAGTTCGCAGTTTGCTGTTCGCAGTTTGCAGTTAGCCGTTTGTAGTTCGCAGGTCGCAGTTTTAAAATCGCGGTTCACAGTTCGCTGGTTCAGTTCGCAGTTTGAATATCGCAGTTTGCAGTTGGCAGTTCGAAGTTTCCCGTTCGCAGTTTGCTGTTTGAAGTTTGTGGTTTGCGATTTCGGTTTGCAGTTAGTTAGCAGTGTGATGTTCGTAGTTCGCAGTTTGTAATTTAAATTTTGCAGTTTGCAATTCGCAGTTTGCTGTATAAAGCTTGTGGTATGTGGTTTGTGGGTTGTGGTATGTATTTCAGGCAATTAGTTAGACAAGCAATTAAGCAGGCAATTAGGCAGTTAATTAGGCAGGCAAATAGGCAGACAATTAGGCAAACAATAAGGCAGTTAATTAAGCAGGCAATTAGGCAGTTAATTGAGCAGGCAATTAGGCAAGCAATAAGGCAATATATTAAGCAGTCAATTAGGCAGGCAGGCAATTTGGCAGGTAATTAGGCAGGCTATAAGGCAGGCAATTAGGCAGGCTATAAGGCAGGCAATTAGGCAGTTAATAAAGCAGTTAATAAGGCAGACAATTAGGCAGGTAATTAGGCAGGCAATAAGGCTGGCAATTAGGCAGTTAATTAGGCAGGCAGTTAATAAGGCAGGCAATTATGAAGTCAATTAGGCAGGCTATTAGGCAGGAAGTAAGCCAATTAGGTAGGCAATTAGGTAGGCAATTAGGCGGCAAGCAGTTAGGCAAGCAGTAAGGCAGTTAATAAGGCAGGCAATTAGGCAGAAAATTAGGCAAGCAGGCAATTAGGCATTCAATTAAGCAGTTAATTGGGCAAGCAGGCAATATGGCAGGTAATAGGGAAGGCAATTAGGCAGGCAATTAGGCAGGCAATTAGGCAGGCAATAAGCAGGCAATTAGCAGTTAATAAGGCAGGCAATTATTAAGTCAATTAG
Organism: Bacillus rossius redtenbacheri; assembly: GCF_032445375.1. Lineage (NCBI taxonomy): Eukaryota > Metazoa > Arthropoda > Insecta > Phasmatodea > Bacillidae > Bacillus > Bacillus rossius. Next base: position 251,708 of record NW_026962437.1, on the reverse strand, counting down.
GCAGGCAATTAGGCAGGAAGGCAGGCAATTAGGTAGGCAATTTGGTAGGCAATTAGGCAGGCAAGCAATTAGGCAGACAGTAAGGCAATTAATTAGGCTGGCAATTAGGCAGTTAATTAATTAGGCAAGTAGGCAGTTAATTGAGCAGGCAATTAGGCAGTTAATTAAGCAGGCAATTAGGCAGTTAATAAGGCAGGCAATTAGGCAGGAATGCAGGCATTTAGGTAGGCATTTAGGAAAACAATTAGGCAGGCAATTAGTTAGGCAATTTGGTAGGCAATTAGGCAGGCGAGCAATTAGGCAGGCAGTAAGGCAGTTAATTAGGCAGGTAATTAAGCAAATAATTAGGCAGGCAATTAGGCAATAAATAAGGCGGGCAATAAGGCAGGCAATTAGGCAGACAATTAGGCAGATATTTAGGCAAGCAATTAGGCAGGCAATTAGGCAGGCAATTAAACAGGCAATTTGGCAGGTAATTAGGCAGGCAATTAGGCAGGCAATAAACCAGGCAATTTGGCAGTTAATTAGGTAGGCAATTGGGCAGTTAATAAGGCAGGCAACTAGGCAGGAAGGCAGGCTATTAGGTAGGCAATTAGGAAGGCAATTAGGAAGGCAAGCAATTAGGCAGGCAGTTAGACAGTTAATTAGGCAGGCAATTAGGCAGATAATTAGGCAAGCAGGCAATTTGGCATGCAATTAAGCAGTTAATTGGACAAGCAGACAATTTGGCAGGTAATTAGGCAGGCAATTAGGCAGGCAATTAGGCAGTAAATTAGGCAGGTAATTAAGCAGGCATGCAGGCAATTAGGCAGGCAGGCAATTAGGTAGGTAGGCAATTAGGCAGGCAATTAGGCAGGCTATAAGGCAGGCAATTAGGCAGTTAATAAAGCAGTTAATAAGGCAGGCAATTAGGCAGGAAGGCAGGCAATTAGGTAGGCAATTAGGAAGGCAATTAGGAAGGCAAGCAATTAGGCAGGCAATTAGGCAGGCAATTATGCAGTTAATTAGGCAGGAAATTAGGCATGCAATTAGGCAGTTAATAAGGCAGACAATTATGAAGTCAATTAGGCAGGCAATTAGGCAAGATGGCAGGCAATTAGGCAAGAAGGCAGGCAATAAGGTAGGCAATTATGTAAACAATTAGGCAGGCAATTAGGCAGGCAATTAGGCAGGCAATTAGGCAGGCAATAAGGCAGGCAATTAGGCAGGTAATTAGGGAGCCAATTAGGCAGGCAAATAAGCAGGCAATTAGGCAGGCATTAAGGCAGGCAATTAGGCAGTTAATTAGGCAGGCAATTAGGCAGTTAATAAGGCAGGCAATTATGAAGTCAATTAGGCAGGCTATTAGGTAGGAAGGCAGACAATTAGGTAGGCAATTAGGTAGGCAATTAGGCAGGCAAGCAATTAGGTAGGCAATTAGGCAGGCAAGCAATTAGGCAGGCAGTAAGACAGTTCAATAGGCAGGCAATTAGGCAGATTATTTGGCACCAGGCAATTAGGCATGCAATTAAGCAGTTAATTGGGCAAGCATGCAATTTGGCAGGTAATTAGGCAGGGAATTAGGCAGGCAATTATGTAGGCAATTAGGCAGTTAATTAGGCAAGCAATTAGGCAGGCAGGCAACTAGTCAGGCAGGCAATTAGGCATGCAATTACGTAGGCAATTACATAGGCAATAAGGCAAGCAATTAGGCAGGCAATAATGCAATTAATTAGACAGGCAATTAGGCAGGCAATTAGGCAGTTTATAAGGCAGGCAATTAGGCAGGCAATTCGGCAGTTAATAAGGCAGGCAATTAGGCAGGCAATTAGGCTGGCAATTAGGCAGGTAATTGAGCAGGCAATTAGGCAGTTAATTAGCAGGCAATTAGGCAGGCAATTAGGCAGTTAATTAGGCAGGCAATTAGGCAGGCTTTTAGGCAGGCATTTAGACAAACAAATAGGCAGGCATACAATTAGGCAGGCAATTAGGCAGGCAATTAGGTAGTTGGATAGGCGGGCAATTAGGCAGGCAATTAGGCAAGCAATTAGGCAGTAAATTAGGCAGGTAATTAGGCAGGCATACAATTGGGCAGGCAGGCAAATAGGCAGGCAGGCAAATAGGCAGGCAGGCAATTAGGCAGGAAGGCAATTAGGCAGGCAATTAGTCAGGCGAATAAGCAGGCAATTAGGCAGGTTGACAATTAGGCAGGCAATAAGGTAGGAAATTAAGCAGGCAATTAGGCAGGCAATAATGCTATTAATTAGACAGGCAATTAGGCAGTTAATAAGGCAGGCAATTAGTCAGGCAATTAGGCAGGCAACTAGGCATGCAATTAGGCAGGTAATTAGGCAGGCAATTAGACAGTTAGATAGGCGGGCAATTAGGCAGGCAATTAGGCAAGCAATAAGGCAGGAAATTAGGCAGACATGCAATTAGGCAGGAAGGCAATTAGGCAGGCAGGCAATTAGGCAGGCAGGCAATTAGGCAGGCAATTAAGCAGGCAATTAGGCAGGCAATTAGATAGGCAATTAAGCAGGCAATTAGGTAGGCAATTAAGCAGGTAATTAGGCAGGCAATAATGCTATTAATTAGGCAGGCAATTAGGCAGTTTATAAGGCAGTTAATTAGGCAGGCAATTAGGCAGGCTATAAGGCAGGCAATTAGGCAGTTAATAAAGCAGTTAATAAGGCAGGCAATTAGGCAGTTAATTAGGCAGGCAATAAGGCAGGCAATTACGCAGTTAATTAAGCAGGCAATTAGGCAGTCAATAAGGCAGGCAATTATTAAGTCAATTAGGCAGATAATTATGCAGGAAGGCAGGCAATTAGGTAGGCAATTAGGAAGGCAATTAAGCAGGCAAGCAATTAGGCAAGCAGTAAGGCAGTTAATTAGGCAGTTAATTATGCAGGCAATTAGGCAGTTTATTAGGCAGGCAATTAGGCAAGCAATTAAGTAGGCAATTAGGCAGGCAATTAAGCAGGCAATTAGGCAGTTAATTAGGCAAGCAATTAAGCAGGCAAGCAATAAGGCAGGCAGGTAATTAGGCAGGCAATTAAGCAGTTAATTAGGCAGGCAAGCAATTTGGCAGGTAATTAGGCTGGCAATAAGGCAAGCAATTAAGCAGGCAATTAAGGAGGCATTTAGGCAGTTAATTAAGCAAGCAATTTGGAAGGCAGGCAATTAGGCAGGCAGGCAATTAGGCAAGCAGGCATTAGGCATGCAATTAAGCAGTTAATTGGGCAAGCAGGCAATTTGGCAGGTAATTAGGCAGGCAATTAGGCAAGCAATAAGGCATGCAATTAGGCAGGCAATTAGGCAGCTAATATGGCAGCCAATTATGAAGTAAATTAGGCAGGCAATTAGGCAGGAAGGCTGGCAATTAGGTAGGTAATTAGGTAGGCAATTAGGGAAACAATTAGGCAGGCAATTAGGCAGTAAAGTAGCCAGTAAATTAGGCAGGAAATTAGGCAGGCAGGCAATTAGGCTGGCAGACAATGAGGCAGGCAGGCAATTAGGTAGTTAATTAGGCAAGCAATTAAGCAGGGAATTAAGCAGTTAATTAGGCATGCAATAAGACAAATGATTAGGCAGGCAATTAGGCAGGCAAAAGGCAGTTAATTAGGCAAGCAATTATGCAGCTGATTAGGCAGTTAATTAGGCAGGCTTTTAGGCAGGCATTTAGGCAAACAAATAGGCAGGCATACAATTAGTCAGGCAATTAGGTAGGAATTTAGGCAGTTAAACAGGCGGGCAATTAGTCAGGCAATTAGGCAGGCGATTAGGCAGGCAATTAGGCAGTAAATTAGGCAAGTTATTAGGCAGGCATGCAATTAGGCATGCGGGCAATTAGGCAGGCAGGTAATTAGGCAGGCAGGCAATTAGGCAGGTAGGCAATAAGGCAGGCTATTAATCAGGCAATTAAGCAGGCAATTGGGCAGGCAATTAAGTAGGCAATCAAGCAGGCAACAAGGCAGGCAATAAGGCTGGCAATTAGACAGTTAATTGAGCAGTAAATTAGGCAGTTAATTGAGCAGGCAATTAAGCAGGCAATTAGCCAATATATTAAGCAGTTAATTAGGCAGGCAGGCAATTTGGAAGGTAATTAGGCAGGCAATTAGGCAGGCTATAAGGCAGGCAATTAGGCAGTTAATAAAGCAGTTAATAATGCAGGCAATTAGGCAGTTAATTAGGCAGGCAATAAGGCAGGCAATTAGGCAGTTAATTAAGCAGGCAATTAGGCAGTTAATTAAGCAGGCAATTAGGCAGTTAATAAGGCAGGCAATTATGAAGTCAATTAGGCAGGCAATTAGGCAGGAAGGCAGGCTATTAGGTAGGAAATTAGGAAGGCAATTAGGCAGGCAATTAGGCAGGCAATTAGGCATGCAATATGGCAGGCAATTAACAGGCAATTATGCAGTTAATTAGGCAATCAATTAAGCAGGCAATTAGGAAGGCAATTAAGCAGGCAATTAGGCAATTAATTAGGCAAGAAATTAAGCAGACAAGCAATAAGGCAGGCAGGTAATTAGGCAGGCAATTAAGCAGTTAATTAGGCAGGCAAGCCATTTGGCAGGCAATTAGGCAGGCAATAAGGCAGGCTATAAGGCAGGCAATTAGGCAGTTAATAAAGCAGTTAATAAGGCAGGCAATTAGGCAGTAAATTAGGCAGGCAATAAGGCAGGCAATTAGAAAGTTAATTAAGCAGGCAATTAGGCAGTTAATAAGGCAGGCAATTATGAAGTCAATTAGGCAGGCAATTATGCAGTAAGGCAGGCTATTAGGTAGGCAATTAGGAAGGCAATTAGGCAGGCAATTAGGCAATATATTAAGCAGTTAATTAGGCAGGCAGGCAATTTGGAAGGTAATTAGGCAGGCAATTAGGCAGGCTATAAGGCAGGCAATTAGGCAGTTAATAAAGCAATTAATAAGGCAGGCAATTAGGCAGTTAATTAGGCAGGCGATAAGGCAGTTAATTAGGCAGGCGATAAGGCAGGCAATTAGGCAGTTAATTAAGCAGGCAATTAGGCAGTTAAAAAGGTTGGCAATTATGAAGTCAATTAGGCAGGAAGGCAGGCTATTAGGTAGGCAATTAGGAAGGCAATTAGGCAGGCAATTAGGCATGCAATTAGGCATGCAATTAGGCAGACAATTATGCAGTTAATTTGGCAGGAAATTAGGCAGGCAATTAGGCAGTTAATAAGGCAGGCAATTATGAAGTCAATTAGGCAGGCAATTAGGCAAGAAGGCAGACAATTAGGTAGGCAATTAGGTAAACAATTAGGCAGGCAAATAGGCAGGCAATTGAGCAGGCAATTAGCAGGCAATAAGGCAGGCAATTAGGCAGGTAATTAGGCAGCCAATTATCCAGGCAACAAAGCAGGCAATTAGGCAGGCATTAAGGCAGGCAATTAGGCAGTTAATTAGGCAGGCAATGAGGCAGTTAATAAGGCAGGCAATTATGAAGTCAATTAGGCAGGCTATAAGGTAGGAAGGCAGCCAATTAGGTAGGCAATTAGGCAGGCAAGCAATTAGGCAGGCAGTAAGGCAGTTAAATAGGCAGGCAATTAGGCAGATAATTAGGCAAGCAGGCAATTAGGCATGCAATTAAGCAGTTAATTGGGCAAGCAGGAATTTTGGCAGGTAATTAGGCAGGCAATTAGACAGGCAATAAAGAGGGCAATTCGGCAGGCAATTAGGCAGGCAATTATGCTGTTAATTAGGCAGGCAATTAGGCAGTTAATTAGGCAAGCAATTAAGCAGGAAATTAAGCAGTTAATTAGACATGCAATAAGACAAATAATAATGCAGGCAATAAGGCAGTTAATTAGGCAAGCAATTATGCAGCTGATTAGGCAGGCAATTAGGCAGACAATTAGGCAGGTATATAAGCAGGCAATAAGGCAGGCAAATAAGCAGGCAATTAGACAGCCAATTAGGAAGGCAATTAGGCATTTAATTAGGCAGATAATTAGGTAGGCAATGAGGCAGGCAATGTGGCAGGCAATTAGGCAGGTAGGTAATTAGTCAGGTAATTAGGCAGGCAATTAAGCAGGCAATTAGGCAGTTAATAAAGCAAGCAATTAGGCAGGCAAGCAATAAGGCAGGCAGGTAATTAGGCAGGCAATTAAGCAGTTAGTTAGGCAGGCAAGCAATTTGGCAGGTAAGTAGGCAGGCAATAAGGCAAGCCATTAAGCGGGCAATTAAGGAGGCAATTATGCAGTTAATTAGGCAAGCAATTAGGTAGGCAGGCAATTAGGCAGGCAGGTAATTAGGCAGGCTATTAATCAGGCAATTAGGTAGGCAATTAAGCAGGCAATTAGGCAAGCAATTAAGCAGACAAGCAATAAGGCAGGCAGGTAATTAGGCAGGCAATTAAGCAGTTAATTAGGCAGGCAAGCCATTTGGCAGGTAATTAGGCAGGCAATAAGGCAGGCAATTAGGCAGTTAATTAAGCAGGCAATTAGGCAGTTAATAAGGCAGGCAATTATGAAGTCAATTAGGCAGGCAATTAGGCAGGAAGGCAGGCTATTAGGTAGGCAATTAGGAAAGCAATTAGGCAATATATTAAGCAGTTAATTAGGCAGGCAATTTGGAAGGTAATTAGGCAGGCAATTAGGCAGGCTATAAGGCAGGCATTTAGGCAGTTAATAAAACAGTAAATAAAGCAGTTAATAAGGCAGGCAATTAGGCAGTTAATTATGCAGGCAATAAGGCAAACAATTAAGCGGGCAATTAAGGAGGCAATTATGCAGTTAATTAGGCAAGCAATTAGGCAGGCAGGCAATTAGGCATGCAATTAAGCAGTAAATTGAGCAAGCATGTAATTTGGCAGGTAATTAGGCAGGCAATTAGGCAGGCAATTAGGCAGGCAATAAGGCAGGCAATTAGGCAGTTAATAAGGCAAGCAATTATGAAGTCAATTAAGCAGGCAATTAGGCAGGAAGGCAGGCAATTAGGTAGGCAATTAAGTATACAATTAGGCAGGCAATTAGGCAGTTAATTAGTTAGGCAATTAGGCAGTTAATTATTCAGGCAATTAGGCAGGCAAGCAATTAGGCAGGCAATTAGACAGTTGTTTAGGCAGGCAATTAGGCAGTTAATTAGGCCCCTAATAGGCAGGCTATTAAGCAGGTAATAAGGCAGGCAATTAGTCAGGCAATTAAGCAGTTCATTAGACAAGCAGGCAATTAGGCAGGCAATTAGGCAGTTAATTAGGCAGGCAAGTAGGTAGGTTATTAGGCACGCAATAAGGTAGTTAATTAGGCAAGTAATTAGGCAGTTAATTAAGCAGGCAATTAGGCAGTTAATAAGGCAGGCAATTATGAAGTCAATTAGGCAGGCAAATAGGCAGGAAGACAGGCAATTAGGTAGGCAATTAGGAAGGCAATTAGACAGGCAAGCAATTAGGCAGGCAGTAAGGCAGTTAATTAGGCAGTTATTTAGGCAGGCAATTAGGCAGTTAATTAGACAGGCAATTAGGCAGGCAATTAGGCAGTTAATTAGGCAGTAAATTAGTTAGGTAATTAGGCAGGCAGTCGAATTAGGCTGGTAGGCAATTAGGCAGGCAGGTAATTAGGCAGGCAATTAGGCAGCCAAATAGGCAGTTAATTAGGCAGGAAATTAGGCAGTATGCTGTTTGAAGTTTGTGGTTTGCGAATATCGGTTTGCGGTTTACGAATCGCAATTTGCAGTTCGCAATTATTACCAAGCAGTTCGTAGTTAGCAGTTTACAGTTCGCAGGTTGCAGTGAGCAGTTTGCTGTTCGCATTTCGCTTTTCGCACATCTCAGTTCTGAGAATGCAGTTTGCAGTTCGCAATTTGTAGTTCGCAAATTGCAGTTTTCAGTTTGCAGTGCGTAGTTCTCAGTTTGCAGTTCACAGTTTTCTGTTCGCAGTTCTCAGTTCACAATTCGCTGTTTACTGTTCAGAGTTCGTAGGTTCGGTTTTTGCAATTTGCAGTTCGCAGTTTGGAGTTTGCAGTTTGTAGTTTGCTGTTTAAATTTTGTGCTTTCCGGATTGCTGTTCGCATTTGCAGTTTGCAGTTTGTAGTTTTGCAGTTCGCCGTTTACAGTTCGCTGTTCGACGTCATCTATCGCCGTTTGCTATTTCGATCGGCAGTTTGCGGATTGCGGTTTTAGTTTTGCGGTTTGCAGTTGGCAGTTTGCAGTTCGCAATATGCAGTTCGTAGTTTGAATTTTACAGTTTGAAATTTGCACATTGCAGGTCGCAGTTTAGAGTTCACAGTTTGCAGTTCACAGTTAGCAGTTCGCAGTTTGAAGTTTATGGTTTGCGGATATCGGTTTGCGGTTTACGAATCGCAGTTTTCAGTTTGCAATTAGCTCCACGCAGTTCGTAGTTAGCAGTTTACAGTTCGCAGGTTGCAGTGAGCTTTTTCTGTTCGCATTTCGCTTTTCGCACATCGCAGTTCTGAGAATGCAGTTTGCAGTTCGCAATTTGTAGTTCGCAAATTGCAGTTTGCAGTTTGCAGTGCGTAGTTCTCAGTTTGCAGTTCACAGTTTTATGTTCGCAGTTCTTAGTTTGCAATTCGCAGTTTACTGTTCATAGTTCGTAGGTTTGCTTTTTGCAGTTTGCAGTTCGCAGTTGGGAGTTTGCAGTTTGTAGTTTGCTGTTTAAATTTTGTGCTTTGCGGATTGCTGTTCGCATTTGCAGTTTGTATTTTACAGTTCGCCGTTTACAGTTCGCTGTTCGACGTCATCTATCGCCATTTGCGATTTTCGGTCTGCAGTTTGCGGATTGCGGTTTTAGTTTTGTGGTTTGCAGTTGGCAGTTTGCTTTAATCAGTTTGCAGTTCGCAATATGAAGTTCGTAATTTGAATTTTACAGTTTGCAATTTGCACATTGCAGGTCGCAGTTTAAAATTCACAGTTTGCAGTTCGCAATTTGCCATTAGCAGTTTTCAGTTTTCGGTTTGCGTTTTGCGGTTTGCAGTTGGCATTATGAAGTTTGCAGTTTGCAGTTCGTAGTTTGCGGTAAACGGTTTTTGATTTTTGTTTGCGGATTGCCGTTTGTTGTTTGCAGTTTGAAGTTCCCATTTCCCAGTTCGCAGTTTGAGGTTAACAGTTCGCAGTTCGCAGATCCCAAACTTCCGCATACGGTTTTCAGTTTGCGGTTTGCATTTGCAGTTTGCAGTTCACAGTTTTTCATTTCGCAGTATGCAGTTTGCAGTTCTCAAATAAGCATTTGGTGGTTTTGTGGTTTGCAGTTTGAAGTTTTACAGTTTGGGATTTGCAGCTCTTAATTCGCTGTTCGCAGTTCGCATTTTGCACTTCACAGTTTGCCGTTCGCAGTTTGCAGTTCACATGTTACAGTCATAAGTTTGTCGTTCGCAGGTTGCAGTTCGCAGTTTGCAGTGTGCAGTTCGGAGTTTGCTGTGCGCAGTTAGTAGGTATGCATTTCGCAGTTTGCCGTTCGCAGATTGCAGTTGCAGTTTGCAGTTTGCAGTTAGGTGTTTACAGTTTGCAGTTTGTAGTTCGCAGTTTGCAGTTGCAGTTGTCAGTTTGCAGTTTGCAGTTATTACTTTGTAGTTTACGTTTTGTGGTTTGCGGTTTGCAGGTAGCAATTTGTATTTGGCAGTTCGCCGGTAATTGTCAGCATTTTGTAGTTCGCTGTTTGCAGGTTTTTGTTTGCAGTTAGCCGTTTGTAGTTCGCAGTTCGCAGTTTTAAAATCGCGGTTCACAGTTTGCTGGTTTCAGTTCGCAGTTTGCTGTTCGCAGTTTGCAGTTAGCCGTTTGTAGTTCGCAGGTCGCAGTTTTAAAATCGCGGTTCACAGTTCGCTGGTTCAGTTCGCAGTTTGAATATCGCAGTTTGCAGTTGGCAGTTCGAAGTTTCCCGTTCGCAGTTTGCTGTTTGAAGTTTGTGGTTTGCGATTTCGGTTTGCAGTTAGTTAGCAGTGTGATGTTCGTAGTTCGCAGTTTGCAAATTGCCGTTTGCAATTTGCGGATTGCGAATTGCAATTTCTAGTTTTCTTTTTGTAATTTAAATTTTGCAGTTTGCAATTCGCAGTTTGCTGTATAAAGCTTGTGGTATGTGGTTTGTGGGTTGTGGTATGTATTTCAGGCAATTAGTTAGACAAGCAATTAAGCAGGCAATTAGGCAGTTAATTAGGCAGGCAAATAGGCAGACAATTAGGCAAACAATAAGGCAGTTAATTAAGCAGGCAATTAGGCAGTTAATTGAGCAGGCAATTAGGCAAGCAATAAGGCAATATATTAAGCAGTCAATTAGGCAGGCAGGCAATTTGGCAGGTAATTAGGCAGGCTATAAGGCAGGCAATTAGGCAGGCTATAAGGCAGGCAATTAGGCAGTTAATAAAGCAGTTAATAAGGCAGACAATTAGGCAGGTAATTAGGCAGGCAATAAGGCTGGCAATTAGGCAGTTAATTAGGCAGGCAGTTAATAAGGCAGGCAATTATGAAGTCAATTAGGCAGGCTATTAGGCAGGAAGTAAGCCAATTAGGTAGGCAATTAGGTAGGCAATTAGGCGGCAAGCAGTTAGGCAAGCAGTAAGGCAGTTAATAAGGCAGGCAATTAGGCAGAAAATTAGGCAAGCAGGCAATTAGGCATTCAATTAAGCAGTTAATTGGGCAAGCAGGCAATATGGCAGGTAATAGGGAAGGCAATTAGGCAGGCAATTAGGCAGGCAATTAGGCAGGCAATAAGCAGGCAATTAGCAGTTAATAAGGCAGGCAATTATTAAGTCAATTAGGCAGGCAATTAGGCAGGAAGGCAGGCAATTAGGTAGGCAATTTGGTAGGCAATTAGGCAGGCAAGCAATTAGGCAGACAGTAAGGCAATTAATTAGGCTGGCAATTAGGCAGTTAATTAATTAGGCAAGTAGGCAGTTAATTGAGCAGGCAATTAGGCAGTTAATTAAGCAGGCAATTAGGCAGTTAATAAGGCAGGCAATTAGGCAGGAATGCAGGCATTTAGGTAGGCATTTAGGAAAACAATTAGGCAGGCAATTAGTTAGGCAATTTGGTAGGCAATTAGGCAGGCGAGCAATTAGGCAGGCAGTAAGGCAGTTAATTAGGCAGGTAATTAAGCAAATAATTAGGCAGGCAATTAGGCAATAAATAAGGCGGGCAATAAGGCAGGCAATTAGGCAGACAATTAGGCAGATATTTAGGCAAGCAATTAGGCAGGCAATTAGGCAGGCAATTAAACAGGCAATTTGGCAGGTAATTAGGCAGGCAATTAGGCAGGCAATAAACCAGGCAATTTGGCAGTTAATTAGGTAGGCAATTGGGCAGTTAATAAGGCAGGCAACTAGGCAGGAAGGCAGGCTATTAGGTAGGCAATTAGGAAGGCAATTAGGAAGGCAAGCAATTAGGCAGGCAGTTAGACAGTTAATTAGGCAGGCAATTAGGCAGATAATTAGGCAAGCAGGCAATTTGGCATGCAATTAAGCAGTTAATTGGGCAAGCAGACAATTTGGCAGGTAATTAGGCAGGCAATTAGGCAGGCAATTAGGCAGTAAATTAGGCAGGTAATTAAGCAGGCATGCAGGCAATTAGGCAGGCAGGCAATTAGGTAGGTAGGCAATTAGGCAGGCAATTAGGCAGGCTATAAGGCAGGCAATTAGGCAGTTAATAAAGCAGTTAATAAGGCAGGCAATTAGGCAGGAAGGCAGGCAATTAGGTAGGCAATTAGGAAGGCAATTAGGAAGGCAAGCAATTAGGCAGGCAATTAGGCAGGCAATTATGCAGTTAATTAGGCAGGAAATTAGGCATGCAATTAGGCAGTTAATAAGGCAGACAATTATGAAGTCAATTAGGCAGGCAATTAGGCAAGATGGCAGGCAATTAGGCAAGAAGGCAGGCAATAAGGTAGGCAATTATGTAAACAATTAGGCAGGCAATTAGGCAGGCAATTAGGCAGGCAATTAGGCAGGCAATAAGGCAGGCAATTAGGCAGGTAATTAGGGAGCCAATTAGGCAGGCAAATAAGCAGGCAATTAGGCAGGCATTAAGGCAGGCAATTAGGCAGTTAATTAGGCAGGCAATTAGGCAGTTAATAAGGCAGGCAATTATGAAGTCAATTAGGCAGGCTATTAGGTAGGAAGGCAGACAATTAGGTAGGCAATTAGGTAGGCAATTAGGCAGGCAAGCAATTAGGTAGGCAATTAGGCAGGCAAGCAATTAGGCAGGCAGTAAGACAGTTCAATAGGCAGGCAATTAGGCAGATTATTTGGCACCAGGCAATTAGGCATGCAATTAAGCAGTTAATTGGGCAAGCATGCAATTTGGCAGGTAATTAGGCAGGGAATTAGGCAGGCAATTATGTAGGCAATTAGGCAGTTAATTAGGCAAGCAATTAGGCAGGCAGGCAACTAGTCAGGCAGGCAATTAGGCATGCAATTACGTAGGCAATTACATAGGCAATTAAGCAAGCAATTAGGCAGGCAATAATGCAATTAATTAGACAGGCAATTAGGCAGGCAATTAGGCAGTTTATAAGGCAGGCAATTAGGCAGGCAATTCGGCAGTTAATAAGGCAGGCAATTAGGCAGGCAATTAGGCTGGCAATTAGGCAGGTAATTGAGCAGGCAATTAGGCAGTTAATTAGCAGGCAATTAGGCAGGCAATTAGGCAGTTAATTAGGCAGGCAATTAGGCAGGCTTTTAGGCAGGCATTTAGACAAACAAATAGGCAGGCATACAATTAGGCAGGCAATTAGGCAGGCAATTAGGTAGTTGGATAGGCGGGCAATTAGGCAGGCAATTAGGCAAGCAATTAGGCAGTAAATTAGGCAGGTAATTAGGCAGGCATACAATTGGGCAGGCAGGCAAATAGGCAGGCAGGCAAATAGGCAGGCAGGCAATTAGGCAGGAAGGCAATTAGGCAGGCAATTAGTCAGGCGAATAAGCAGGCAATTAGGCAGGTTGACAATTAGGCAGGCAATAAGGTAGGAAATTAAGCAGGCAATTAGGCAGGCAATAATGCTATTAATTAGACAGGCAATTAGGCAGTTAATAAGGCAGGCAATTAGTCAGGCAATTAGGCAGGCAACTAGGCATTCAATTAGGCAGGTAATTAGGCAGGCAATTAGACAGTTAGATAGGCGGGCAATTAGGCAGGCAATTAGGCAAGCAATAAGGCAGGAAATTAGGCAGACATGCAATTAGGCAGGAAGGCAATTAGGCAGGCAGGCAATTAGGCAGGCAGGCAATTAGGCAGGCAATTAAGCAGGCAATTAGGCAGGCAATTAGATAGGCAATTAAGCAGGCAATTAGGTAGGCAATTAAGCAGGTAATTAGGCAGGCAATAATGCTATTAATTAGGCAGGCAATTAGGCAGTTTATAAGGCAGTTAATTAGGCAGGCAATTAGGCAGGCTATAAGGCAGGCAATTAGGCAGTTAATAAAGCAGTTAATAAGGCAGGCAATTAGGCAGTTAATTAGGCAGGCAATAAGGCAGGCAATTACGCAGTTAATTAAGCAGGCAATTAGGCAGTCAATAAGGCAGGCAATTATTAAGTCAATTAGGCAGATAATTATGCAGGAAGGCAGGCAATTAGGTAGGCAATTAGGAAGGCAATTAAGCAGGCAAGCAATTAGGCAAGCAGTAAGGCAGTTAATTAGGCAGTTAATTATGCAGGCAATTAGGCAGTTTATTAGGCAGGCAATTAGGCAAGCAATTAAGTAGGCAATTAGGCAGGCAATTAAGCAGGCAATTAGGCAGTTAATTAGGCAAGCAATTAAGCAGGCAAGCAATAAGGCAGGCAGGTAATTAGGCAGGCAATTAAGCAGTTAATTAGGCAGGCAAGCAATTTGGCAGGTAATTAGGCTGGCAATAAGGCAAGCAATTAAGCAGGCAATTAAGGAGGCATTTAGGCAGTTAATTAAGCAAGCAATTTGGAAGGCAGGCAATTAGGCAGGCAGGCAATTAGGCAAGCAGGCATTAGGCATGCAATTAAGCAGTTAATTGGGCAAGCAGGCAATTTGGCAGGTAATTAGGCAGGCAATTAGGCAAGCAATAAGGCATGCAATTAGGCAGGCAATTAGGCAGCTAATATGGCAGCCAATTATGAAGTAAATTAGGCAGGCAATTAGGCAGGAAGGCTGGCAATTAGGTAGGTAATTAGGTAGGCAATTAGGGAAACAATTAGGCAGGCAATTAGGCAGTAAAGTAGCCAGTAAATTAGGCAGGAAATTAGGCAGGCAGGCAATTAGGCTGGCAGACAATGAGGCAGGCAGGCAATTAGGTAGTTAATTAGGCAAGCAATTAAGCAGGGAATTAAGCAGTTAATTAGGCATGCAATAAGACAAATGATTAGGCAGGCAATTAGGCAGGCAAAAGGCAGTTAATTAGGCAAGCAATTATGCAGCTGATTAGGCAGTTAATTAGGCAGGCTTTAAGGCAGGCATTTAGGCAAACAAATAGGCAGGCATACAATTAGTCAGGCAATTAGGTAGGAATTTAGGCAGTTAAACAGGCGGGCAATTAGTCAGGCAATTAGGCAGGCGATTAGGCAGGCAATTAGGCAGTAAATTAGGCAAGTTATTAGGCAGGCATGCAATTAGGCATGCGGGCAATTAGGCAGGCAGGTAATTAGGCAGGCAGGCAATTAGGCAGGTAGGCAATAAGGCAGGCTATTAATCAGGCAATTAAGCAGGCAATTGGGCAGGCAATTAAGTAGGCAATCAAGCAGGCAACAAGGCAGGCAATAAGGCTGGCAATTAGACAGTTAATTGAGCAGTAAATTAGGCAGTTAATTGAGCAGGCAATTAAGCAGGCAATTAGCCAATATATTAAGCAGTTAATTAGGCAGGCAGGCAATTTGGAAGGTAATTAGGCAGGCAATTAGGCAGGCTATAAGGCAGGCAATTAGGCAGTTAATAAAGCAGTTAATAATGCAGGCAATTAGGCAGTTAATTAGGCAGGCAATAAGGCAGGCAATTAGGCAGTTAATTAAGCAGGCAATTAGGCAGTTAATTAAGCAGGCAATTAGGCAGTTAATAAGGCAGGCAATTATGAAGTCAATTAGGCAGGCAATTAGGCAGGAAGGCAGGCCATTAGGTAGGAAATTAGGAAGGCAATTAGGCAGGCAATTAGGCAGGCAATTAGGCATGCAATATGGCAGGCAATTAACAGGCAATTATGCAGTTAATTAGGCAATCAATTAAGCAGGCAATTAGGAAGGCAATTAAGCAGGCAATTAGGCAATTAATTAGGCAAGAAATTAAGCAGACAAGCAATAAGGCAGGCAGGTAATTAGGCAGGCAATTAAGCAGTTAATTAGGCAGGCAAGCCATTTGGCAGGCAATTAGGCAGGCAATAAGGCAGGCTATAAGGCAGGCAATTAGGCAGTTAATAAAGCAGTTAATAAGGCAGGCAATTAGGCAGTAAATTAGGCAGGCAATAAGGCAGGCAATTAGAAAGTTAATTAAGCAGGCAATTAGGCAGTTAATAAGGCAGGCAATTATGAAGTCAATTAGGCAGGCAATTATGCAGTAAGGCAGGCTATTAGGTAGGCAATTAGGAAGGCAATTAGGCAGGCAATTAGGCAATATATTAAGCAGTTAATTAGGCAGGCAGGCAATTTGGAAGGTAATTAGGCAGGCAATTAGGCAGGCTATAAGGCAGGCAATTAGGCAGTTAATAAAGCAATTAATAAGGCAGGCAATTAGGCAGTTAATTAGGCAGGCGATAAGGCAGTTAATTAGGCAGGCGATAAGGCAGGCAATTAGGCAGTTAATTAAGCAGGCAATTAGGCAGTTAAAAAGGTTGGCAATTATGAAGTCAATTAGGCAGGAAGGCAGGCTATTAGGTAGGCAATTAGGAAGGCAATTAGGCAGGCAATTAGGCATGCAATTAGGCATGCAATTAGGCAGACAATTATGCAGTTAATTTGGCAGGAAATTAGGCAGGCAATTAGGCAGTTAATAAGGCAGGCAATTATGAAGTCAATTAGGCAGGCAATTAGGCAAGAAGGCAGACAATTAGGTAGGCAATTAGGTAAACAATTAGGCAGGCAAATAGGCAGGCAATTGAGCAGGCAATTAGCAGGCAATAAGGCAGGCAATTAGGCAGGTAATTAGGCAGCCAATTATCCAGGCAACAAAGCAGGCAATTAGGCAGGCATTAAGGCAGGCAATTAGGCAGTTAATTAGGCAGGCAATGAGGCAGTTAATAAGGCAGGCAATTATGAAGTCAATTAGGCAGGCTATAAGGTAGGAAGGCAGCCAATTAGGTAGGCAATTAGGCAGGCAAGCAATTAGGCAGGCAGTAAGGCAGTTAAATAGGCAGGCAATTAGGCAGATAATTAGGCAAGCAGGCAATTAGGCATGCAATTAAGCAGTTAATTGGGCAAGCAGGAATTTTGGCAGGTAATTAGGCAGGCAATTAGACAGGCAATAAAGAGGGCAATTCGGCAGGCAATTAGGCAGGCAATTATGCTGTTAATTAGGCAGGCAATTAGGCAGTTAATTAGGCAAGCAATTAAGCAGGAAATTAAGCAGTTAATTAGACATGCAATAAGACAAATAATAATGCAGGCAATAAGGCAGTTAATTAGGCAAGCAATTATGCAGCTGATTAGGCAAGCAATTAGGCAGACAATTAGGCAGGTATATAAGCAGGCAATAAGGCAGGCAAATAAGCAGGCAATTAGACAGCCAATTAGGAAGGCAATTAGGCATTTAATTAGGCAGATAATTAGGTAGGCAATGAGGCAGGCAATGTGGCAGGCAATTAGGCAGGTAGGTAATTAGTCAGGTAATTAGGCAGGCAATTAAGCAGGCAATTAGGCAGTTAATAAAGCAAGCAATTAGGCAGGCAAGCAATAAGGCAGGCAGGTAATTAGGCAGGCAATTAAGCAGTTAGTTAGGCAGGCAAGCAATTTGGCAGGTAAGTAGGCAGGCAATAAGGCAAGCCATTAAGCGGGCAATTAAGGAGGCAATTATGCAGTTAATTAGGCAAGCAATTAGGTAGGCAGGCAATTAGGCAGGCAGGTAATTAGGCAGGCTATTAATCAGGCAATTAGGTAGGCAATTAAGCAGGCAATAAGGCAGGCAATAAGGCTATTAATTAGACAGGCAATTAGGCAGGAAATAAGGCAGTTAATAAGGCAGTTAATTAGGCAGGCAATAAGGCAGGCAATTAGGCAGGCAATTAAGCAGGCAATTAGGCAAGCAATTAAGCAGACAAGCAATAAGGCAGGCAGGTAATTAGGCAGGCAATTAAGCAGTTAATTAGGCAGGCAAGCCATTTGGCAGGTAATTAGGCAGGCAATAAGGCAGGCAATTAGGCAGTTAATTAAGCAGGCAATTAGGCAGTTAATAAGGCAGGCAATTATGAAGTCAATTAGGCAGGCAATTAGGCAGGAAGGCAGGCTATTAGGTAGGCAATTAGGAAAGCAATTAGGCAATATATTAAGCAGTTAATTAGGCAGGCAATTTGGAAGGTAATTAGGCAGGCAATTAGGCAGGCTATAAGGCAGGCATTTAGGCAGTTAATAAAACAGTAAATAAAGCAGTTAATAAGGCAGGCAATTAGGTAGTTAATTATGCAGGCAATAAGGCAAACAATTAAGCGGGCAATTAAGGAGGCAATTATGCAGTTAATTAGGCAAGCAATTAGGCAGGCAGGCAATTAGGCATGCAATTAAGCAGTAAATTGAGCAAGCATGTAATTTGGCAGGTAATTAGGCAGGCAATTAGGCAGGCAATTAGGCAGGCAATAAGGCAGGCAATTAGGCAGTTAATAAGGCAAGCAATTATGAAGTCAATTAAGCAGGCAATTAGGCAGGAAGGCAGGCAATTAGGTAGGCAATTAAGTATACAATTAGGCAGGCAATTAGGCAGTTAATTAGTTAGGCAATTAGGCAGTTAATTATTCAGGCAATTAGGCAGGCAAGCAATTAGGCAGGCAATTAGACAGTTGTTTAGGCAGGCAATTAGGCAGTTAATTAGGCCCCTAATAGGCAGGCTATTAAGCAGGTAATAAGGCAGGCAATTAGTCAGGCAATTAAGCAGTTCATTAGACAAGCAGGCAATTAGGCAGGCAATTAGGCAGTTAATTAGGCAGGCAAGTAGGTAGGTTATTAGGCACGCAATAAGGTAGTTAATTAGGCAAGCAATTAGGCAGTTAATTAAGCAGGCAATGAGGCAGTTAATAAGGCAGGCAATTATGAAGTCAATTAGGCAGGCAAATAGGCAGGAAGACAGGCAATTAGGTAGGCAATTAGGAAGGCAATTAGACAGGCAAGCAATTAGGCAGGCAGTAAGGCAGTTAATTAGGCAGTTATTTAGGCAGGCAATTAGGCAGTTAATTAGACAGGCAATTAGGCAGGCAATTAGGCAGTTAATTAGGCAGTAAATTAGTTAGGTAATTAGGCAGGCAGTCGAATTAGGCTGGTAGGCAATTAGGCAGGCAGGTAATTAGGCAGGCAATTAGGCAGCCAAATAGGCAGTTAATTAGGCAGGAAATTAGGCAGTATGCTGTTTGAAGTTTGTGGTTTGCGAATATCGGTTTGCGGTTTACGAATCGCAATTTGCAGTTCGCAATTATTACCAAGCAGTTCGTAGTTAGCAGTTTACAGTTCGCAGGTTGCAGTGAGCAGTTTGCTGTTCGCATTTCGCTTTTCGCACATCTCAGTTCTGAGAATGCAGTTTGCAGTTCGCAATTTGTAGTTCGCAAATTGCAGTTTTCAGTTTGCAGTGCGTAGTTCTCAGTTTGCAGTTCACAGTTTTCTGTTCGCAGTTCTCAGTTCACAATTCGCTGTTTACTGTTCAGAGTTCGTAGGTTCGGTTTTTGCAATTTGCAGTTCGCAGTTTGGAGTTTGCAGTTTGTAGTTTGCTGTTTAAATTTTGTGCTTTCCGGATTGCTGTTCGCATTTGCAGTTTGCAGTTTGTAGTTTTGCAGTTCGCCGTTTACAGTTCGCTGTTCGACGTCATCTATCGCCGTTTGCTATTTCGATCGGCAGTTTGCGGATTGCGGTTTTAGTTTTGCGGTTTGCAGTTGGCAGTTTGCAGTTCGCAATATGCAGTTCGTAGTTTGAATTTTACAGTTTGAAATTTGCACATTGCAGGTCGCAGTTTAGAGTTCACAGTTTGCAGTTCACAGTTAGCAGTTCGCAGTTTGAAGTTTATGGTTTGCGGATATCGGTTTGCGGTTTACGAATCGCAGTTTTCAGTTTGCAATTAGCTCCACGCAGTTCGTAGTTAGCAGTTTACAGTTCGCAGGTTGCAGTGAGCTTTTTCTGTTCGCATTTCGCTTTTCGCACATCGCAGTTCTGAGAATGCAGTTTGCAGTTCGCAATTTGTAGTTCGCAAATTGCAGTTTGCAGTTTGCAGTGCGTAGTTCTCAGTTTGCAGTTCACAGTTTTATGTTCGCAGTTCTTAGTTTGCAATTCGCAGTTTACTGTTCATAGTTCGTAGGTTTGCTTTTTGCAGTTTGCAGTTCGCAGTTGGGAGTTTGCAGTTTGTAGTTTGCTGTTTAAATTTTGTGCTTTGCGGATTGCTGTTCGCATTTGCAGTTTGTATTTTACAGTTCGCCGTTTACAGTTCGCTGTTCGACGTCATCTATCGCCATTTGCGATTTTCGGTCTGCAGTTTGCGGATTGCGGTTTTAGTTTTGTGGTTTGCAGTTGGCAGTTTGCTTTAATCAGTTTGCAGTTCGCAATATGAAGTTCGTAATTTGAATTTTACAGTTTGCAATTTGCACATTGCAGGTCGCAGTTTAAAATTCACAGTTTGCAGTTCGCAATTTGCCATTAGCAGTTTTCAGTTTTCGGTTTGCGTTTTGCGGTTTGCAGTTGGCATTATGAAGTTTGCAGTTTGCAGTTCGTAGTTTGCGGTAAACGGTTTTTGATTTTTGTTTGCGGATTGCCGTTTGTTGTTCGCAGTTTGAAGTTCCCATTTCCCAGTTCGCAGTTTGAGGTTAACAGTTCGCAGTTCGCAGATCCCAAACTTCCGCATACGGTTTTCAGTTTGCGGTTTGCATTTGCAGTTTGCAGTTCACAGTTTTTCATTTCGCAGTATGCAGTTTGCAGTTCTCAAATAAGCATTTGGTGGTTTTGTGGTTTGCAGTTTGAAGTTTTACAGTTTGGGATTTGCAGCTCTTAATTCGCTGTTCGCAGTTCGCATTTTGCACTTCACAGTTTGCCGTTCGCAGTTTGCAGTTCACATGTTACAGTCATAAGTTTGTCGTTCGCAGGTTGCAGTTCGCAGTTTGCAGTGTGCAGTTCGGAGTTTGCTGTGCGCAGTTAGTAGGTATGCATTTCGCAGTTTGCCGTTCGCAGATTGCAGTTGCAGTTTGCAGTTTGCAGTTAGGTGTTTACAGTTTGCAGTTTGTAGTTCGCAGTTTGCAGTTGCAGTTGTCAGTTTGCAGTTTGCAGTTATTACTTTGTAGTTTACGTTTTGTGGTTTGCGGTTTGCAGGTAGCAATTTGTATTTGGCAGTTCGCCGGTAATTGTCAGCATTTTGTAGTTCGCTGTTTGCAGGTTTTTGTTTGCAGTTAGCCGTTTGTAGTTCGCAGTTCGCAGTTTTAAAATCGCGGTTCACAGTTTGCTGGTTTCAGTTCGCAGTTTGCTGTTCGCAGTTTGCAGTTAGCCGTTTGTAGTTCGCAGGTCGCAGTTTTAAAATCGCGGTTCACAGTTCGCTGGTTCAGTTCGCAGTTTGAATATCGCAGTTTGCAGTTGGCAGTTCGAAGTTTCCCGTTCGCAGTTTGCTGTTTGAAGTTTGTGGTTTGCGATTTCGGTTTGCAGTTAGTTAGCAGTGTGATGTTCGTAGTTCGCAGTTTGCAAATTGCCGTTTGCAATTTGCGGATTGCGAATTGCAATTTCTAGTTTTCTTTTTGTAATTTAAATTTTGCAGTTTGCAATTCGCAGTTTGCTGTATAAAGCTTGTGGTATGTGGTTTGTGGGTTGTGGTATGTATTTCAGGCAATTAGTTAGACAAGCAATTAAGCAGGCAATTAGGCAGTTAATTAGGCAGGCAAATAGGCAGACAATTAGGCAGGCAATAAGGCAGTTAATTAAGCAGGCAATTAGGCAGTTAATTGAGCAGGCAATTAGGCAAGCAATAAGGCAATATATTAAGCAGTCAATTAGGCAGGCAGGCAATTTGGCAGGTAATTAGGCAGGCAATTAGGCAGGCTATAAGGCAGGCAATTAGGCAGGCTATAAGGCAGGCAATTAGGCAGTTAATAAAGCAGTTAATAAAAGACAATTAGGCAGGTAATTAGGCAGGCAATAAGGCTGGCAATTAGGCAGTTAATTAGGCAGGCAGTTAATAAGGCAGGCAATTATGAAGTCAATTAGGCAGGCTATTAGGCAGGAAGGAAGCCAATTAGGTAGGCAATTAGGTAGGCAATTAGGCGGCAAGCAGTTAGGCAAGCAGTAAGGCAGTTAATAAGGCAGGCAATTAGGCAGAAAATTAGGCAAGCAGGCAATTAGGCATTCAATTAAGCAGTTAATTGGGCAAGCAGGCAATATGGCAGGTAATAGGGAAGGCAATTAGGCAGGCAATTAGGCAGGCAATTAGGCAGGCAATTAGGCAGGCAATAAGCAGGCAATTAGCAGTTAATAAGGCAGGCAATTATTAAGTCAATTAGGCAGGCAATTAGGCAGGAAGGCAGGCAATTAGGTAGGCAATTTGGTAGGCAATTAGGCAGGCAAGCAATTAGGCAGACAGTAAGGCAATTAATTAGGCTGGCAATTAGGCAGTTAATTAATTAGGCAATTAGGCAGTTAATTGAGCAGGCAATTAAGTAGTTAATTAAGCAGGCAATTAGGCAGTTAATAAGGCAGGCAATTAGGCAGGAATGCAGGCATTTAGGTAGGCATTTAGGAAAACAATTAGGCAGGCAATTAGTTAGGCAATTTGGTAGGCAATTAGGCAGGCGAGCAATTAGGCAGGCAGTAAGGCAGTTAATTAGGCAGGTAATTAAGCAAATAATTAGGCAGGCAATTAGGCAATAAATAAGGCGGGCAATAAGGCAGGCAATTAGGCGGACAATTAGGCAGATATTTAGGCAAGCAATTAGGCAGGCAATTAGGCAGGCAATTAAACAGGCAATTTGGCAGGTAATTAGGCAGGCAATTAGGCAGGCAATAAACCAGGCAATTTGGCAGTTAATTAGGTAGGCAATTGGGCAGTTAATAAGGCAGGCAACTAGGCAGGAAGGCAGGCTATTAGGTAGGCAATTAGGAAGGCAATTAGGAAGGCAAGCAATTAGGCAGGCAGTTAGACAGTTAATTAGGCAGGCAATTAGGCAGATAATTAGGCAAGCAGGCAATTTGGCATGCAATTAAGCAGTTAATTGGGCAAGCAGACAATTTGGCAGGTAATTAGGCAGGCAATTAGGCAGGCAATTAGGCAGTAAATTAGGCAGGTAATTAAGAGGGCATGCAGGCAATTAGGCAGGCAGGCAATTAGGTAGGTAGGCAATTAGGCAGGCAATTAGGCAGGCTATAAGGCAGGCAATTAGGCAGGAAGGCAGGCAATTAGGTAGGCAATTAGGAAGGCAATTAGGAAGGCAAGCAATTAGGCAGGCAATTAGGCAGGCAATTATGCAGTTAATTAGGCAGGAAATTAGGCATGCAATTAGGCAGTTAATAAGGCAGGCAATTATGAAGTCAATTAGGCAGGCAATTAGGCAAGATGGCAGGCAATTAGGCAAGAAGGCAGGCAATAAGGTAGGCAATTATGTAAACAATTAGGCAGGCAATTAGGCAGGCAATTAGGCAGGCAATTAGGCAGGCAATAAGGCAGGCAATTAGGCAGGTAATTAGGGAGCCAATTAGGCAGGCAAATAAGCAGGCAATTAGGCAGGCATTAAGGCAGGCAATTAGGCAGTTAATTAGGCAGGCAATTAGGCAGTTAATAAGGCAGGCAATTAGGCAGTTAATAAGGCAGGCAATTATGAAGTCAATTAGGCAGGCTATTAGGTAGAAAGGCAGACAATTAGGTAGGCAATTAGGTAGGCAATTAGGCAGGCAAGCAATTAGGTAGGCAATTAGGCAGGCAAGCAATTAGGCAGGCAGTAAGACAGTTCAATAGGCAGGCAATTAGGCAGATTATTTGGCACCAGGCAATTAGGCATGCAATTAAGCAGTTAATTGGGCAAGCATGCAATTTGGCAGGTAATTAGGCAGGCAATTAGGCAGGCAATTAGGCAGGCAATTATGTAGGCAATTAGGCAGTTAATTAGGCAAGCAATTAGGCAGGCAGGCAACTAGTCAGGCAGGCAATTAGGCATGCAATTACGTAGGCAATTACATAGGCAATTAAGCAAGCAATTAGGCAGGCAATAATGCAATTAATTAGACAGGCAATTAGGCAGGCAATTAGGCAGTTTATAAGGCAGGCAATTAGGCAGGCAATTGGGCAGTTAATAAGGCAGGCAATTAGGCAGGCAATTAGGCTGGCAATTAGGCAGGTAATTGAGCAGGCAATTAGGCAGTTAATTAGCAGGCAATTAGGCAGGCAATTAGGCAGTTAATTAGGCAGGCAATTAGGCAGGCTTTTAGGCAGGCATTTAGACAAACAAATAGGCAGGCATACAATTAGGCAGGCAATTAGGCAGGCAATTAGGTAGTTAGATAGGCGGGCAATTAGGCAGGCAATTAGGCAAGCAATTAGGCAGTAAATTAGGCAGGTAATTAGGCAGGCATACAA
Organism: Bacillus rossius redtenbacheri; assembly: GCF_032445375.1. Classification (NCBI taxonomy): domain Eukaryota; kingdom Metazoa; phylum Arthropoda; class Insecta; order Phasmatodea; family Bacillidae; genus Bacillus; species Bacillus rossius. The sequence continues at coordinate 228,086 of NW_026962437.1, read as the reverse complement.
TTGGGCAGGCAGGCAAATAGGCAGGCAGGCAAATAGGCAGGCAGGCAATTAGGCAGGAAGGCAATTAGGCAGGCAATTAGTCAGGCGAATAAGCAGGCAATTAGGCAGGTTGACAATTAGGCAGGCAATAAGGTAGGAAATTAAGCAGGCAATTAGGCAGGCAATAATGCTATTAATTAGACAGGCAATTAGGCAGTTAATAAGGCAGGCAATTAGTCAGGCAATTAGGCAGGCAACTAGGCATGCAATTAGGCAGGTAATTAGGCAGGCAATTAGACAGTTAGATAGGCGGGCAATTAGGCAGGCAATTAGGCAAGCAATAAGGCAGGAAATTAGGCAGACATGCAATTAGGCAGGAAGGCAATTAGGCAGGCAGGCAATTAGGCAGGCAGGCAATTAGGCAGGCAATTAAGCAGGCAATTAGGCAGGCAATTAGGTAGGCAATTAAGCAGGCAATTAGGTAGGCAATTAAGCAGGTAATTAGGCAGGCAATAATGCTATTAATTAGGCAGGCAATTAGGCAGTTTATAAGGCAGTTAATTAGGCAGGCAATTAGGCAGGCTATAAGGCAGGCAATTAGGCAGTTAATAAAGCAGTTAATAAGGCAGGCAATTAGGCAGTTAATTAGGCAGGCAATAAGGCAGGCAATTACGCAGTTAATTAAGCAGGCAATTAGGCAGTCAATAAGGCAGGCAATTATTAAGTCAATTAGGCAGATAATTATGCAGGAAGGCAGGCAATTAGGTAGGCAATTAGGAAGGCAATTAAGCAGGCAAGCAATTAGGCAAGCAGTAAGGCAGTTAATTAGGCAGTTAATTATGCAGGCAATTAGGCAGTTTATTAGGCAGGCAATTAGGCAAGCAATTAAGTAGGCAATTAGGCAGGCAATTAAGCAGGCAATTAGGCAGTTAATTAGGCAAGCAATTAAGCAGGCAAGCAATAAGGCAGGCAGGTAATTAGGCAAGCAATTAAGCAGTTAATTAGGCAGGCAAGCAATTTGGCAGGTAATTAGGCTGGCAATAAGGCAAGCAATTAAGCAGGCAATTAAGGAGGCATTTAGGCAGTTAATTAAGCAAGCAATTTGGAAGGCAGGCAATTAGGCAGGCAGGCAATTAGGCAAGCAGGCATTAGGCATGCAATTAAGCAGTTAATTGGGCAAGCAGGCAATTTGGCAGGTAATTAGGCAGGCAATTAGGCAAGCAATAAGGCATGCAATTAGGCAGGCAATTAGGCAGCTAATATGGCAGCCAATTATGAAGTAAATTAGGCAGGCAATTAGGCAGGAAGGCTGGCAATTAGGTAGGTAATTAGGTAGGCAATTAGGGAAACAATTAGGCAGGCAATTAGGCAGTAAAGTAGCCAGTAAATTAGGCAGGAAATTAGGCAGGCAGGCAATTAGGCTGGCAGACAATGAGGCAGGCAGGCAATTAGGTAGTTAATTAGGCAAGCAATTAAGCAGGGAATTAAGCAGTTAATTAGGCATGCAATAAGACAAATGATTAGGCAGGCAATTAGGCAGGCAAAAGGCAGTTAATTAGGCAAGCAATTATGCAGCTGATTAGGCAGTTAATTAGGCAGGCTTTTAGGCAGGCATTTAGGCAAACAAATAGGCAGGCATACAATTAGTCAGGCAATTAGGTAGGAATTTAGGCAGTTAAACAGGCGGGCAATTAGTCAGGCAATTAGGCAGGCGATTAGGCAGGCAATTAGGCAGTAAATTAGGCAAGTTATTAGGCAGGCATGCAATTAGGCATGCGGGCAATTAGGCAGGCAGGTAATTAGGCAGGCAGGCAATTAGGCAGGTAGGCAATAAGGCAGGCTATTAATCAGGCAATTAAGCAGGCAATTGGGCAGGCAATTAAGTAGGCAATCAAGCAGGCAACAAGGCAGGCAATAAGGCTGGCAATTAGACAGTTAATTGAGCAGTAAATTAGGCAGTTAATTGAGCAGGCAATTAAGCAGGCAATTAGCCAATATATTAAGCAGTTAATTAGGCAGGCAGGCAATTTGGAAGGTAATTAGGCAGGCAATTAGGCAGGCTATAAGGCAGGCAATTAGGCAGTTAATAAAGCAGTTAATAATGCAGGCAATTAGGCAGTTAATTAGGCAGGCAATAAGGCAGGCAATTAGGCAGTTAATTAAGCAGGCAATTAGGCAGTTAATTAAGCAGGCAATTAGGCAGTTAATAAGGCAGGCAATTATGAAGTCAATTAGGCAGGCAATTAGGCAGGAAGGCAGGCTATTAGGTAGGAAATTAGGAAGGCAATTAGGCAGGCAATTAGGCAGGCAATTAGGCATGCAATATGGCAGGCAATTAACAGGCAATTATGCAGTTAATTAGGCAATCAATTAAGCAGGCAATTAGGAAGGCAATTAAGCAGGCAATTAGGCAATTAATTAGGCAAGAAATTAAGCAGACAAGCAATAAGGCAGGCAGGTAATTAGGCAGGCAATTAAGCAGTTAATTAGGCAGGCAAGCCATTTGGCAGGCAATTAGGCAGGCAATAAGGCAGGCTATAAGGCAGGCAATTAGGCAGTTAATAAAGCAGTTAATAAGGCAGGCAATTAGGCAGTAAATTAGGCAGGCAATAAGGCAGGCAATTAGAAAGTTAATTAAGCAGGCAATTAGGCAGTTAATAAGGCAGGCAATTATGAAGTCAATTAGGCAGGCAATTATGCAGTAAGGCAGGCTATTAGGTAGGCAATTAGGAAGGCAATTAGGCAGGCAATTAGGCAATATATTAAGCAGTTAATTAGGCAGGCAGGCAATTTGGAAGGTAATTAGGCAGGCAATTAGGCAGGCTATAAGGCAGGCAATTAGGCAGTTAATAAAGCAGTTAATAAGGCAGGCAATTAGGCAGTTAATTAGGCAGGCGATAAGGCAGTTAATTAGGCAGGCGATAAGGCAGGCAATTAGGCAGTTAATTAAGCAGGCAATTAGGCAGTTAAAAAGGTTGGCAATTATGAAGTCAATTAGGCAGGAAGGCAGGCTATTAGGTAGGCAATTAGGAAGGCAATTAGGCAGGCAATTAGGCATGCAATTAGGCATGCAATTAGGCAGACAATTATGCAGTTAATTGGGCAGGAAATTAGGCAGGCAATTAGGCAGTTAATAAGGCAGGCAATTATGAAGTCAATTAGGCAGGCAATTAGGCAAGAAGGCAGGCAATTAGGTAGGCAATTAGGTAAACAATTAGGCAGGCAATTAGGCAGGCAATTGAGCAGGCAATTAGCAGGCAATAAGGCAGGCAATTAGGCAGGTAATTAGGCAGCCAATTATCCAGGCAACAAAGCAGGCTATTAGGCAGGCATTAAGGCAGGCAATTAGGCAGTTAATTAGGCAGGCAATGAGGCAGTTAATAAGGCAGGCAATTATGAAGTCAATTAGGCAGGCTATAAGGTAGGAAGGCAGCCAATTAGGTAGGCAATTAGGAAAGCAATTAGGCAATATATTAAGCAGTTAATTAGGCAGGCAATTTGGAAGGTAATTAGGCAGGCAATTAGGCAGGCTATAAGGCAGGCATTTAGGCAGTTAATAAAACAGTAAATAAAGCAGTTAATAAGGCAGGCAATTAGGCAGTTAATTATGCAGGCAATAAGGCAAACAATTAAGCGGGCAATTAAGGAGGCAATTATGCAGTTAATTAGGCAAGCAATTAGGCAGGCAGGCAATTAGGCATGCAATTAAGCAGTAAATTGAGCAAGCATGTAATTTGGCAGGTAATTAGGCAGGCAATTAGGCAGGCAATTAGGCAGGCAATAAGGCAGGCAATTAGGCAGTTAATAAGGCAAGCAATTATGAAGTCAATTAAGCAGGCAATTAGGCAGGAAGGCAGGCAATTAGGTAGGCAATTAAGTATACAATTAGGCAGGCAATTAGGCAGTTAATTAGTTAGGCAATTAGGCAGTTAATTATTCAGGCAATTAGGCAGGCAAGCAATTAGGCAGGCAATTAGACAGTTGTTTAGGCAGGCAATTAGGCAGTTAATTAGGCCCCTAATAGGCAGGCTATTAAGCAGGTAATAAGGCAGGCAATTAGTCAGGCAATTAAGCAGTTCATTAGACAAGCAGGCAATTAGGCAGGCAATTAGGCAGTTAATTAGGCAGGCAAGTAGGTAGGTTATTAGGCACGCAATAAGGTAGTTAATTAGGCAAGCAATTAGGCAGTTAATTAAGCAGGCAATTAGGCAGTTAATAAGGCAGGCAATTATGAAGTCAATTAGGCAGGCAAATAGGCAGGAAGACAGGCAATTAGGTAGGCAATTAGGAAGGCAATTAGACAGGCAAGCAATTAGTCAGGCAGTAAGGCAGTTAATTAGGCAGTTATTTAGGCAGGCAATTAGGCAGTTAATTAGACAGGCAATTAGGCAGGCAATTAGGCACTTAATTAGGCAGTAAATTAGTTAGGTAATTAGGCAGGCAGTCGAATTAGGCTGGTAGGCAATTAGGCAGGCAGGTAATTAGGCAGGCAATTAGGCAGCCAAATAGGCAGTTAATTAGGCAGGAAATTAGGCAGTATGCTGTTTGAAGTTTGTGGTTTGCGAATATCGGTTTGCGGTTTACGAATCGCAATTTGCAGTTCGCAATTATTACCAAGCAGTTCGTAGTTAGCAGTTTACAGTTCGCAGGTTGCAGTGAGCAGTTTGCTGTTCGCATTTCGCTTTTCGCACATCTCAGTTCTGAGAATGCAGTTTGCAGTTCGCAATTTGTAGTTCGCAAATTGCAGTTTTCAGTTTGCAGTGCGTAGTTCTCAGTTTGCAGTTCACAGTTTTCTGTTCGCAGATCTCAGTTCACAATTCGCTGTTTACTGTTCAGAGTTCGTAGGTTCGGTTTTTGCAATTTGCAGTTCGCAGTTTGGAGTTTGCAGTTTGTAGTTTGCTGTTTAAATTTTGTGCTTTCCGGATTGCTGTTCGCATTTGCAGTTTGCAGTTTGTAGTTTTGCAGTTCGCCGTTTACAGTTCGCTGTTCGACGTCATCTATCGCCGTTTGCTATTTCGATCGGCAGTTTGCGGATTGCGGTTTTAGTTTTGCGGTTTGCAGTTGGCAGTTTGCAGTTCGCAATATGCAGTTCGTAGTTTGAATTTTACAGTTTGAAATTTGCACATTGCAGGTCGCAGTTTAGAGTTCACAGTTTGCAGTTCACAGTTAGCAGTTCGCAGTTTGAAGTTTATGGTTTGCGGATATCGGTTTGCGGTTTACGAATCGCAGTTTTCAGTTTGCAATTAGCTCCACGCAGTTCGTAGTTAGCAGTTTACAGTTCGCAGGTTGCAGTGAGCTTTTTCTGTTCGCATTTCGCTTTTCGCACATCGCAGTTCTGAGAATGCAGTTTGCAGTTCGCAATTTGTAGTTCGCAAATTGCAGTTTTCAGTTTGCAGTGCGTAGTTCTCAGTTTGCAGTTCACAGTTTTATGTTCGCAGTTCTTAGTTTGCAATTCGCAGTTTACTGTTCATAGTTCGTAGGTTTGCTTTTTGCAGTTTGCAGTTCGCAGTTGGGAGTTTGCAGTTTGTAGTTTGCTGTTTAAATTTTGTGCTTTGCGGATTGCTGTTCGCATTTGCAGTTTGTATTTTACAGTTCGCCGTTTACAGTTCGCTGTTCGACGTCATCTATCGCCGTTTGCGATTTTCGGTCTGCAGTTTGCGGATTGCGGTTTTAGTTTTGTGGTTTGCAGTTGGCAGTTTGCTTTAATCAGTTTGCAGTTCGCAATATGAAGTTCGTAATTTGAATTTTACAGTTTGCAATTTGCACATTGCAGGTCGCAGTTTAAAATTCACAGTTTGCAGTTCGCAATTTGCCATTAGCAGTTTTCAGTTTTCGGTTTGCGTTTTGCGGTTTGCAGTTGGCATTATGAAGTTTGCAGTTTGCAGTTCGTAGTTTGCGGTAAACGGTTTTTGATTTTTGTTTGCGGATTGCCGTTTGTTGTTCGCAGTTTGAAGTTCCCATTTCCCAGTTCGCAGTTTGAGGTTAACAGTTCGCAGTTCGCAGATCCCAAACTTCCGCATACGGTTTTCAGTTTGCGGTTTGCATTTGCAGTTTGCAGTTCACAGTTTTTCATTTCGCAGTATGCAGTTTGCAGTTCTCAAATAAGCATTTGGTGGTTTTGTGGTTTGCAGTTTGAAGTTTTACAGTTTGGGATTTGCAGCTCTTAATTCGCTGTTCGCAGTTCGCATTTTGCACTTCACAGTTTGCCGTTCGCAGTTTGCAGTTCACATGTTACAGTCATAAGTTTGTCGTTCGCAGGTTGCAGTTCGCAGTTTGCAGTGTGCAGTTCGGAGTTTGCTGTGCGCAGTTAGTAGGTATGCATTTCGCAGTTTGCCGTTCGCAGATTGCAGTTGCAGTTTGCAGTTTGCAGTTAGGTGTTTACAGTTTGCAGTTTGTAGTTCGCAGTTTGCAGTTGCAGTTGTCAGTTTGCAGTTTGCAGTTATTACTTTGTAGTTTACGTTTTGTGGTTTGCGGTTTGCAGGTAGCAATTTGTATTTGGCAGTTCGCCGGTAATTGTCAGCATTTTGTAGTTCGCTGTTTGCAGGTTTTTGTTTGCAGTTAGCCGTTTGTAGTTCGCAGTTCGCAGTTTTAAAATCGCGGTTCACAGTTTGCTGGTTTCAGTTCGCAGTTTGCTGTTCGCAGTTTGCAGTTAGCCGTTTGTAGTTCGCAGGTCGCAGTTTTAAAATCGCGGTTCACAGTTCGCTGGTTCAGTTCGCAGTTTGAATATCGCAGTTTGCAGTTGGCAGTTCGAAGTTTCCCGTTCGCAGTTTGCTGTTTGAAGTTTGTGGTTTGCGATTTCGGTTTACAGTTAGTTAGCAGTGTGATGTTCGTAGTTCGCAGTTTGCAAATTGCCGTTTGCAATTTGCGGATTGCGAATTGCAATTTCTAGTTTTCTTTTTGTAATTTAAATTTTGCAGTTTGCAATTCGCAGTTTGCTGTATAAAGCTTGTGGTATGTGGTTTGTGGGTTGTGGTATGTATTTCAGGCAATTAGTTAGACAAGCAATTAAGCAGGCAATTAGGCAGTTAATTAGGCAGGCAAATAGGCAGACAATTAGGCAGGCAATAAGGCAGTTAATTAAGCAGGCAATTAGGCAGTTAATTGAGCAGGCAATTAGGCAAGCAATAAGGCAATATATTAAGCAGTCAATTAGGCAGGCAGGCAATTTGGCAGGTAATTAGGCAGGCAATTAGGCAGGCTATAAGGCAGGCAATTAGGCAGGCTATAAGGCAGGCAATTAGGCAGTTAATAAATCAGTTAATAAGGCAGACAATTTGGCAGGTAATTAGGCAGTCAATTAGGCTGGCAATTTGGCAGGCAATTTGGCAGTAAATTAGGCAGGTAATTAAGCAGGCATGCATTTAGGCATGCAGGCAATTAGGCAGGCAATAAGGTAGGTAGGCAATTATGCAGGATATAAGGCAGGCAATTAGGCAGTTAATAAAGCAGTTAATAAGGCAGGCAATTAGGCAGTTAATTAGGCAGGCAATAAGGCAGGCAATTAGGCAGTTAATTAAGCAGGCAATTAGGCAGTTAATAAGGCAAGCAATTAAGCAGGCAAGCAAAAAGGCAGGCAGGTAATTAGGCAGGCAATTAAGCAATTAATTAGGCAGGCAAGCAATTTGGCAGGTAGTTAGGCAGGCAATAAGGCGAGCAATTAAGCAGGCAATTAAGGAAGCAATTATGCAGTTAATTAGGCAAGCAATTAGGCAGGCAGGCAATTAGGCATGCAATTAAGCAGTTAATTGGGCAAGCATGCAATTTGGCAGGTAATTAGGCAGGCAATTAGGCAGGCAATTATGTAGGCAATTAGGCAGTTAATTAGGCAAGCAATTAGGCAGGCAGGCAACTAGTCAGGCAGGCAATTAGGCATGCAATTACGTAGGCAATTACATAGGCAATTAAGCAAGCAATTAGGCAGGCAATAATGCAATTAATTAGACAGGCAATTAGGCAGGCAATTAGGCAGTTTATAAGGCAGGCAATTAGGCAGGCAATTCGGCAGTTAATAAGGCAGGCAATTAGGCAGGCAATTAGGCTGGCAATTAGGCAGGTAATTGAGCAGGCAATTAGGCAGTTAATTAGCAGGCAATTAGGCAGGCAATTAGGCAGGCAATTAGGCAGTTAATTAGGCAGGCAATTAGGCAGGCTTTTAGGCAGGCATTTAGACAAACAAATAGGCAGGCATACAATTAGGCAGGCAATTAGGCAGGCAATTAGGTAGTTAGATAGGCGGGCAATTAGGCAGGCAATTAGGCAAGCAATTAGGCAGTAAATTAGGCAGGTAATTAGGCAGGCATACAATTGGGCAGGCAGGCAAATAGGCAGGCAGGCAAATAGGCAGGCAGGCAATTAGGCAGGAAGGCAATTAGGCAGGCAATTAGTCAGGCGAATAAGCAGGCAATTAGGCAGGTTGACAATTAGGCAGGCAATAAGGTAGGAAATTAAGCAGGCAATTAGGCAGGCAATAATGCTATTAATTAGACAGGCAATTAGGCAGTTAATAAGGCAGGCAATTAGTCAGGCAATTAGGCAGGCAACTAGGCATGCAATTATGCAGGTAATTAGGCAGGCAATTAGACAGTTAGATAGGCGGGCAATTAGGCAGGCAATTAGGCAAGCAATAAGGCAGGAAATTAGGCAGGAAATTAGGCAGACATGCAATTAGGCAGGAAGGCAATTAGGCAGGCAGGCAATTAGGCAGGCAGGCAATTAGGCAGGCAATTAAGCAGGCAATTAGGCAGGCAATTAGGTAGGCAATTAATCAGGCAATTAGGTAGGCAATTAAGCAGGTAATTAGGCAGGCAATAATGCTATTAATTAGGCAGGTAATAAGGCAGTTTATAAGGCAGTTATTTAGGCAGGCAATTAGGCAGGCTATAAGGCAGGCAATTAGGCAGTTAATAAAGCAGTTAATAAGGCAGGCAATTAGGCAGTTAATTAGGCAGGCAATAAGGCAGGCAATTACGCAGTTAATTAAGCAGGCAATTAGGCAGTCAATAAGGCAGGCAATTATTAAGTCAATTAGGCAGATAATTATGCAGGAAGGCAGGCAATTAGGTAGGCAATTAGGAAGGCAATTAAGCAGGCAAGCAATTAGGCAAGCAGTAAGGCAGTTAATTAGGCAGTTAATTATGCAGGCAATTAGGCAGTTTATTAGGCAGGCAATTAGGCAAGCAATTAAGTAGGCAATTAGGCAGGCAATTAAGCAGGCAATTAGGCAGTTAATTAGGCAAGCAATTAAGCAGGCAAGCAATAAGGCAGGCAGGTAATTAGGCAGGCAATTAAGCAGTTAATTAGGCAGGCAAGCAATTTGGCAGGTAATTAGGCTGGCAATAAGGCAAGCAATTAAGCAGGCAATTAAGGAGGCATTTAGGCAGTTAATTAAGCAAGCAATTTGGAAGGCAGGCAATTAGGCAGGCAGGCAATTAGGCAAGCAGGCATTAGGCATGCAATTAAGCAGTTAATTGGGCAAGCAGGCAATTTGGCAGGTAATTAGGCAGGCAATTAGGCAAGCAATAAGGCATGCAATTAGGCAGGCAATTAGGCAGCTAATATGGCAGCCAATTATGAAGTAAATTAGGCAGGCAATTAGGCAGGAAGGCTGGCAATTAGGTAGGTAATTAGGTAGGCAATTAGGGAAACAATTAGGCAGGCAATTAGGCAGTAAAGTAGCCAGTAAATTAGGCAGGAAATTAGGCAGGCAGGCAATTAGGCTGGCAGACAATGAGGCAGGCAGGCAATTAGGTAGTTAATTAGGCAAGCAATTAAGCAGGGAATTAAGCAGTTAATTAGGCATGCAATAAGACAAATGATTAGGCAGGCAATTAGGCAGGCAAAAGGCAGTTAATTAGGCAAGCAATTATGCAGCTGATTAGGCAGTTAATTAGGCAGGCTTTTAGGCAGGCATTTAGGCAAACAAATAGGCAGGCATACAATTAGTCAGGCAATTAGGTAGGAATTTAGGCAGTTAAACAGGCGGGCAATTAGTCAGGCAATTAGGCAGGCGATTAGGCAGGCAATTAGGCAGTAAATTAGGCAAGTTATTAGGCAGGCATGCAATTAGGCATGCGGGCAATTAGGCAGGCAGGTAATTAGGCAGGCAGGCAATTAGGCAGGTAGGCAATAAGGCAGGCTATTAATCAGGCAATTAAGCAGGCAATTGGGCAGGCAATTAAGTAGGCAATCAAGCAGGCAACAAGGCAGGCAATAAGGCTGGCAATTAGACAGTTAATTGAGCAGTAAATTAGGCAGTTAATTGAGCAGGCAATTAAGCAGGCAATTAGCCAATATATTAAACAGTTAATTAGGCAGGCAGGCAATTTGGAAGGTAATTAGGCAGGCAATTAGGCAGGCTATAAGGCAGGCAATTAGGCAGTTAATAAAGCAGTTAATAATGCAGGCAATTAGGCAGTTAATTAGGCAGGCAATAAGGCAGGCAATTAGGCAGTTAATTAAGCAGGCAATTAGGCAGTTAATTAAGCAGGCAATTAGGCAGTTAATAAGGCAGGCAATTATGAAGTCAATTAGGCAGGCAATTAGGCAGGAAGGCAGGCTATTAGGTAGGAAATTAGGAAGGCAATTAGGCAGGCAAATAGGCAGGCAATTAGGCAGGCAATTAGGCATGCAATATGGCAGGCAATTAACAGGCAATTATGCAGTTAATTAGGCAATCAATTAAGCAGGCAATTAGGAAGGCAAATAAGCAGGCAATTAGGCAATTAATTAGGCAAGAAATTAAGCAGACAAGCAATAAGGCAGGCAGGTAATTAGGCAGGCAATTAAGCAGTTAATTAGGCAGGCAAGCTATTTGGCAGGCAATTAGGCAGGCAATAAGGCAGGCTATAAGGCAGGCAATTAGGCAGTTAATAAAGCAGTTAATAAGGCAGGCAATTAGGCAGTAAATTAGGCAGGCAATAAGGCAGGCAATTAGAAAGTTAATTAAGCAGGCAATTAGGCAGTTAATAAGGCAGGCAATTATGAAGTCAATTAGGCAGGCAATTATGCAGTAAGGCAGGCTATTAGGTAGGCAATTAGGAAGGCAATTAGGCAGGCAATTAGGCAATATATTAAGCAGTTAATTAGGCAGGCAGGCAATTTGGAAGGTAATTAGGCAGGCAATTAGGCAGGCTATAAGGCAGGCAATTAGGCAGTTAATAAAGCAGTTAATAAAGCAGTTAATAAAGCAGTTAATAAGGCAGGCAATTAGGCAGTTAATTAGGCAGGCGATAAGGCAGTTAATTAGGCAGGCGATAAGGCAGGCAATTAGGCAGTTAATTAAGCAGGCAATTAGGCAGTTAAAAAGGTTGGCAATTATGAAGTCAATTAGGCAGGAAGGCAGGCTATTAGGTAGGCAATTAGGAAGGCAATTAGGCAGGCAATTAGGCATGCAATTAGGCAGACAATTATGCAGTTAATTGGGCAGGAAATTAGGCAGGCAATTAGGCAGTTAATAAGGCAGGCAATTATAAAGTCAATTAGGCAGGCAATTAGGCAAGAAGGCAGGCAATTAGGTAGGCAATTAGGTAAACAATTAGGCAGGCAATTAGGCAGGCAATTGAGCAGACAATAAGGCAGGCAATTAGGCAGGTAATTAGGCAGCCAATTATCCAGGCAACAAAGCAGGCAATTAGGCAGGCATTAAGGCAGGCAATTAGGCAGTTAATTAGGCAGGCAATGAGGCAGTTAATAAGGCAGGCAATTATGAAGTCAATTAGGCAGGCTATAAGGTAGGAAGGCAGCCAATTAGGTAGGCAATTAGGCAGGCAAGCAATTAGGCAGGCAGTAAGGCAGTTAAATAGGCAGGCAATTAGGCAGATAATTAGGCAAGCAGGCAATTAGGCATGCAATTAAGCAGTTAATTGGGCAAGCAGGAATTTTGGCAGGTAATTAGGCAGGCAATTAGACAGGCAATAAAGAGGGCAATTCGGCAGGCAATTAGGCAGGCAATTATGCTGTTAATTAGGCAGGCAATTAGGCAGTTAATTAGGCAAGCAATTAAGCAGGAAATTAAGCAGTTAATTAGACATGCAATAAGACAAATAATAATGCAGGCAATAAGGCAGTTAATTAGGCAAGCAATTATGCAGCTGATTAGGCAGGCAATTAGGCAGGCAATTAGGCAGGTATATAAGCAGGCAATAAGGCAGGCAAATAAGCAGGCAATTAGACAGCCAATTAGGAAGGCAATTAGGCATTTAATTAGGCAGATAATTAGGTAGGCAATGAGGCAGGCAATGTGGCAGGCAATTAGGCAGGTAGGTAATTAGTCAGGTAATTAGGCAGGCAATTAAGCAGGCAATTAGGCAGTTAATAATGCAAGCAATTAGGCAGGCAAGCAATAAGGCAGGCAGGTAATTAGGCAGGCAATTAAGCAGTTAGTTAGGCAGGCAAGCAATTTGGCAGGTAAGTAGGCAGGCAATAAGGCAAGCCATTAAGCGGGCAATTAAGGAGGCAATTATGCAGTTAATTAGGCAAGCAATTAGGTAGGCAGGCAATTAGGCAAGCAGGTAATTAGGCAGGCTATTAATCAGGCAATTAGGTAGGCAATTAAGCAGGCAATAAGGCAGGCAATAAGGCTATTAATTCGACAGGCAATTAGGCAGGAAATAAGGCAGTTAATTAGGCAGGCAATAAGGCAGGCAATTAGGCAGGCAATTAAGCAGGCAATTAGGCAAGCAATTAAGCAGACAAGCAATAAGGCAGGCAGGTAATTAGGCAGGCAATTAAGCAGTTAATTAGGCAGGCAAGCCATTTGGCAGGTAATTAGGCAGGCAATAAGGCAGGCAATTAGGCAGTTAATTAAGCAGGCAATTAGGCAGTTAATAAGGCAGGCAATTATGAAGTCAATTAGGCAGGCAATTAGGCAGGAAGGCAGGCTATTAGGTAGGCAATTAGGAAAGCAATTAGGCAATATATTAAGCAGTTAATTAGGCAGGCAATTTGGAAGGTAATTAGGCAGGCAATTAGGCAGGCTATAAGGCAGGCATTTAGGCAGTTAATAAAACAGTAAATAAAGCAGTTAATAAGGCAGGCAATTAGGCAGTTAATTATGCAGGCAATAAGGCAAACAATTAAGCGGGCAATTAAGGAGGCAATTATGCAGTTAATTAGGCAAGCAATTAGGCAGGCAGGCAATTAGGCATGCAATTAAGCAGTAAATTGAGCAAGCATGTAATTTGGCAGGTAATTAGGCAGGCAGTTAGGCAGGCAATTAGGCAGGCAATAAGGCAGGCAATTAGGCAGTTAATAAGGCAAGCAATTATGAAGTCAATTAAGCAGGCAATTAGGCAGGAAGGCAGGCAATTAGGTAGGCAATTAAGTATACAATTAGGCAGGCAATTAGGCAGTTAATTAGTTAGGCAATTAGGCAGTTAATTATTCAGGCAATTAGGCAGGCAAGCAATTAGGCAGGCAATTAGACAGTTGTTTAGGCAGGCAATTAGGCAGTTAATTAGGCCCCTAATAGGCAGGCTATTAAGCAGGTAATAAGGCAGGCAATTAGTCAGGCAATTAAGCAGTTCATTAGACAAGCAGGCAATTAGGCAGGCAATTAGGCAGTTAATTAGGCAGGCAAGTAGGTAGGTTATTAGGCACGCAATAAGGTAGTTAATTAGGCAAGCAATTAGGCAGTTAATTAAGCAGGCAATTAGGCAGTTAATAAGGCAGGCAATTATGAAGTCAATTAGGCAGGCAAATAGGCAGGAAGACAGGCAAATAGGTAGGCAATTAGGAAGGCAATTAGACAGGCAAGCAATTAGGCAGGCAGTAAGGCAGTTAATTAGGCAGTTATTTAGGCAGGCAATTAGGCAGTTAATTAGACAGGCAATTAGGCAGGCAATTAGGCAGTTAATTAGGCAGTAAATTAGTTAGGTAATTAGGCAGGCAGTCGAATTAGGCTGGTAGGCAATTAGGCAGGCAGGTAATTAGGCAGGCAATTAGGCAGCCAAATAGGCAGTTAATTAGGCAGGAAATTAGGCAGTATGCTGTTTGAAGTTTGTGGTTTGCGAATATCGGTTTGCGGTTTACGAATCGCAATTTGCAGTTCGCAATTATTACCAAGCAGTTCGTAGTTAGCAGTTTACAGTTCGCAGGTTGCAGTGAGCAGTTTGCTGTTCGCATTTCGCTTTTCGCACATCTCAGTTCTGAGAATGCAGTTTGCAGTTCGCAATTTGTAGTTCGCAAATTGCAGTTTTCAGTTTGCAGTGCGTAGTTCTCAGTTTGCAGTTCACAGTTTTCTGTTCGCAGTTCTCAGTTCACAATTCGCTGTTTACTGTTCAGAGTTCGTAGGTTCGGTTTTTGCAATTTGCAGTTCGCAGTTTGGAGTTTGCAGTTTGTAGTTTGCTGTTTAAATTTTGTGCTTTCCGGATTGCTGTTCGCATTTGCAGTTTGCAGTTTGTAGTTTTGCAGTTCGCCGTTTACAGTTCGCTGTTCGACGTCATCTATCGCCGTTTGCTATTTCGATCGGCAGTTTGCGGATTGCGGTTTTAGTTTTGCGGTTTGCAGTTGGCAGTTTGCAGTTCGCAATATGCAGTTCGTAGTTTGAATTTTACAGTTTGAAATTTGCACATTGCAGGTCGCAGTTTAGAGTTCACAGTTTGCAGTTCACAGTTAGCAGTTCGCAGTTTGAAGTTTATGGTTTGCGGATATCGGTTTGCGGTTTACGAATCGCAGTTTTCAGTTTGCAATTAGCTCCACGCAGTTCGTAGTTAGCAGTTTACAGTTCGCAGGTTGCAGTGAGCTTTTTCTGTTCGCATTTCGCTTTTCGCACATCGCAGTTCTGAGAATGCAGTTTGCAGTTCGCAATTTGTAGTTCGCAAATTGCAGTTTGCAGTTTGCAGTGCGTAGTTCTCAGTTTGCAGTTCACAGTTTTATGTTCGCAGTTCTTAGTTTGCAATTCGCAGTTTACTGTTCATAGTTCGTAGGTTTGCTTTTTGCAGTTTGCAGTTCGCAGTTGGGAGTTTGCAGTTTGTAGTTTGCTGTTTAAATTTTGTGCTTTGCGGATTGCTGTTCGCATTTGCAGTTTGTATTTTACAGTTCGCCGTTTACAGTTCGCTGTTCGACGTCATCTATCGCCATTTGCGATTTTCGGTCTGCAGTTTGCGGATTGCGGTTTTAGTTTTGTGGTTTGCAGTTGGCAGTTTGCTTTAATCAGTTTGCAGTTCGCAATATGAAGTTCGTAATTTGAATTTTACAGTTTGCAATTTGCACATTGCAGGTCGCAGTTTAAAATTCACAGTTTGCAGTTCGCAATTTGCCATTAGCAGTTTTCAGTTTTCGGTTTGCGTTTTGCGGTTTGCAGTTGGCATTATGAAGTTTGCAGTTTGCAGTTCGTAGTTTGCGGTAAACGGTTTTTGATTTTTGTTTGCGGATTGCCGTTTGTTGTTCGCAGTTTGAAGTTCCCATTTCCCAGTTCGCAGTTTGAGGTTAACAGTTCGCAGTTCGCAGATCCCAAACTTCCGCATACGGTTTTCAGTTTGCGGTTTGCATTTGCAGTTTGCAGTTCACAGTTTTTCATTTCGCAGTATGCAGTTTGCAGTTCTCAAATAAGCATTTGGTGGTTTTGTGGTTTGCAGTTTGAAGTTTTACAGTTTGGGATTTGCAGCTCTTAATTCGCTGTTCGCAGTTCGCATTTTGCACTTCACAGTTTGCCGTTCGCAGTTTGCAGTTCACATGTTACAGTCATAAGTTTGTCGTTCGCAGGTTGCAGTTCGCAGTTTGCAGTGTGCAGTTCGGAGTTTGCTGTGCGCAGTTAGTAGGTATGCATTTCGCAGTTTGCCGTTCGCAGATTGCAGTTGCAGTTTGCAGTTTGCAGTTAGGTGTTTACAGTTTGCAGTTTGTAGTTCGCAGTTTGCAGTTGCAGTTGTCAGTTTGCAGTTTGCAGTTATTACTTTGTAGTTTACGTTTTGTGGTTTGCGGTTTGCAGGTAGCAATTTGTATTTGGCAGTTCGCCGGTAATTGTCAGCATTTTGTAGTTCGCTGTTTGCAGGTTTTTGTTTGCAGTTAGCCGTTTGTAGTTCGCAGTTCGCAGTTTTAAAATCGCGGTTCACAGTTTGCTGGTTTCAGTTCGCAGTTTGCTGTTCGCAGTTTGCAGTTAGCCGTTTGTAGTTCGCAGGTCGCAGTTTTAAAATCGCGGTTCACAGTTCGCTGGTTCAGTTCGCAGTTTGAATATCGCAGTTTGCAGTTGGCAGTTCGAAGTTTCCCGTTCGCAGTTTGCTGTTTGAAGTTTGTGGTTTGCGATTTCGGTTTGCAGTTAGTTAGCAGTGTGATGTTCGTAGTTCGCAGTTTGCAAATTGCCGTTTGCAATTTGCGGATTGCGAATTGCAATTTCTAGTTTTCTTTTTGTAATTTAAATTTTGCAGTTTGCAATTCGCAGTTTGCTGTATAAAGCTTGTGGTATGTGGTTTGTGGGTTGTGGTATGTATTTCAGGCAATTAGTTAGACAAGCAATTAAGCAGGCAATTAGGCAGTTAATTAGGCAGGCAAATAGGCAGACAATTAGGCAGGCTATAAGGCAGTTAATTAAGCAGGCAATTAGGCAGTTAATTGAGCAGGCAATTAGGCAAGCAATAAGGCAATATATTAAGCAGTCAATTAGGCAGGCAGGCAATTTGGCAGGTAATTAGGCAGGCTATAAGGCAGGCAATTAGGCAGGCTATAAGGCAGGCAATTAGGCAGTTAATAAAGCAGTTAATAAGGCAGACAATTAGGCAGGTAATTAGGCAGGCAATAAGGCTGGCAATTAGGCAGTTAATTAGGCAGGCAGTTAATAAGGCAGGCAATTATGAAGTCAATTAGGCAGGCTATTAGGCAGGAAGGAAGCCAATTAGGTAGGCAATTAGGTAGGCAATTAGGCGGCAAGCAGTTAGGCAAGCAGTAAGGCAGTTAATAAGGCAGGCAATTAGGCAGAAAATTAGGCAAGCAGGCAATTAGGCATTCAATTAAGCAGTTAATTGGGCAAGCAGGCAATATGGCAGGTAATAGGGAAGGCAATTAGGCAGGCAATTAGGCAGGCAATTAGGCAGGCAATAAGCAGGCAATTAGCAGTTAATAAGGCAGGCAATTATTAAGTCAATTAGGCAGGCAATTAGGCAGGAAGGCAGGCAATTAGGTAGGCAATTTGGTAGGCAATTAGGCAGGCAAGCAATTAGGCAGACAGTAAGGCAATTAATTAGGCTGGCAATTAGGCAGTTAATTAATTAGGCAATTAGGCAGTTAATTGAGCAGGCAATTAAGTAGTTAATTAAGCAGGCAATTAGGCAGTTAATAAGGCAGGCAATTAGGCAGGAATGCAGGCATTTAGGTAGGCATTTAGGAAAACAATTAGGCAGGCAATTAGTTAGGCAATTTGGTAGGCAATTAGGCAGGCGAGCAATTAGGCAGGCAGTAAGGCAGTTAATTAGGCAGGTAATTAAGCAAATAATTAGGCAGGCAATTAGGCAATAAATAAGGCGGGCAATAAGGCAGGCAATTAGGCGGACAATTAGGCAGATATTTAGGCAAGCAATTAGGCAGGCAATTAGGCAGGCAATTAAACAGGCAATTTGGCAGGTAATTAGGCAGGCAATTAGGCAGGCAATAAACCAGGCAATTTGGCAGTTAATTAGGTAGGCAATTGGGCAGTTAATAAGGCAGGCAACTAGGCAGGAAGGCAGGCTATTAGGTAGGCAATTAGGAAGGCAATTAGGAAGGCAAGCAATTAGGCAGGCAGTTAGACAGTTAATTAGGCAGGCAATTAGGCAGATAATTAGGCAAGCAGGCAATTTGGCATGCAATTAAGCAGTTAATTGGGCAAGCAGACAATTTGGCAGGTAATTAGGCAGGCAATTAGGCAGGCAATTAGGCAGTAAATTAGGCAGGTAATTAAGAGGGCATGCAGGCAATTAGGCAGGCAGGCAATTAGGCAGGCAAGCAATTAGGCAGGCAGTAAGACAGTTCAATAGGCAGGCAATTAGGCAGATTATTTGGCACCAGGCAATTAGGCATGCAATTAAGCAGTTAATTGGGCAAGCATGCAATTTGGCAGGTAATTAGGCAGGCAATTAGGCAGGCAATTATGTAGGCAATTAGGCAGTTAATTAGGCAAGCAATTAGGCAGGCAGGCAACTAGTCAGGCAGGCAATTAGGCATGCAATTACGTAGGCAATTACATAGGCAATTAAGCAAGCAATTAGGCAGGCAATAATGCAATTAATTAGACAGGCAATTAGGCAGGCAATTAGGCAGTTTATAAAGCAGGCAATTAGGCAGGCAATTCGGCAGTTAATAAGGCAGGCAATTAGGCAGGCAATTAGGCTGGCAATTAGGCAGGTAATTGAGCAGGCAATTAGGCAGTTAATTAGCAGGCAATTAGGCAGGCAATTAGGCAGTTAATTAGGCAGGCAATTAGGCAGGCTTTTAGGCAGGCATTTAGACAAACAAATAGGCAGGCATACAATTAGGCAGGCAATTAGGCAGGCAATTAGGTAGTTAGATAGGCGGGCAATTAGGCAGGCAATTAGGCAAGCAATTAGGCAGTAAATTAGGCAGGTAATTAGGCAGGCATACAATTGGGCAGGCAGGCAAATAGGCAGGCAGGCAATTAGGCAGGAAGGCAATTAGGCAGGCAATTAGTCAGGCGAATAAGCAGGCAATTAGGCAGGTTGACAATTAGGCAGGCAATAAGGTAGGAAATTAAGCAGGCAATTAGGCAGGCAATAATGCTATTAATTAGACAGGCAATTAGGCAGTTAATAAGGCAGGCAATTAGTCAGGCAATTAGGCAGGCAACTAGGCATGCAATTAGGCAGGTAATTAGGCAGGCAATTAGACAGTTAGATAGGCGGGCAATTAGGCAGGCAATTAGGCAAGCAATAAGGCAGGATATTAGGCAGGAAATTAGGCAGACATGCAATTAGGCAGGAAGGCAATTAGGCAGGCAGGCAATTAGGCAGGCAGGCAATTAGGCAGGCAATTAAGCAGGCAATTAGGCAGGCAATTAGGTAGGCAATTAAGCAGGCAATTAGGTAGGCAATTAAGCAGGTAATTAGGCAGGCAATAATGCTATTAATTAGGCAGGCAATTAGGCAGTTTATAAGGCAGTTAATTAGGCAGGCAATTAGGCAGGCTATAAGGCAGGCAATTAGGCAGTTAATAAAGCAGTTAATAAGGCAGGCAATTAGGCAGTTAATTAGGCAGGCAATAAGGCAGGCAATTACGCAGTTAATTAAGCAGGCAATTAGGCAGTCAATAAGGCAGGCAATTATTAAGTCAATTAGGCAGATAATTATGCAGGAAGGCAGGCAATTAGGTAGGCAATTAGGAAGGCAATTAAGCAGGCAAGCAATTAGGCAAGCAGTAAGGCAGTTAATTAGGCAGTTAATTATGCAGGCAATTAGGCAGTTTATTAGGCAGGCAATTAGGCAAGCAATTAAGTAGGCAATTAGGCAGGCAATTAAGCAGGCAATTAGGCAGTTAATTAGGCAAGCAATTAAGCAGGCAAGCAATAAGGCAGGCAGGTAATTAGGCAAGCAATTAAGCAGTTAATTAGGCAGGCAAGCAATTTGGCAGGTAATTAGGCTGGCAATAAGGCAAGCAATTAAGCAGGCAATTAAGGAGGCATTTAGGCAGTTAATTAAGCAAGCAATTTGGAAGGCAGGCAATTAGGCAGGCAGGCAATTAGGCAAGCAGGCATTAGGCATGCAATTAAGCAGTTAATTGTGCAAGCAGGCAATTTGGCAGGTAATTAGGCAGGCAATTAGGCAAGCAATAAGGCATGCAATTAGGCAGGCAATTAGGCAGCTAATATGGCAGCCAATTATGAAGTAAATTAGGCAGGCAATTAGGCAGGAAGGCTGGCAATTAGGTAGGTAATTAGGTAGGCAATTAGGGAAACAATTAGGCAGGCAATTAGGCAGTAAAGTAGCCAGTAAATTAGGCAGGAAATTAGGCAGGCAGGCAATTAGGCTGGCAGACAATGAGGCAGGCAGGCAATTAGGTAGTTAATTAGGCAAGCAATTAAGCAGGGAATTAAGCAGTTAATTAGGCATGCAATAAGACAAATGATTAGGCAGGCAATTAGGCAGGCAAAAGGCAGTTAATTAGGCAAGCAATTATGCAGCTGATTAGGCAGTTAATTAGGCAGGCTTTTAGGCAGGCATTTAGGCAAACAAATAGGCAGGCATACAATTAGTCAGGCAATTAGGTAGGAATTTAGGCAGTTAAACAGGCGGGCAATTAGTCAGGCAATTAGGCAGGCGATTAGGCAGACAATTAGGCAGTAAATTAGGCAAGTTATTAGGCAGGCATGCAATTAGGCATGCGGGCAATTAGGCAGGCAGGTAATTAGGCAGGCAGGCAATTAGGCAGGTAGGCAATAAGGCAGGCTATTAATCAGGCAATTAAGCAGGCAATTGGGCAGGCAATTAAGTAGGCAATCAAGCAGGCAACAAGGCAGGCAATAAGGCTGGCAATTAGACAGTTAATTGAGCAGTAAATTAGGCAGTTAATTGAGCAGGCAATTAAGCAGGCAATTAGCCAATATATTAAGCAGTTAATTAGGCAGGCAGGCAATTTGGAAGGTAATTAGGCAGGCAATTAGGCAGGCTATAAGGCAGGCAATTAGGCAGTTAATAAAGCAGTTAATAATGCAGGCAATTAGGCAGTTAATTAGGCAGGCAATAAGGCAGGCAATTAGGCAGTTAATTAAGCAGGCAATTAGGCAGTTAATTAAGCAGGCAATTAGGCAGTTAATAAGGCAGGCAATTATGAAGTCAATTAGGCAGGCAATTAGGCAGGAAGCAGGCTATTAGGTAGGAAATTAGGAAGGCAATTAGGCAGGCAATTAGGCAGGCAATTAGGCATGCAATATGGCAGGCAATTAACAGGCAATTATGCAGTTAATTAGGCAATCAATTAAGCAGGCAATTAGGAAGGCAATTAAGCAGGCAATTAGGCAATTAATTAGGCAAGAAATTAAGCAGACAAGCAATAAGGCAGGCAGGTAATTAGGCAGGCAATTAAGCAGTTAATTAGGCAGGCAAGCCATTTGGCAGGCAATTAGGCAGGCAATAAGGCAGGCTATAAGGCAGGCAATTAGGCAGTTAATAAAGCAGTTAATAAGGCAGGCAATTAGGCAGTAAATTAGGCAGGCAATAAGGCAGGCAATTAGAAAGTTAATTAAGCAGGCAATTAGGCAGTTAATAAGGCAGGCAATTATGAAGTCAATTAGGCAGGCAATTATGCAGTAAGGCAGGCTATTAGGTAGGCAATTAGGAAGGCAATTAGGCAGGCAATTAGGCAATATATTAAGCAGTTAATTAGGCAGGCAGGCAATTTGGAAGGTAATTAGGCAGGCAATTAGGCAGGCTATAAGGCAGGCAATTAGGCAGTTAATAAAGCAGTTAATAAGGCAGGCAATTAGGCAGTTAATTAGGCAGGCGATAAGGCAGTTAATTAGGCAGGCGATAAGGCAGGCAATTAGGCAGTTAATTAAGCAGGCAATTAGGCAGTTAAAAAGGTTGGCAATTATGAAGTCAATTAGGCAGGAAGGCAGGCTATTAGGTAGGCAATTAGGAAGGCAATTAGGCAGGCAATTAGGCATGCAATTAGGCATGCAATTAGGCAGACAATTATGCAGTTAATTGGGCAGGAAATTAGGCAGGCAATTAGGCAGTTAATAAGGCAGGCAATTATGAAGTCAATTAGGCAGGCAATTAGGCAAGAAGGCAGGCAATTAGGTAGGCAATTAGGTAAACAATTAGGCAGGCAATTAGGCAGGCAATTGAGCAGGCAATTAGCAGGCAATAAGGCAGGCAATTAGGCAGGTAATTAGGCAGCCAATTATCCAGGCAACAAAGCAGGCAATTAGGCAGGCATTAAGGCAGGCAATTAGGCAGTTAATTAGGCAGGCAATGAGGCAGTTAATAAGGCAGGCAATTATGAAGTCAATTAGGCAGGCTATAAGGTAGGAAGGCAGCCAATTAGGTAGGCAATTAGGCAGGCAAGCAATTAGGCAGGCAGTAAGGCAGTTAAATAGGCAGGCAATTAGGCAGATAATTAGGCAAGCAGGCAATTAGGCATGCAATTAAGCAGTTAATTGGGCAAGCAGGAATTTTGGCAGGTAATTAGGCAGGCAATTAGACAGGCAATAAAGAGGGCAATTCGGCAGGCAATTAGGCAGGCAATTATGCTGTTAATTAGGCAGGCAATTAGGCAGTTAACTAGGCAAGCAATTAAGCAGGAAATTAAGCAGTTAATTAGACATGCAATAAGACAAATAATAATGCAGGCAATAAGGCAGTTAATTAGGCAAGCAATTATGCAGCTGATTAGGCAGGCAATTAGGCAGACAATTAGGCAGGTATATAAGCAGGCAATAAGGCAGGCAAATAAGCAGGCAATTAGACAGCCAATTAGGAAGGCAATTAGGCATTTAATTAGGCAGATAATTAGGTAGGCAATGAGGCAGGCAATGTGGCAGGCAATTAGGCAGGTAGGTAATTAGTCAGGTAATTAGGCAGGCAATTAAGCAGGCAATTAGGCAGTTAATAAAGCAAGCAATTAGGCAGGCAAGCAATAAGGCAGGCAGGTAATTAGGCAGGCAATTAAGCAGTTAGTTAGGCAGGCAAGCAATTTGGCAGGTAAGTAGGCAGGCAATAAGGCAAGCCATTAAGCGGGCAATTAAGGAGGCAATTAGGCAGTTAATTAGGCAAGCAATTAGGTAGGCAGGCAATTAGGCAGGCAGGTAATTAGGCAGGCTATTAATCAGGCAATTAGGTAGGCAATTAAGCAGGCAATAAGGCAGGCAATAAGGCTATTAATTAGACAGGCAATTAGGCAGGAAATAAGGCAGTTAATAAGGCAGTTAATTAGGCAGGCAATAAGGCAGGCAATTAGGCAGGCAATTAAGCAGGCAATTAGGCAAGCAATTAAGCAGACAAGCAATAAGGCAGGCAGGTAATTAGGCAGGCAATTAAGCAGTAAATTAGGCAGGCAAGCCATTTGGCAGGTAATTAGGCAGGCAATAAGGCAGGCAATTAGGCAGTTAATTAAGCAGGCAATTAGGCAGTTAATAAGGCAGGCAATTATGAAGTCAATTAGGCAGGCAATTAGGCAGGAAGGCAGGCTATTAGGTAGGCAATTAGGAAAGCAATTAGGCAATATATTAAGCAGTTAATTAGGCAGGCAATTTGGAAGGTAATTAGGCAGGCAATTAGGCAGGCTATAAGGCAGGCATTTAGGCAGTTAATAAAACAGTAAATAAAGCAGTTAATAAGGCAGGCAATTAGGCAGTTAATTATGCAGGCAATAAGGCAAACAATTAAGCGGGCAATTAAGGAGGCAATTATGCAGTTAATTAGGCAAGCAATTAGGCAGGCAGGCAATTAGGCATGCAATTAAGCAGTAAATTGAGCAAGCATGTAATTTGGCAGGTAATTAGGCAGGCAATTAGGCAGGCAATTAGGCAGGCAATAAGGCAGGCAATTAGGCAGTTAATAAGGCAAGCAATTATGAAGTCAATTAAGCAGGCAATTAGGCAGGAAGGCAGGCAATTAGGTAGGCAATTAAGTATACAATTAGGCAGGCAATTAGGCAGTTAATTAGTTAGGCAATTAGGCAGTTAATTATTCAGGCAATTAGGCAGGCAAGCAATTAGGCAGGCAATTAGACAGTTGTTTAGGCAGGCAATTAGGCAGTTAATTAGGCCCCTAATAGGCAGGCTATTAAGCAGGTAATAAGGCAGGCAATTAGTCAGGCAATTAAGCAGTTCATTAGACAAGCAGGCAATTAGGCAGGCAATTAGGCAGTTAATTAGGCAGGCAAGTAGGTAGGTTATTAGGCACGCAATAAGGTAGTTAATTAGGCAAGCAATTAGGCAGTTAATTAAGCAGGCAATTAGGCAGTTAATAAGGCAGGCAATTATGAAGTCAATTAGGCAGGCAAATAGGCAGGAAGACAGGCAATTAGGTAGGCAATTAGGAAGGCAATTAGACAGGCAAGCAATTAGGCAGGCAGTAAGGCAGTTAATTAGGCAGTTATTTAGGCAGGCAATTAGGCAGTTAATTAGACAGGCAATTAGGCAGGCAATTAGGCAGTTAATTAGGCAGTAAATTAGTTAGGTAATTAGGCAGGCAGTCGAATTAGGCTGGTAGGCAATTAGGCAGGCAGGTAATTAGGCAGGCAATTAGGCAGCCAAATAGGCAGTTAATTAGGCAGGAAATTAGGCAGTATGCTGTTTGAAGTTTGTGGTTTGCGAATATCGGTTTGCGGTTTACGAATCGCAATTTGCAGTTCGCAATTATTACCAAGCAGTTCGTAGTTAGCAGTTTACAGTTCGCAGGTTGCAGTGAGCAGTTTGCTGTTCGCATTTCGCTTTTCGCACATCTCAGTTCTGAGAATGCAGTTTGCAGTTCGCAATTTGTAGTTCGCAAATTGCAGTTTTCAGTTTGCAGTGCGTAGTTCTCAGTTTGCAGTTCACAGTTTTCTGTTCGCAGTTCTCAGTTCACAATTCGCTGTTTACTGTTCAGAGTTCGTAGGTTCGGTTTTTGCAATTTGCAGTTCGCAGTTTGGAGTTTGCAGTTTGTAGTTTGCTGATTAAATTTTGTGCTTTCCGGATTGCTGTTCGCATTTGCAGTTTGCAGTTTGTAGTTTTGCAGTTCGCCGTTTACAGTTCGCTGTTCGACGTCATCTATCGCCGTTTGCTATTTCGATCGGCAGTTTGCGGATTGCGGTTTTAGTTTTGCGGTTTGCAGTTGGCAGTTTGCAGTTCGCAATATGCAGTTCGTAGTTTGAATTTTACAGTTTGAAATTTGCACATTGCAGGTCGCAGTTTAGAGTTCACAGTTTGCAGTTCACAGTTAGCAGTTCGCAGTTTGAAGTTTATGGTTTGCGGATATCGGTTTGCGGTTTACGAATCGCAGTTTTCAGTTTGCAATTAGCTCCACGCAGTTCGTAGTTAGCAGTTTACAGTTCGCAGGTTGCAGTGAGCTTTTTCTGTTCGCATTTCGCTTTTCGCACATCGCAGTTCTGAGAATGCAGTTTGCAGTTCGCAATTTGTAGTTCGCAAATTGCAGTTTGCAGTTTGCAGTGCGTAGTTCTCAGTTTGCAGTTCACAGTTTTATGTTCGCAGTTCTCAGTTTGCAATTCGCAGTTTACTGTTCATAGTTCGTAGGTTTGCTTTTTGCAGTTTGCAGTTCGCAGTTGGGAGTTTGCAGTTTGTAGTTTGCTGTTTAAATTTTGTGCTTTGCGGATTGCTGTTCGCATTTGCAGTTTGTATTTTACAGTTCGCCGTTTACAGTTCGCTGTTCGACGTCATCTATCGCCGTTTGCGATTTTCGGTCTGCAGTTTGCGGATTGCGGTTTTAGTTTTGTGGTTTGCAGTTGGCAGTTTGCTTTAATCAGTTTGCAGTTCGCAATATGAAGTTCGTAATTTGAATTTTACAGTTTGCAATTTGCACATTGCAGGTCGCAGTTTAAAATTCACAGTTTGCAGTTCGCAATTTGCCATTAGCAGTTTTCAGTTTTCGGTTTGCGTTTTGCGGTTTGCAGTTGGCATTATGAAGTTTGCAGTTTGCAGTTCGTAGTTTGCGGTAAACGGTTTTTGATTTTTGTTTGCGGATTGCCGTTTGTTGTTCGCAGTTTGAAGTTCCCATTTCCCAGTTCGCAGTTTGAGGTTAACAGTTCGCAGTTCGCAGATCCCAAACTTCCGCATACGGTTTTCAGTTTGCGGTTTGCATTTGCAGTTTGCAGTTCACAGTTTTTCATTTCGCAGTATGCAGTTTGCAGTTCTCAAATAAGCATTTGGTGGTTTTGTGGTTTGCAGTTTGAAGTTTTACAGTTTGGGATTTGCAGCTCTTAATTCGCTGTTCGCAGTTCGCATTTTGCACTTCACAGTTTGCCGTTCGCAGTTTGCAGTTCACATGTTACAGTCATAAGTTTGTCGTTCGCAGGTTGCAGTTCGCAGTTTGCAGTGTGCAGTTCGGAGTTTGCTGTGCGCAGTTAGTAGGTATGCATTTCGCAGTTTGCCGTTCGCAGATTGCAGTTGCAGTTTGCAGTTTGCAGTTAGGTGTTTACAGTTTGCAGTTTGTAGTTCGCAGTTTGCAGTTGCAGTTGTCAGTTTGCAGTTTGCAGTTATTACTTTGTAGTTTACGTTTTGTGGTTTGCGGTTTGCAGGTAGCAATTTGTATTTGGCAGTTCGCCGGTAATTGTCAGCATTTTGTAGTTCGCTGTTTGCAGGTTTTTGTTTGCAGTTAGCCGTTTGTAGTTCGCAGTTCGCAGTTTTAAAATCGCGGTTCACAGTTTGCTGGTTTCAGTTCGCAGTTTGCTGTTCGCAGTTTGCAGTTAGCCGTTTGTAGTTCGCAGGTCGCAGTTTTAAAATCGCGGTTCACAGTTCGCTGGTTCAGTTCGCAGTTTGAATATCGCAGTTTGCAGTTGGCAGTTCGAAGTTTCCCGTTCGCAGTTTGCTGTTTGAAGTTTGTGGTTTGCGATTTCGGTTTGCAGTTAGTTAGCAGTGTGATGTTCGTAGTTCGCAGTTTGCAAATTGCCGTTTGCAATTTGCGGATTGCGAATTGCAATTTCTAGTTTTCTTTTTGTAATTTAAATTTTGCAGTTTGCAATTCGCAGTTTGCTGTATAAAGCTTGTGGTATGTGGTTTGTGGGTTGTGGTATGTATTTCAGGCAATTAGTTAGACAAGCAATTAAGCAGGCAATTAGGCAGTTAATTAGGCAGGCAAATAGGCAGACAATTAGGCAGGCAATAAGGCAGTTAATTAAGCAGGCAATTAGGCAGTTAATTGAGCAGGCAATTAGGCAAGCAATAAGGCAATATATTAAGCAGTCAATTAGGCAGGCAGGCAATTTGGCAGGTAATTAGGCAGGCAATTAGGCAGGCTATAAGGCAGGCAATTAGGCAGGCTATAAGGCAGGCAATTAGGCAGTTAATAAATCAGTTAATAAGGCAGACAATTTGGCAGGTAATTAGGCAGTCAATTAGGCTGGCAATTTGGCAGGCAATTTGGCAGTAAATTAGGCAGGTAATTAAGCAGGCATGCATTTAGGCATGCAGGCAATTAGGCAGGCAATAAGGTAGGTAGGCAATTATGCAGGATATAAGGCAGGCAATTAGGCAGTTAATAAAGCAGTTAATAAGGCAGGCAATTAGGCAGTTAATTAGGCAGGCAATAAGGCAGGCAATTAGGCAGTTAATTAAGCAGGCAATTAGGCAGTTAATAAGGCAAGCAATTAAGCAGGCAAGCAAAAAGGCAGGCAGGTAATTAGGCAGGCAATTAAGCAATTAATTAGGCAGGCAAGCAATTTGGCAGGTAGTTAGGCAGGCAATAAGGCGAGCAATTAAGCAGGCAATTAAGGAAGCAATTATGCAGTTAATTAGGCAAGCAATTAGGCAGGCAGGCAATTAGGCATGCAATTAAGCAGTTAATTGGGCAAGCATGCAATTTGGCAGGTAATTAGGCAGGCAATTAGGCAGGCAATTATGTAGGCAATTAGGCAGTTAATTAGGCAAGCAATTAGGCAGGCAGGCAACTAGTCAGGCAGGCAATTAGGCATGGAATTACGTAGGCAATTACATAGGCAATTAAGCAAGCAATTAGGCAGGCAATAATGCAATTAATTAGACAGGCAATTAGGCAGGCAATTAGGCAGTTTATAAGGCAGGCAATTAGGCAGGCAATTCGGCAGTTAATAAGGCAGGCAATTAGGCAGGCAATTAGGCTGGCAATTAGGCAGGTAATTGAGCAGGCAATTAGGCAGTTAATTAGCAGGCAATTAGGCAGGCAATTAGGCAGGCAATTAGGCAGTTAATTAGGCAGGCAATTAGGCAGGCTTTTAGGCAGGCATTTAGACAAACAAATAGGCAGGCATACAATTAGGCAGGCAATTAGGCAGGCAATTAGGTAGTTAGATAGGCGGGCAATTAGGCAGGCAATTAGGCAAGCAATTAGGCAGTAAATTAGGCAGGTAATTAGGCAGGCATACAATTGGGCAGGCAGGCAAATAGGCAGGCAGGCAAATAGGCAGGCAGGCAATTAGGCAGGAAGGCAATTAGGCAGGCAATTAGTCAGGCGAATAAGCAGGCAATTAGGCAGGTTGACAATTAGGCAGGCAATAAGGTAGGAAATTAAGCAGGCAATTAGGCAGGCAATAATGCTATTAATTAGACAGGCAATTAGGCAGTTAATAAGGCAGGCAATTAGTCAGGCAATTAGGCAGGCAACTAGGCATGCAATTATGCAGGTAATTAGGCAGGCAATTAGACAGTTAGATAGGCGGGCAATTAGGCAGGCAATTAGGCAAGCAATAAGGCAGGAAATTAGGCAGGAAATTAGGCAGACATGCAATTAGGCAGGAAGGCAATTAGGCAGGCAGGCAATTAGGCAGGCAGGCAATTAGGCAGGCAATTAAGCAGGCAATTAGGCAGGCAATTAGGTAGGCAATTAATCAGGCAATTAGGTAGGCAATTAAGCAGGTAATTAGGCAGGCAATAATGCTATTAATTAGGCAGGCAATAAGGCAGTTTATAAGGCAGTTAATTAGGCAGGCAATTAGGCAGGCTATAAGGCAGGCAATTAGGCAGTTAATAAAGCAGTTAATAAGGCAGGCAATTAGGCAGTTAATTAGGCAGGCAATAAGGCAGGCAATTACGCAGTTAATTAAGCAGGCAATTAGGCAGTCAATAAGGCAGGCAATTATGCAGTTAATTAAGCAGGCAATTAGGCAGTTAATTAAGCAGGCAATTAGGCAGTTAATAAGGCAGGCAATTATGAAGTCAATTAGGCAGGCAATTAGGCAGGAAGGCAGGCTATTAGGTAGGAAATTAGGAAGGCAATTAGGCAGGCAAATAGGCAGGCAATTAGGCAGGCAATTAGGCATGCAATATGGCAGGCAATTAACAGGCAATTATGCAGTTAATTAGGCAATCAATTAAGCAGGCAATTAGGAAGGCAAATAAGCAGGCAATTAGGCAATTAATTAGGCAAGAAATTAAGCAGACAAGCAATAAGGCAGGCAGGTAATTAGGCAGGCAATTAAGCAGTTAATTAGGCAGGCAAGCTATTTGGCAGGCAATTAGGCAGGCAATAAGGCAGGCTATAAGGCAGGCAATTAGGCAGTTAATAAAGCAGTTAATAAGGCAGGCAATTAGGCAGTAAATTAGGCAGGCAATAAGGCAGGCAATTAGAAAGTTAATTAAGCAGGCAATTAGGCAGTTAATAAGGCAGGCAATTATGAAGTCAATTAGGCAGGCAATTATGCAGTAAGGCAGGCTATTAGGTAGGCAATTAGGAAGGCAATTAGGCAGGCAATTAGGCAATATATTAAGCAGTTAATTAGGCAGGCAGGCAATTTGGAAGGTAATTAGGCAGGCAATTAGGCAGGCTATAAGGCAGGCAATTAGGCAGTTAATAAAGCAGTTAATAAAGCAGTTAATAAAGCAGTTAATAAGGCAGGCAATTAGGCAGTTAATTAGGCAGGCGATAAGGCAGTTAATTAGGCAGGCGATAAGGCAGGCAATTAGGCAGTTAATTAAGCAGGCAATTAGGCAGTTAAAAAGGTTGGCAATTATGAAGTCAATTAGGCAGGAAGGCAGGCTATTAGGTAGGCAATTAGGAAGGCAATTAGGCAGGCAATTAGGCATGCAATTAGGCAGACAATTATGCAGTTAATTGGGCAGGAAATTAGGCAGGCAATTAGGCAGTTAATAAGGCAGGCAATTATAAAGTCAATTAGGCAGGCAATTAGGCAAGAAGGCAGGCAATTAGGTAGGCAATTAGGTAAACAATTAGGCAGGCAATTAGGCAGGCAATTGAGCAGGCAATAAGGCAGGCAATTAGGCAGGTAATTAGGCAGCCAATTATCCAGGCAACATAGCAGGCAATTAGGCAGGCATTAAGGCAGGCAATTAGGCAGTTAATTAGGCAGGCAATGAGGCAGTTAATAAGGCAGGCAATTATGAAGTCAATTAGGCAGGCTATAAGGTAGGAAGGCAGCCAATTAGGTAGGCAATTAGGCAGGCAAGCAATTAGGCAGGCAGTAAGGCAGTTAAATAGGCAGGCAATTAGGCAGATAATTAGGCAAGCAGGCAATTAGGCATGCAATTAAGCAGTTAATTGGGCAAGCAGGAATTTTGGCAGGTAATTAGGCAGGCAATTAGACAGGCAATAAAGAGGGCAATTCGGCAGGCAATTAGGCAGGCAATTATGCTGTTAATTAGGCAGGCAATTAGGCAGTTAATTAGGCAAGCAATTAAGCAGGAAATTAAGCAGTTAATTAGACATGCAATAAGACAAATAATAATGCAGGCAATAAGGCAGTTAATTAGGCAAGCAATTATGCAGCTGATTAGGCAGGCAATTAGGCAGGCAATTAGGCAGGTATATAAGCAGGCAATAAGGCAGGCAAATAAGCAGGCAATTAGACAGCCAATTAGGAAGGCAATTAGGCATTTAATTAGGCAGATAATTAGGTAGGCAATGAGGCAGGCAATGTGGCAGGCAATTAGGCAGGTAGGTAATTAGTCAGGTAATTAGGCAGGCAATTAAGCAGGCAATTAGGCAGTTAATAATGCAAGCAATTAGGCAGGCAAGCAATAAGGCAGGCAGGTAATTAGGCAGGCAATTAAGCAGTTAGTTAGGCAGGCAAGCAATTTGGCAGGTAAGTAGGCAGGCAATAAGGCAAGCCATTAAGCGGGCAATTAAGGAGGCAATTATGCAGTTAATTAGGCAAGCAATTAGGTAGGCAGGCAATTAGGCAGGCAGGTAATTAGGCAGGCTATTAATCAGGCAATTAGGTAGGCAATTAAGCAGGCAATAAGGCAGGCAATAAGGCTATTAATTCGACAGGCAATTAGGCAGGAAATAAGGCAGTTAATTAGGCAGGCAATAAGGCAGGCAATTAGGCAGGCAATTAAGCAGGCAATTAGGCAAGCAATTAAGCAGACAAGCAATAAGGCAGGCAGGTAATTAGGCAGGCAATTAAGCAGTTAATTAGGCAGGCAAGCCATTTGGCAGGTAATTAGGCAGGCAATAAGGCAGGCAATTAGGCAGTTAATTAAGCAGGCAATTAGGCAGTTAATAAGGCAGGCAATTATGAAGTCAATTAGGCAGGCAATTAGGCAGGAAGGCAGGCTATTAGGTAGGCAATTAGGAAAGCAATTAGGCAATATATTAAGCAGTTAATTAGGCAGGCAATTTGTAAGGTAATTAGGCAGGCAATTAGGCAGGCTATAAGGCAGGCATTTAGGCAGTTAATAAAACAGTAAATAAAGCAGTTAATAAGGCAGGCAATTAGGCAGTTAATTATGCAGGCAATAAGGCAAACAATTAAGCGGGCAATTAAGGAGGCAATTATGCAGTTAATTAGGCAATCAATTAGGCAGGCAGGCAATTAGGCATGCAATTAAGCAGTAAATTGAGCACGCATGTAATTTGGCAGGTAATTAGGCAGGCAATTAGGCAGGCAATAAGGCAGGCAATAAGGCAGGCAATTAGGCAGTTAATAAGGCAAGCAATTATGAAGTCAATTAAGCAGGCAATTAGGCAGGAAGGCAGGCAATTAGGTAGGCAATTAAGTATACAATTAGGCAGGCAATTAGGCAGTTGATTAGTTAGGCAATTAGGCAGTTAATTATTCAGGCAATTAGGCAGGCAAGCAATTAGGCAGGCAATTAGACAGTTGTTTAGGCAGGCAATTAGGCAGTTAATTAGGCCCCTAATAGGCAGGCTATTAAGCAGGTAATAAGGCAGGCAATTAGTCAGGCAATTAAGCAGTTCATTAGACAAGCAGGCAATTAGGCAGGCAATTAGGCAGTTAATTAGGCAGGCAAGTAGGTAGGTTATTAGGCACGCAATAAGGTAGTTAATTAGGCAAGCAATTAGGCAGTTAATTAAGCAGGCAATTAGGCAGTTAATAAGGCAGGCAATTATGAAGTCAATTAGGCAGGCAAATAGGCAGGAAGACAGGCAATTAGGTAGGCAATTAGGAAGGCAATTAGACAGGCAAGCAATTAGGCAGGCAGTAAGGCAGTTAATTAGGCAGTTATTTAGGCAGGCAATTAGGCAGTTAATTAGACAGGCAATTAGGCAGGCAATTAGGCAGTTAATTAGGCAGTAAATTAGTTAGGTAATTAGGCAGGCAGTCGAATTAGGCTGGTAGGCAATTAGGCAGGCAGGTAATTAGGCAGGAAATTAGGCAGCCAAATAGGCAGTTAATTAGGCAGGAAATTAGGCAGTATGCTGTTTGAAGTTTGTGGTTTGCGAATATCGGTTTGCGGTTTACGAATCGCAATTTGCAGTTCGCAATTATTGCCAAGCAGTTCGTAGTTAGCAGTTTACAGTTCGCAGGTTGCAGTGAGCAGTTTGCTGTTCGCATTTCGCTTTTCGCACATCTCAGTTCTGAGAATGCAGTTTGCAGTTCGCAATTTGTAGTTCGCAAATTGCAGTTTTCAGTTTGCAGTGCGTAGTTCTCAGTTTGCAGTTCACAGTTTTCTGTTCGCAGTTCTCAGTTCACAATTCGCTGTTTACTGTTCAGAGTTCGTAGGTTCGGTTTTTGCAATTTGCAGTTCGCAGTTTGGAGTTTGCAGTTTGTAGTTTGCTGTTTAAATTTTGTGCTTTCCGGATTGCTGTTCGCATTTGCAGTTTGCAGTTTGTAGTTTTGCAGTTCGCCGTTTACAGTTCGCTGTTCGACGTCATCTATCGCCGTTTGCTATTTCGATCGGCAGTTTGCGGATTGCGGTTTTAGTTTTGCGGTTTGCAGTTGGCAGTTTGCAGTTCGCAATATGCAGTTCGTAGTTTGAATTTTACAGTTTGAAATTTGCACATTGCAGGTCGCAGTTTAGAGTTCACAGTTTGCAGTTCACAGTTAGCAGTTCGCAGTTTGAAGTTTATGGTTTGCGGATATCGGTTTGCGGTTTACGAATCGCAGTTTTCAGTTTGCAATTAGCTCCACGCAGTTCGTAGTTAGCAGTTTACAGTTCGCAGGTTGCAGTGAGCTTTTTCTGTTCGCATTTCGCTTTTCGCACATCGCAGTTCTGAGAATGCAGTTTGCAGTTCGCAATTTGTAGTTCGCAAATTGCAGTTTGCAGTTTGCAGTGCGTAGTTCTCAGTTTGCAGTTCACAGTTTTATGTTCGCAGTTCTCAGTTTGCAATTCGCAGTTTACTGTTCATAGTTCGTAGGTTTGCTTTTTGCAGTTTGCAGTTCGCAGTTGGGAGTTTGCAGTTTGTAGTTTTCTGTTTAAATTTTGTGCTTTGCGGATTGCTGTTCGCATTTGCAGTTTGTATTTTACAGTTCGCCGTTTACAGTTCGCTGTTCGACGTCATCTATCGCCGTTTGCGATTTTCGGTCTGCAGTTTGCGGATTGCGGTTTTAGTTTTGTGGTTTGCAGTTGGCAGTTTGCTTTAATCAGTTTGCAGTTCGCAATATGAAGTTCGTAATTTGAATTTTACAGTTTGCAATTTGCACATTGCAGGTCGCAGTTTAAAATTCACAGTTTGCAGTTCGCAATTTGCCATTAGCAGTTTTCAGTTTTCGGTTTGCGTTTTGCGGTTTGCAGTTGGCATTATGAAGTTTGCAGTTTGCAGTTCGTAGTTTGCGGTAAACGGTTTTTGATTTTTGTTTGCGGATTGCCGTTTGTTGTTCGCAGTTTGAAGTTCCCATTTCCCAGTTCGCAGTTTGAGGTTAACAGTTCGCAGTTCGCAGATCCCAAACTTCCGCATACGGTTTTCAGTTTGCGGTTTGCATTTGCAGTTTGCAGTTCACAGTTTTTCATTTCGCAGTATGCAGTTTGCAGTTCTCAAATAAGCATTTGGTGGTTTTGTGGTTTGCAGTTTGAAGTTTTACAGTTTGGGATTTGCAGCTCTTAATTCGCTGTTCGCAGTTCGCATTTTGCACTTCACAGTTTGCCGTTCGCAGTTTGCAGTTCACATGTTACAGTCATAAGTTTGTCGTTCGCAGGTTGCAGTTCGCAGTTTGCAGTGTGCAGTTCGGAGTTTGCTGTGCGCAGTTAGTAGGTATGCATTTCGCAGTTTGCCGTTCGCAGATTGCAGTTGCAGTTTGCAGTTTGCAGTTAGGTGTTTACAGTTTGCAGTTTGTAGTTCGCAGTTTGCAGTTGCAGTTGTCAGTTTGCAGTTTGCAGTTATTACTTTGTAGTTTACGTTTTGTGGTTTGCGGTTTGCAGGTAGCAATTTGTATTTGGCAGTTCGCCGGTAATTGTCAGCATTTTGTAGTTCGCTGTTTGCAGGTTTTTGTTTGCAGTTAGCCGTTTGTAGTTCGCAGTTCGCAGTTTTAAAATCGCGGTTCACAGTTTGCTGGTTTCAGTTCGCAGTTTGCTGTTCGCAGTTTGCAGTTAGCCGTTTGTAGTTCGCAGGTCGCAGTTTTAAAATCGCGGTTCACAGTTCGCTGGTTCAGTTCGCAGTTTGAATATCGCAGTTTGCAGTTGGCAGTTCGAAGTTTCCCGTTCGCAGTTTGCTGTTTGAAGTTTGTGGTTTGCGATTTCGGTTTGCAGTTAGTTAGCAGTGTGATGTTCGTAGTTCGCAGTTTGCAAATTGCCGTTTGCAATTTGCGGATTGCGAATTGCAATTTCTAGTTTTCTTTTTGTAATTTAAATTTTGCAGTTTGCAATTCGCAGTTTGCTGTATAAAGCTTGTGGTATGTGGTTTGTGGGTTGTGGTATGTATTTCAGGCAATTAGTTAGACAAGCAATTAAGCAGGCAATTAGGCAGTTAATTAGGCAGGCAAATAGGCAGACAATTAGGCAGGCAATAAGGCAGTTAATTAAGCAGGCAATTAGGCAGTTAATTGAGCAGGCAATTAGGCAAGCAATAAGGCAATATATTAAGCAGTCAATTAGGCAGGCAGGCAATTTGGCAGGTAATTAGGCAGGCAATTAGGCAGGCTATAAGGCAGGCAATTAGGCAGGCTATAAGGCAGGCAATTAGGCAGTTAATAAATCAGTTAATAAGGCAGACAATTTGGCAGGTAATTAGGCAGTCAATTAGGCTGGCAATTTGGCAGGCAATTTGGCAGTAAATTAGGCAGGTAATTAAGCAGGCATGCATTTAGGCATGCAGGCAATTAGGCAGGCAATAAGGTAGGTAGGCAATTATGCAGGATATAAGGCAGGCAATTAGGCAGTTAATAAAGCAGTTAATAAGGCAGGCAATTAGGCAGTTAATTAGGCAGGCAATAAGGCAGGCAATTAGGCAGTTAATTAAGCAGGCAATTAGGCAGTTAATAAGGCAAGCAATTAAGCAGGCAAGCAAAAAGGCAGGCAGGTAATTAGGCAGGCAATTAAGCAATTAATTAGGCAGGCAAGCAATTTGGCAGGTAGTTAGGCAGGCAATAAGGCGAGCAATTAAGCAGGCAATTAAGGAAGCAATTATGCAGTTAATTAGGCAAGCAATTAGGCAGGCAGGCAATTAGGCATGCAATTAAGCAGTTAATTGGGCAAGCATGCAATTTGGCAGGTAATTAGGCAGGCAATTAGGCAGGCAATTATGTAGGCAATTAGGCAGTTAATTAGGCAAGCAATTAGGCAGGCAGGCAACTAGTCAGGCAGGCAATTAGGCATGCAATTACGTAGGCAATTACATAGGCAATTAAGCAAGCAATTAGGCAGGCAATAATGCAATTAATTAGACAGGCAATTAGGCAGGCAATTAGGCAGTTTATAAGGCAGGCAATTAGGCAGGCAATTCGGCAGTTAATAAGGCAGGCAATTAGGCAGGCAATTAGGCTGGCAATTAGGCAGGTAATTGAGCAGGCAATTAGGCAGTTAATTAGCAGGCAATTAGGCAGGCAATTAGGCAGGCAATTAGGCAGTTAATTAGGCAGGCAATTAGGCAGGCTTTTAGGCAGGCATTTAGACAAACAAATAGGCAGGCATACAATTAGGCAGGCAATTAGGCAGGCAAATAGGTAGTTAGATAGGCGGGCAATTAGGCAGGCAATTAGGCAAGCAATTAGGCAGTAAATTAGGCAGGTAATTAGGCAGGCATACAATTGGGCAGGCAGGCAAATAGGCAGGCAGGCAAATAGGCAGGCAGGCAATTAGGCAGGAAGGCAATTAGGCAGGCAATTAGTCAGGCGAATAAGCAGGCAATTAGGCAGGTTGACAATTAGGCAGGCAATAAGGTAGGAAATTAAGCAGGCAATTAGGCAGGCAATAATGCTATTAATTAGACAGGCAATTAGGCAGTTAATAAGGCAGGCAATTAGTCAGGCAATTAGGCAGGCAACTAGGCATGCAATTATGCAGGTAATTAGGCAGGCAATTAGACAGTTAGATAGGCGGGCAATTAGGCAGGCAATTAGGCAAGCAATAAGGCAGGAAATTAGGCAGGAAATTAGGCAGACATGCAATTAGGCAGGAAGGCAATTAGGCAGGCAGGCAATTAGGCAGGCAGGCAATTAGGCAGGCAATTAAGCAGGCAATTAGGCAGGCAATTAGGTAGGCAATTAATCAGGCAATTAGGTAGGCAATTAAGCAGGTAATTAGGCAGGCAATAATGCTATTAATTAGGCAGGCAATAAGGCAGTTTATAAGGCAGTTAATTAGGCAGGCAATTAGGCAGGCTATAAGGCAGGCAATTAGGCAGTTAATAAAGCAGTTAATAAGGCAGGCAATTAGGCAGTTAATTAGGCAGGCAATAAGGCAGGCAATTACGCAGTTAATTAAGCAGGCAATTAGGCAGTCAATAAGGCAGGCAATTATTAAGTCAATTAGGCAGATAATTATGCAGGAAGGCAGGCAATTAGGTAGGCAATTAGGAAGGCAATTAAGCAGGCAAGCAATTAGGCAAGCAGTAAGGCAGTTAATTAGGCAGTTAATTATGCAGGCAATTAGGCAGTTTATTAGGCAGGCAATTAGGCAAGCAATTAAGTAGGCAATTTGGCAGGCAATTAAGCAGGCAATTAGGCAGTTAATTAGGCAAGCAATTAAGCAGGCAAGCAATAAGGCAGGCAGGTAATTAGGCAGGCAATTAAGCAGTTAATTAGGCAGGCAAGCAATTTGGCAGGTAATTAGGCTGGCAATAAGGCAAGCAATTAAGCAGGCAATTAAGGAGGCATTTAGGCAGTTAATTAAGCAAGCAATTTGGAAGGCAGGCAATTAGGCAGGCAGGCAATTAGGCAAGCAGGCATTAGGCATGCAATTAAGCAGTTAATTGGGCAAGCAGGCAATTTGGCAGGTAATTAGGCAGGCAATTAGGCAAGCAATAAGGCATGCAATTAGGCAGGCAATTAGGCAGCTAATATGGCAGCCAATTATGAAGTAAATTAGGCAGGCAATTAGGCAGGAAGGCTGGCAATTAGGTAGGTAATTAGGTAGGCAATTAGGGAAACAATTAGGCAGGCAATTAGGCAGTAAAGTAGCCAGTAAATTAGGCAGGAAATTAGGCAGGCAGGCAATTAGGCTGGCAGACAATGAGGCAGGCAGGCAATTAGGTAGTTAATTAGGCAAGCAATTAAGCAGGGAATTAAGCAGTTAATTAGGCATGCAATAAGACAAATGATTAGGCAGGCAATTAGGCAGGCAAAAGGCAGTTAATTAGGCAAGCAATTATGCAGCTGATTAGGCAGTTAATTAGGCAGGCTTTTAGGCAGGCATTTAGGCAAACAAATAGGCAGGCATACAATTAGTCAGGCAATTAGGTAGGAATTTAGGCAGTTAAACAGGCGGGCAATTAGTCAGGCAATTAGGCAGGCGATTAGGCAGTAAATTAGGCAAGTTATTAGGCAGGCATGCAATTAGGCATGCGGGCAATTAGGCAGGCAGGTAATTAGGCAGGCAGGCAATTAGGCAGGTAGGCAATAAGGCAGGCTATTAATCAGGCAATTAAGCAGGCAATTGGGCAGGCAATTAAGTAGGCAATCAAGCAGGCAACAAGGCAGGCAATAAGGCTGGCAATTAGACAGTTAATTGAGCAGTAAATTAGGCAGTTAATTGAGCAGGCAATTAAGCAGGCAATTAGCCAATATATTAAACAGTTAATTAGGCAGGCAGGCAATTTGGAAGGTAATTAGGCAGGCAATTAGGCAGGCTATAAGGCAGGCAATTAGGCAGTTAATAAAGCAGTTAATAATGCAGGCAATTAGGCAGTTAATTAGGCAGGCAATAAGGCAGGCAATTAGGCAGTTAATTAAGCAGGCAATTAGGCAGTTAATTAAGCAGGCAATTAGGCAGTTAATAAGGCAGGCAATTATGAAGTCAATTAGGCAGGCAATTAGGCAGGAAGGCAGGCTATTAGGTAGGAAATTAGGAAGGCAATTAGGCAGGCAAATAGGCAGGCAAATAGGCAGGCAATTAGGCAGGCAATTAGGCATGCAATATGGCAGGCAATTAACAGGCAATTATGCAGTTAATTAGGCAATCAATTAAGCAGGCAATTAGGAAGGCAAATAAGCAGGCAATTAGGCAATTAATTAGGCAAGAAATTAAGCAGACAAGCAATAAGGCAGGCAGGTAATTAGGCAGGCAATTAAGCAGTTAATTAGGCAGGCAAGCTATTTGGCAGGCAATTAGGCAGGCAATAAGGCAGGCTATAAGGCAGGCAATTAGGCAGTTAATAAAGCAGTTAATAAGGCAGGCAATTAGGCAGTAAATTAGGCAGGCAATAAGGCAGGCAATTAGAAAGTTAATTAAGCAGGCAATTAGGCAGTTAATAAGGCAGGCAATTATGAAGTCAATTAGGCAGGCAATTATGCAGTAAGGCAGGCTATTAGGTAGGCAATTAGGAAGGCAATTAGGCAGGCAATTAGGCAATATATTAAGCAGTTAATTAGGCAGGCAGGCAATTTGGAAGGTAATTAGGCAGGCAATTAGGCAGGCTATAAGGCAGGCAATTAGGCAGTTAATAAAGCAGTTAATAAAGCAGTTAATAAAGCAGTTAATAAGGCAGGCAATTAGGCAGTTAATTAGGCAGGCGATAAGGCAGTTAATTAGGCAGGCGATAAGGCAGGCAATTAGGCAGTTAATTAAGCAGGCAATTAGGCAGTTAAAAAGGTTGGCAATTATGAAGTCAATTAGGCAGGAAGGCAGGCTATTAGGTAGGCAATTAGGAAGGCAATTAGGCAGGCAATTAGGCATGCAATTAGGCAGACAATTATGCAGTTAATTGGGCAGGAAATTAGGCAGGCAATTAGGCAGTTAATAAGGCAGGCAAATATAAAGTCAATTAGGCAGGCAATTAGGCAAGAAGGCAGGCAATTAGGTAGGCAATTAGGTAAACAATTAGGCAGGCAATTAGGCAGGCAATTGAGCAGGCAATAAGGCAGGCAATTAGGCAGGTAATTAGGCAGCCAATTATCCAGGCAACAAAGCAGGCAATTAGGCAGGCATTAAGGCAGGCAATTAGGCAGTTAATTAGGCAGGCAATGAGGCAGTTAATAAGGCAGGCAATTATGAAGTCAATTAGGCAGGCTATAAGGTAGGAAGGCAGCCAATTAGGTAGGCAATTAGGCAGGCAAGCAATTAGGCAGGCAGTAAGGCAGTTAAATAGGCAGGCAATTAGGCAGATAATTAGGCAAGCAGGCAATTAGGCATGCAATTAAGCAGTTAATTGGGCAAGCAGGAATTTTGGCAGGTAATTAGGCAGGCAATTAGACAGGCAATAAAGAGGGCAATTCGGCAGGCAATTAGGCAGGCAATTATGCTGTTAATTAGGCAGGCAATTAGGCAGTTAATTAGGCAAGCAATTAAGCAGGAAATTAAGCAGTTAATTAGACATGCAATAAGACAAATAATAATGCAGGCAATAAGGCAGTTAATTAGGCAAGCAATTATGCAGCTGATTAGGCAGGCAATTAGGCAGGCAATTAGGCAGGTATATAAGCAGGCAATAAGGCAGGCAAATAAGCAGGCAATTAGACAGCCAATT
This sequence comes from Bacillus rossius redtenbacheri, assembly GCF_032445375.1. Taxonomy (NCBI): domain Eukaryota; kingdom Metazoa; phylum Arthropoda; class Insecta; order Phasmatodea; family Bacillidae; genus Bacillus; species Bacillus rossius. The sequence continues at coordinate 188,244 of NW_026962437.1, read as the reverse complement.
AGGAAGGCAATTAGGCATTTAATTAGGCAGATAATTAGGTAGGCAATGAGGCAGGCAATGTGGCAGGCAATTAGGCAGGTAGGTAATTAGTCAGGTAATTAGGCAGGCAATTAAGCAGGCAATTAGGCAGTTAATAATGCAAGCAATTAGGCAGGCAAGCAATAAGGCAGGCAGGTAATTAGGCAGGCAATTAAGCAGTTAGTTAGGCAGGCAAGCAATTTGGCAGGTAAGTAGGCAGGCAATAAGGCAAGCCATTAAACGGGCAATTAAGGAGGCAATTATGCAGTTAATTAGGCAAGCAATTAGGTAGGCAGGCAATTAGGCAGGCAGGTAATTAGGCAGGCTATTAATCAGGCAATTAGGTAGGCAATTAAGCAGGCAATAAGGCAGGCAATAAGGCTATTAATTCGACAGGCAATTAGGCAGGAAATAAGGCAGTTAATTAGTCAGGTAATTAGGCAGGCAATTAAGCAGGCAATTAGGCAGTTAATAATGCAAGCAATTAGGCAGGCAAGCAATAAGGCAGGCAGGTAATTAGGCAGGCAATTAAGCAGTTAGTTAGGCAGGCAAGCAATTTGGCAGGTAAGTAGGCAGGCAATAAGGCAAGCCATTAAGCGGGCAATTAAGGAGGCAATTATGCAGTTAATTAGGCAAGCAATTAGGTAGGCAGGCAATTAGGCAGGCAGGTAATTAGGCAGGCTATTAATCAGGCAATTAGGTAGGCAATTAAGCAGGCAATAAGGCAGGCAATAAGGCTATTAATTCGACAGGCAATTAGGCAGGAAATAAGGCAGTTAATTAGGCAGGCAATAAGGCAGGCAATTAGGCAGGCAATTAAGCAGGCAATTAGGCAAGCAATTAAGCAGACAAGCAATAAGGCAGGCAGGTAATTAGGCAGGCAATTAAGCAGTTAATTAGGCAGGCAAGCCATTTGGCAGGTAATTAGGCAGGCAATAAGGCAGGCAATTAGGCAGTTAATTAAGCAGGCAATTAGGCAGTTAATAAGGCAGGCAATTATGAAGTCAATTAGGCAGGCAATTAGGCAGGAAGGCAGGCTATTAGGTAGGCAATTAGGAAAGCAATTAGGCAATATATTAAGCAGTTAATTAGGCAGGCAATTTGTAAGGTAATTAGGCAGGCAATTAGGCAGGCTATAAGGCAGGCATTTAGGCAGTTAATAAAACAGTAAATAAAGCAGTTAATAAGGCAGGCAATTAGGCAGTTAATTATGCAGGCAATAAGGCAAACAATTAAGCGGGCAATTAAGGAGGCAATTATGCAGTTAATTAGGCAATCAATTAGGCAGGCAGGCAATTAGGCATGCAATTAAGCAGTAAATTGAGCACGCATGTAATTTGGCAGGTAATTAGGCAGGCAATTAGGCAGGCAATAAGGCAGGCAATAAGGCAGGCAATTAGGCAGTTAATAAGGCAAGCAATTATGAAGTCAATTAAGCAGGCAATTAGGCAGGAAGGCAGGCAATTAGGTAGGCAATTAAGTATACAATTAGGCAGGCAATTAGGCAGTTGATTAGTTAGGCAATTAGGCAGTTAATTATTCAGGCAATTAGGCAGGCAAGCAATTAGGCAGGCAATTAGACAGTTGTTTAGGCAGGCAATTAGGCAGTTAATTAGGCCCCTAATAGGCAGGCTATTAAGCAGGTAATAAGGCAGGCAATTAGTCAGGCAATTAAGCAGTTCATTAGACAAGCAGGCAATTAGGCAGGCAATTAGGCAGTTAATTAGGCAGGCAAGTAGGTAGGTTATTAGGCACGCAATAAGGTAGTTAATTAGGCAAGCAATTAGGCAGTTAATTAAGCAGGCAATTAGGCAGTTAATAAGGCAGGCAATTATGAAGTCAATTAGGCAGGCAAATAGGCAGGAAGACAGGCAATTAGGTAGGCAATTAGGAAGGCAATTAGACAGGCAAGCAATTAGGCAGGCAGTAAGGCAGTTAATTAGGCAGTTATTTAGGCAGGCAATTAGGCAGTTAATTAGACAGGCAATTAGGCAGGCAATTAGGCAGTTAATTAGGCAGTAAATTAGTTAGGTAATTAGGCAGGCAGTCGAATTAGGCTGGTAGGCAATTAGGCAGGCAGGTAATTAGGCAGGAAATTAGGCAGCCAAATAGGCAGTTAATTAGGCAGGAAATTAGGCAGTATGCTGTTTGAAGTTTGTGGTTTGCGAATATCGGTTTGCGGTTTACGAATCGCAATTTGCAGTTCGCAATTATTGCCAAGCAGTTCGTAGTTAGCAGTTTACAGTTCGCAGGTTGCAGTGAGCAGTTTGCTGTTCGCATTTCGCTTTTCGCACATCTCAGTTCTGAGAATGCAGTTTGCAGTTCGCAATTTGTAGTTCGCAAATTGCAGTTTTCAGTTTGCAGTGCGTAGTTCTCAGTTTGCAGTTCACAGTTTTCTGTTCGCAGTTCTCAGTTCACAATTCGCTGTTTACTGTTCAGAGTTCGTAGGTTCGGTTTTTGCAATTTGCAGTTCGCAGTTTGGAGTTTGCAGTTTGTAGTTTGCTGTTTAAATTTTGTGCTTGCCGGATTGCTGTTCGCATTTGCAGTTTGCAGTTTGTAGTTTTGCAGTTCGCCGTTTACAGTTCGCTGTTCGACGTCATCTATCGCCGTTTGCTATTTCGATCGGCAGTTTGCGGATTGCGGTTTTAGTTTTGCGGTTTGCAGTTGGCAGTTTGCAGTTCGCAATATGCAGTTCGTAGTTTGAATTTTACAGTTTGAAATTTGCACATTGCAGGTCGCAGTTTAGAGTTCACAGTTTGCAGTTCACAGTTAGCAGTTCGCAGTTTGAAGTTTATGGTTTGCGGATATCGGTTTGCGGTTTACGAATCGCAGTTTTCAGTTTGCAATTAGCTCCACGCAGTTCGTAGTTAGCAGTTTACAGTTCGCAGGTTGCAGTGAGCTTTTTCTGTTCGCATTTCGCTTTTCGCACATCGCAGTTCTGAGAATGCAGTTTGCAGTTCGCAATTTGTAGTTCGCAAATTGCAGTTTGCAGTTTGCAGTGCGTAGTTCTCAGTTTGCAGTTCACAGTTTTATGTTCGCAGTTCTCAGTTTGCAATTCGCAGTTTACTGTTCATAGTTCGTAGGTTTGCTTTTTGCAGTTTGCAGTTCGCAGTTGGGAGTTTGCAGTTTGTAGTTTTCTGTTTAAATTTTGTGCTTTGCGGATTGCTGTTCGCATTTGCAGTTTGTATTTTACAGTTCGCCGTTTACAGTTCGCTGTTCGACGTCATCTATCGCCGTTTGCGATTTTCGGTCTGCAGTTTGCGGATTGCGGTTTTAGTTTTGTGGTTTGCAGTTGGCAGTTTGCTTTAATCAGTTTGCAGTTCGCAATATGAAGTTCGTAATTTGAATTTTACAGTTTGCAATTTGCACATTGCAGGTCGCAGTTTAAAATTCACAGTTTGCAGTTCGCAATTTGCCATTAGCAGTTTTCAGTTTTCGGTTTGCGTTTTGCGGTTTGCAGTTGGCATTATGAAGTTTGCAGTTTGCAGTTCGTAGTTTGCGGTAAACGGTTTTTGATTTTTGTTTGCGGATTGCCGTTTGTTGTTCGCAGTTTGAAGTTCCCATTTCCCAGTTCGCAGTTTGAGGTTAACAGTTCGCAGTTCGCAGATCCCAAACTTCCGCATACGGTTTTCAGTTTGCGGTTTGCATTTGCAGTTTGCAGTTCACAGTTTTTCATTTCGCAGTATGCAGTTTGCAGTTCTCAAATAAGCATTTGGTGGTTTTGTGGTTTGCAGTTTGAAGTTTTACAGTTTGGGATTTGCAGCTCTTAATTCGCTGTTCGCAGTTCGCATTTTGCACTTCACAGTTTGCCGTTCGCAGTTTGCAGTTCACATGTTACAGTCATAAGTTTGTCGTTCGCAGGTTGCAGTTCGCAGTTTGCAGTGTGCAGTTCGGAGTTTGCTGTGCGCAGTTAGTAGGTATGCATTTCGCAGTTTGCCGTTCGCAGATCGCAGTTGCAGTTTGCAGTTTGCAGTTAGGTGTTTACAGTTTGCAGTTTGTAGTTCGCAGTTTGCAGTTGCAGTTGTCAGTTTGCAGTTTGCAGTTATTACTTTGTAGTTTACGTTTTGTGGTTTGCGGTTTGCAGGTAGCAATTTGTATTTGGCAGTTCGCCGGTAATTGTCAGCATTTTGTAGTTCGCTGTTTGCAGGTTTTTGTTTGCAGTTAGCCGTTTGTAGTTCGCAGTTCGCAGTTTTAAAATCGCGGTTCACAGTTTGCTGGTTTCAGTTCGCAGTTTGCTGTTCGCAGTTTGCAGTTAGCCGTTTGTAGTTCGCAGGTCGCAGTTTTAAAATCGCGGTTCACAGTTCGCTGGTTCAGTTCGCAGTTTGAATATCGCAGTTTGCAGTTGGCAGTTCGAAGTTTCCCGTTCGCAGTTTGCTGTTTGAAGTTTGTGGTTTGCGATTTCGGTTTGCAGTTAGTTAGCAGTGTGATGTTCGTAGTTCGCAGTTTGCAAATTGCCGTTTGCAATTTGCGGATTGCGAATTGCAATTTCTAGTTTTCTTTTTGTAATTTAAATTTTGCAGTTTGCAATTCGCAGTTTGCTGTATAAAGCTTGTGGTATGTGGTTTGTGGGTTGTGGTATGTATTTCAGGCAATTAATTAGACAAGCAATTAAGCAGGCAATTAGGCAGTTAATTAGGCAGGCAAATAGGCAGACAATTAGGCAGGCAATAAGGCAGTTAATTAAGCAGGCAATTAGGCAGTTAATTGAGCAGGCAATTAGGCAAGCAATAAGGCAATATATTAAGCAGTCAATTAGGCAGGCAGGCAATTTGGCAGGTAATTAGGCAGGCAATTAGGCAGGCTATAAGGCAGGCAATTAGGCAGGCTATAAGGCAGGCAATTAGGCAGTTAATAAATCAGTTAATAAGGCAGACAATTTGGCAGGTAATTAGGCAGTCAATTAGGCTGGCAATTTGGCAGGCAATTTGGCAGTAAATTAGGCAGGTAATTAAGCAGGCATGCATTTAGGCATGCAGGCAATTAGGCAGGCAATAAGGTAGGTAGGCAATTATGCAGGATATAAGGCAGGCAATTAGGCAGTTAATAAAGCAGTTAATAAGGCAGGCAATTAGGCAGTTAATTAGGCAGGCAATAAGGCAGGCAATTAGGCAGTTAATTAAGCAGGCAATTAGGCAGTTAATAAGGCAAGCAATTAAGCAGGCAAGCAAAAAGGCAGGCAGGTAATTAGGCAGGCAATTAAGCAATTAATTAGGCAGGCAAGCAATTTGGCAGGTAGTTAGGCAGGCAATAAGGCGAGCAATTAAGCAGGCAATTAAGGAAGCAATTATGCAGTTAATTAGGCAAGCAATTAGGCAGGCAGGCAATTAGGCATGCAATTAAGCAGTTAATTGGGCAAGCATGCAATTTGGCAGGTAATTAGGCAGGCAATTAGGCAGGCAATTATGTAGGCAATTAGGCAGTTAATTAGGCAAGCAATTAGGCAGGCAGGCAACTAGTCAGGCAGGCAATTAGGCATGCAATTACGTAGGCAATTACATAGGCAATTAAGCAAGCAATTAGGCAGGCAATAATGCAATTAATTAGACAGGCAATTAGGCAGGCAATTAGGCAGTTTATAAGGCAGGCAATTAGGCAGGCAATTCGGCAGTTAATAAGGCAGGCAATTAGGCAGGCAATTAGGCTGGCAATTAGGCAGGTAATTGAGCAGGCAATTAGGCAGTTAATTAGCAGGCAATTAGGCAGGCAATTAGGCAGGCAATTAGGCAGTTAATTAGGCAGGCAATTAGGCAGGCTTTTAGGCAGGCATTTAGACAAACAAATAGGCAGGCATACAATTAGGCAGGCAATTAGGCAGGCAATTAGGTAGTTAGATAGGCGGGCAATTAGGCAGGCAATTAGGCAAGCAATTAGGCAGTAAATTAGGCAGGTAATTAGGCAGGCATACAATTGGGCAGGCAGGCAAATAGGCAGGCAGGCAAATAGGCAGGCAGGCAATTAGGCAGGAAGGCAATTAGGCAGGCAATTAGTCAGGCGAATAAGCAGGCAATTAGGCAGGTTGACAATTAGGCAGGCAATAAGGTAGGAAATTAAGCAGGCAATTAGGCAGGCAATAATGCTATTAATTAGACAGGCAATTAGGCAGTTAATAAGGCAGGCAATTAGTCAGGCAATTAGGCAGGCAACTAGGCATGCAATTATGCAGGTAATTAGGCAGGCAATTAGACAGTTAGATAGGCGGGCAATTAGGCAGGCAATTAGGCAAGCAATAAGGCAGGAAATTAGGCAGGAAATTAGGCAGACATGCAATTAGGCAGGAAGGCAATTAGGCAGGCAGGCAATTAGGCAGGCAGGCAATTAGGCAGGCAATTAAGCAGGCAATTAGGCAGGCAATTAGGTAGGCAATTAATCAGGCAATTAGGTAGGCAATTAAGCAGGTAATTAGGCAGGCAATAATGCTATTAATTAGGCAGGCAATAAGGCAGTTTATAAGGCAGTTAATTAGGCAGGCAATTAGGCAGGCTATAAGGCAGGCAATTAGGCAGTTAATAAAGCAGTTAATAAGGCAGGCAATTAGGCAGTTAATTAGGCAGGCAATAAGGCAGGCAATTACGCAGTTAATTAAGCAGGCAATTAGGCAGTCAATAAGGCAGGCAATTATTAAGTCAATTAGGCAGATAATTATGCAGGAAGGCAGGCAATTAGGTAGGCAATTAGGAAGGCAATTAAGCAGGCAAGCAATTAGGCAAGCAGTAAGGCAGTTAATTAGGCAGTTAATTATGCAGGCAATTAGGCAGTTTATTAGGCAGGCAATTAGGCAAGCAATTAAGTAGGCAATTAGGCAGGCAATTAAGCAGGCAATTAGGCAGTTAATTAGGCAAGCAATTAAGCAGGCAAGCAATAAGGCAGGCAGGTAATTAGGCAGGCAATTAAGCAGTTAATTAGGCAGGCAAGCAATTTGGCAGGTAATTAGGCTGGCAATAAGGCAAGCAATTAAGCAGGCAATTAAGGAGGCATTTAGGCAGTTAATTTAGCAAGCAATTTGGAAGGCAGGCAATTAGGCAGGCAGGCAATTAGGCAAGCAGGCATTAGGCATGCAATTAAGCAGTTAATTGGGCAAGCAGGCAATTTGGCAGGTAATTAGGCAGGCAATTAGGCAAGCAATAAGGCATGCAATTAGGCAGGCAATTAGGCAGCTAATATGGCAGCCAATTATGAAGTAAATTAGGCAGGCAATTAGGCAGGAAGGCTGGCAATTAGGTAGGTAATTAGGTAGGCAATTAGGGAAACAATTAGGCAGGCAATTAGGCAGTAAAGTAGCCAGTAAATTAGGCAGGAAATTAGGCAGGCAGGCAATTAGGCTGGCAGACAATGAGGCAGGCAGGCAATTAGGTAGTTAATTAGGCAAGCAATTAAGCAGGGAATTAAGCAGTTAATTAGGCATGCAATAAGACAAATGATTAGGCAGGCAATTAGGCAGGCAAAAGGCAGTTAATTAGGCAAGCAATTATGCAGCTGATTAGGCAGTTAATTAGGCAGGCTTTTAGGCAGGCATTTAGGCAAACAAATAGGCAGGCATACAATTAGTCAGGCAATTAGGTAGGAATTTAGGCAGTTAAACAGGCGGGCAATTAGTCAGGCAATTAGGCAGGCGATTAGGCAGGCAATTAGGCAGTAAATTAGGCAAGTTATTAGGCAGGCATGCAATTAGGCATGCGGGCAATTAGGCAGGCAGGTAATTAGGCAGGCAGGCAATTAGGCAGGTAGGCAATAAGGCAGGCTATAATTCAGGCAATTAAGCAGGCAATTGGGCAGGCAATTAAGTAGGCAATCAAGCAGGCAACAAGGCAGGCAATAAGGCTGGCAATTAGACAGTTAATTGAGCAGTAAATTAGGCAGTTAATTGAGCAGGCAATTAAGCAGGCAATTAGCCAATATATTAAACAGTTAATTAGGCAGGCAGGCAATTTGGAAGGTAATTAGGCAGGCAATTAGGCAGGCTATAAGGCAGGCAATTAGGCAGTTAATAAAGCAGTTAATAATGCAGGCAATTAGGCAGTTAATTAGGCAGGCAATAAGGCAGGCAATTAGGCAGTTAATTAAGCAGGCAATTAGGCAGTTAATTAAGCAGGCAATTAGGCAGTTAATTAAGCAGGCAATTAGGCAGTTAATAAGGCAGGCAATTATGAAGTCAATTAGGCAGGCAATTAGGCAGGAAGGCAGGCTATTAGGTAGGAAATTAGGAAGGCAATTAGGCAGGCAAATAGGCAGGCAATTAGGCAGGCAATTAGGCATGCAATATGGCAGGCAATTAACAGGCAATTATGCAGTTAATTAGGCAATCAATTAAGCAGGCAATTAGGAAGGCAAATAAGCAGGTAATTAGGCAATTAATTAGGCAAGAAATTAAGCAGACAAGCAATAAGGCAGGCAGGTAATTAGGCAGGCAATTAAGCAGTTAATTAGGCAGGCAAGCTATTTGGCAGGCAATTAGGCAGGCAATAAGGCAGGCTATAAGGCAGGCAATTAGGCAGTTAATAAAGCAGTTAATAAGGCAGGCAATTAGGCAGTAAATTAGGCAGGCAATAAGGCAGGCAATTAGAAAGTTAATTAAGCAGGCAATTAGGCAGTTAATAAGGCAGGCAATTATGAAGTCAATTAGGCAGGCAATTATGCAGTAAGGCAGGCTATTAGGTAGGCAATTAGGAAGGCAATTAGGCAGGCAATTAGGCAATATATTAAGCAGTTAATTAGGCAGGCAGGCAATTTGGAAGGTAATTAGGCAGGCAATTAGGCAGGCTATAAGGCAGGCAATTAGGCAGTTAATAAAGCAGTTAATAAAGCAGTTAATAAAGCAGTTAATAAGGCAGGCAATTAGGCAGTTAATTAGGCAGGCGATAAGGCAGTTAATTAGGCAGGCGATAAGGCAGGCAATTAGGCAGTTAATTAAGCAGGCAATTAGGCAGTTAAAAAGGTTGGCAATTATGAAGTCAATTAGGCAGGAAGGCAGGCTATTAGGTAGGCAATTAGGAAGGCAATTAGGCAGGCAATTAGGCATGCAATTAGGCAGACAATTATGCAGTTAATTGGGCAGGAAATTAGGCAGGCAATTAGGCAGTTAATAAGGCAGGCAATTATAAAGTCAATTAGGCAGGCAATTAGGCAAGAAGGCAGGCAATTAGGTAGGCAATTAGGTAAACAATTAGGCAGGCAATTAGGCAGGCAATTGAGCAGGCAATAAGGCAGGCAATTAGGCAGGTAATTAGGCAGCCAATTATCCAGGCAACAAAGCAGGCAATTAGGCAGGCATTAAGGCAGGCAATTAGGCAGTTAATTAGGCAGGCAATGAGGCAGTTAATAAGGCAGGCAATTATGAAGTCAATTAGGCAGGCTATAAGGTAGGAAGGCAGCCAATTAGGTAGGCAATTAGGCAGGCAAGCAATTAGGCAGGCAGTAAGGCAGTTAAATAGGCAGGCAATTAGGCAGATAATTAGGCAAGCAGGCAATTAGGCATGCAATTAAGCAGTTAATTGGGCAAGCAGGAATTTTGGCAGGTAATTAGGCAGGCAATTAGACAGGCAATAAAGAGGGCAATTCGGCAGGCAATTAGGCAGGCAATTATGCTGTTAATTAGGCAGGCAATTAGGCAGTTAATTAGGCAAGCAATTAAGCAGGAAATTAAGCAGTTAATTAGACATGCAATAAGACAAATAATAATGCAGGCAATAAGGCAGTTAATTAGGCAAGCAATTATGCAGCTGATTAGGCAGGCAATTAGGCAGGCAATTAGGCAGGTATATAAGCAGGCAATAAGGCAGGCAAATAAGCAGGCAATTAGACAGCCAATTAGGAAGGCAATTAGGCATTTAATTAGGCAGATAATTAGGTAGGCAATGAGGCAGGCAATGTGGCAGGCAATTAGGCAGGTAGGTAATTAGTCAGGTAATTAGGCAGGCAATTAAGCAGGCAATTAGGCAGTTAATAATGCAAGCAATTAGGCAGGCAAGCAATAAGGCAGGCAGGTAATTAGGCAGGCAATTAAGCAGTTAGTTAGGCAGGCAAGCAATTTGGCAGGTAAGTAGGCAGGCAATAAGGCAAGCCATTAAGCGGGCAATTAAGGAGGCAATTATGCAGTTAATTAGGCAAGCAATTAGGTAGGCAGGCAATTAGGCAGGCAGGTAATTAGGCAGGCTATTAATCAGGCAATTAGGTAGGCAATTAAGCAGGCAATAAGGCAGGCAATAAGGCTATTAATTCGACAGGCAATTAGGCAGGAAATAAGGCAGTTAATTAGGCAGGCAATAAGGCAGGCAATTAGGCAGGCAATTAAGCAGGCAATTAGGCAAGCAATTAAGCAGACAAGCAATAAGGCAGGCAGGTAATTAGGCAGGCAATTAAGCAGTTAATTAGGCAGGCAAGCCATTTGGCAGGTAATTAGGCAGGCAATAAGGCAGGCAATTAGGCAGTTAATTAAGCAGGCAATTAGGCAGTTAATAAGGCAGGCAATTATGAAGTCAATTAGGCAGGCAATTAGGCAGGAAGGCAGGCTATTAGGTAGGCAATTAGGAAAGCAATTAGGCAATATATTAAGCAGTTAATTAGGCAGGCAATTTGTAAGGTAATTAGGCAGGCAATTAGGCAGGCTATAAGGCAGGCATTTAGGCAGTTAATAAAACAGTAAATAAAGCAGTTAATAAGGCAGGCAATTAGGCAGTTAATTATGCAGGCAATAAGGCAAACAATTAAGCGGGCAATTAAGGAGGCAATTATGCAGTTAATTAGGCAATCAATTAGGCAGGCAGGCAATTAGGCATGCAATTAAGCAGTAAATTGAGCACGCATGTAATTTGGCAGGTAATTAGGCAGGCAATTAGGCAGGCAATAAGGCAGGCAATAAGGCAGGCAATTAGGCAGTTAATAAGGCAAGCAATTATGAAGTCAATTAAGCAGGCAATTAGGCAGGAAGGCAGGCAATTAGGTAGGCAATTAAGTATACAATTAGGCAGGCAATTAGGCAGTTGATTAGTTAGGCAATTAGGCAGTTAATTATTCAGGCAATTAGGCAGGCAAGCAATTAGGCAGGCAATTAGACAGTTGTTTAGGCAGGCAATTAGGCAGTTAATTAGGCCCCTAATAGGCAGGCTATTAAGCAGGTAATAAGGCAGGCAATTAGTCAGGCAATTAAGCAGTTCATTAGACAAGCAGGCAATTAGGCAGGCAATTAGGCAGTTAATTAGGCAGGCAAGTAGGTAGGTTATTAGGCACGCAATAAGGTAGTTAATTAGGCAAGCAATTAGGCAGTTAATTAAGCAGGCAATTAGGCAGTTAATAAGGCAGGCAATTATGAAGTCAATTAGGCAGGCAAATAGGCAGGAAGACAGGCAATTAGGTAGGCAATTAGGAAGGCAATTAGACAGGCAAGCAATTAGGCAGGCAGTAAGGCAGTTAATTAGGCAGTTATTTAGGCAGGCAATTAGGCAGTTAATTAGACAGGCAATTAGGCAGGCAATTAGGCAGTTAATTAGGCAGTAAATTAGTTAGGTAATTAGGCAGGCAGTCGAATTAGGCTGGTAGGCAATTAGGCAGGCAGGTAATTAGGCAGGAAATTAGGCAGCCAAATAGGCAGTTAATTAGGCAGGAAATTAGGCAGTATGCTGTTTGAAGTTTGTGGTTTGCGAATATCGGTTTGCGGTTTACGAATCGCAATTTGCAGTTCGCAATTATTGCCAAGCAGTTCGTAGTTAGCAGTTTACAGTTCGCAGGTTGCAGTGAGCAGTTTGCTGTTCGCATTTCGCTTTTCGCACATCTCAGTTCTGAGAATGCAGTTTGCAGTTCGCAATTTGTAGTTCGCAAATTGCAGTTTTCAGTTTGCAGTGCGTAGTTCTCAGTTTGCAGTTCACAGTTTTCTGTTCGCAGTTCTCAGTTCACAATTCGCTGTTTACTGTTCAGAGTTCGTAGGTTCGGTTTTTGCAATTTGCAGTTCGCAGTTTGGAGTTTGCAGTTTGTAGTTTGCTGTTTAAATTTTGTGCTTTCCGGATTGCTGTTCGCATTTGCAGTTTGCAGTTTGTAGTTTTGCAGTTTGCCGTTTACAGTTGGCTGTTCGACGTCATCTATCGCCGTTTGCTATTTCGATCGGCAGTTTGCGGATTGCGGTTTTAGTTTTGCGGTTTGCAGTTGGCAGTTTGCAGTTCGCAATATGCAGTTCGTAGTTTGAATTTTACAGTTTGAAATTTGCACATTGCAGGTCGCAGTTTAGAGTTCACAGTTTGCAGTTCACAGTTAGCAGTTCGCAGTTTGAAGTTTATGGTTTGCGGATATCGGTTTGCGGTTTACGAATCGCAGTTTTCAGTTTGCAATTAGCTCCACGCAGTTCGTAGTTAGCAGTTTACAGTTCGCAGGTTGCAGTGAGCTTTTTCTGTTCGCATTTCGCTTTTCGCACATCGCAGTTCTGAGAATGCAGTTTGCAGTTCGCAATTTGTAGTTCGCAAATTGCAGTTTGCAGTTTGCAGTGCGTAGTTCTCAGTTTGCAGTTCACAGTTTTATGTTCGCAGTTCTTAGTTTGCAATTCGCAGTTTACTGTTCATAGTTCGTAGGTTTGCTTTTTGCAGTTCGTAGTTCGCAGTTGGGAGTTTGCAGTTTGTAGTTTGCTGTTTAAATTTTGTGCTTTGCGGATTGCTGTTCGCATTTGCAGTTTGTATTTTACAGTTCGCCGTTTACAGTTCGCTGTTCGACGTCATCTATCGCCGTTTGCGATTTTCGGTCTGCAGTTTGCGGATTGCGGTTTTAGTTTTGTGGTTTGCAGTTGGCAGTTTGCTTTAATCAGTTTGCAGTTCGCAATATGAAGTTCGTAATTTGAATTTTACAGTTTGCAATTTGCACATTGCAGGTCGCAGTTTAAAATTCACAGTTTGCAGTTCGCAATTTGCCATTAGCAGTTTTCAGTTTTCGGTTTGCGTTTTGCGGTTTGCAGTTGGCATTATGAAGTTTGCAGTTTGCAGTTCGTAGTTTGCGGTAAACGGTTTTTGATTTTTGTTTGCGGATTGCCGTTTGTTGTTCGCAGTTTGAAGTTCCCATTTCCCAGTTCGCAGTTTGAGGTTAACAGTTCGCAGTTCGCAGATCCCAAACTTCCGCATACGGTTTTCAGTTTGCGGTTTGCATTTGCAGTTTGCAGTTCACAGTTTTTCATTTCGCAGTATGCAGTTTGCAGTTCTCAAATAAGCATTTGGTGGTTTTGTGGTTTGCAGTTTGAAGTTTTACAGTTTGGGATTTGCAGCTCTTAATTCGCTGTTCGCAGTTCGCATTTTGCACTTCACAGTTTGCCGTTCGCAGTTTGCAGTTCACATGTTACAGTCATAAGTTTGTCGTTCGCAGGTTGCAGTTCGCAGTTTGCAGTGTGCAGTTCGGAGTTTGCTGTGCGCAGTTAGTAGGTATGCATTTCGCAGTTTGCCATTCGCAGATTGCAGTTGCAGTTTGCAGTTTGCAGTTAGGTGTTTACAGTTTGCAGTTTGTAGTTCGCAGTTTGCAGTTGCAGTTGTCAGTTTGCAGTTTGCAGTTATTACTTTGTAGTTTACGTTTTGTGGTTTGCGGTTTGCAGGTAGCAATTTGTATTTGGCAGTTCGCCGGTAATTGTCAGCATTTTGTAGTTCGCTGTTTGCAGGTTTTTGTTTGCAGTTAGCCGTTTGTAGTTCGCAGTTCGCAGTTTTAAAATCGCGGTTCACAGTTTGCTGGTTTCAGTTCGCAGTTTGCTGTTCGCAGTTTGCATTTAGCCGTTTGTAGTTCGCAGGTCGCAGTTTTAAAATCGCGGTTCACAGTTCGCTGGTTCAGTTCGCAGTTTGAATATCGCAGTTTGCAGTTGGCAGTTCGAAGTTTCCCGTTCGCAGTTTGCTGTTTGAAGTTTGTGGTTTGCGATTTCGGTTTGCAGTTAGTTAGCAGTGTGATGTTCGTAGTTCGCAGTTTGCAAATTGCCGTTTGCAATTTGCGGATTGCGAATTGCAATTTCTAGTTTTCTTTTTGTAATTTAAATTTTGCAGTTTGCAATTCGCAGTTTGCTGTATAAAGCTTGTGGTATGTGGTTTGTGGGTTGTGGTATGTATTTCAGGCAATTAGTTAGACAAGCAATTAAGCAGGCAATTAGGCAGTTAATTAGGCAGGCAAATAGGCAGACAATTAGGCAGGCAATAAGGCAGTTAATTAAGCAGGCAATTAGGCAGTTAATTGAGCAGGCAATTAGGCAAGCAATAAGGCAATATATTAAGCAGTCAATTAGGCAGGCAGGCAATTTGGCAGGTAATTAGGCAGGCAATTAGGCAGGCTATAAGGCAGGCAATTAGGCAGGCTATAAGGCAGGCAATTAGGCAGTTAATAAAGCAGTTAATAAGGCAGACAATTAGGCAGGTAATTAGGCAGGCAATAAGGCTGGCAATTAGGCAGTTAATTAGGCAGGCAGTTAATAAGGCAGGCAATTATGAAGTCAATTAGGCAGGCTATTAGGCAGGAAGGCAGCCAATTAGGTAGGCAATTAGGTAGGCAATTAGGCGGCAAGCAGTTAGGCAAGCAGTAAGGCAGTTAATAAGGCAGGCAATTAGGCAGAAAATTAGGCAAGCAGGCAATTAGGCATTCAATTAAGCAGTTAATTGGGCAAGCAGGCAATATGGCAGGTAATAGGGAAGGCAATTAGGCAGGCAATTAGGCAGGCAATTAGGCAGGCAATTAGGCAGGCAATTAGGCAGGCAATAAGCAGGCAATTAGCAGTTAATAAGGCAGGCAATTATTAAGTCAATTAGGCAGGCAATTAGGCAGGAAAGCAGGCAATTAGGTAGGCAATTTGGTAGGCAATTAGGCAGGCAAGCAATTAGGCAGACAGTAAGGCAATTAATTAGGCTGGCAATTAGGCAGTTAATTAATTAGGCAATTAGGCAGTTAATTGAGCAGGCAATCAGGCAGTTAATTAAGCAGGCAATTAGGCAGTTAATAAGGCAGGCAATTAGGCAGGAATGCAGGCATTTAGGTAGGCATTTAGGAAAACAATTAGGCAGGCAATTAGTTAGGCAATTTGGTAGGCAATTAGGCAGGCGAGCAATTAGGCAGGCAGTAAGGCAGTTAATTAGGCAGGTAATTAAGCAAATAATTAGGCAGGCAATTAGGCAATAAATAAGGCGGGCAATAAGGCAGGCAATTAGGCAGACAATTAGGCAGATATTTAGGCAAGCAATTAGGCAGGCAATTAGGCAGGCAATTAAACAGCCAATTTGGCAGGTAATTAGGCAGGCAATTAGGCAGGCAATAAACCAGGCAATTTGGCAGTTAATTAGGTAGGCAATTGGGCAGTTAATAAGGCAGGCAACTAGGCAGGAAGGCAGGCTATTAGGTAGGCAATTAGGAAGGCAATTAGGAAGGCAAGCAATTAGGCAGGCAGTTAGACAGTTAATTATGCAGGCAATTAGGCAGATAATTAGGCAAGCAGGCAATTTGGCATGCAATTAAGCAGTTAATTGGGCAAGCAGACAATTTGGCAGGTAATTAGGCAGGCAATTAGGCAGGCAATTAGGCAGTAAATTAGGCAGGTAATTAAGCAGGCATGCAGGCAATTAGGCAGGCAGGCAATTAGGTAGGTAGGCAATTAGGCAGGCAATTAGGCAGGCTATAAGGCAGGCAATTAGGCAGTTAATAAAGCAGTTAATAAGGCAGGCAATTAGGCAGTTAATTAGGCAGGCAATTAGGCAGTTAATTAAGCAGGCAATTAGGCAGGCAACAAACCAGGCAATTTGTTAGTTAATTAGGTAGGCAATTAGGCAGGCAATTAGGCAGGCAATTAGGCAGGCAATAAGGCAGGCAATTAGGCAGGTAATTAGGGAGCCAATTAGGCAGGCAAATAAGCAGGCAATTAGGCAGGCATTAAGGCAGGCAATTAGGCAGTTAATTAGGCAGGCAATTAGGCAGTTAATAAGGCAGGCAATTATGAAGTCAATTAGGCAGGCTATTAGGTAGGAAGGCAGACAATTAGGTAGGCAATTAGGTAGGCAATTAGGCAGGCAAGCAATTAGGTAGGCAATTAGGCAGGCAAGCAATTAGGCAGGCAGTAAGACAGTTCAATAGGCAGGCAATTAGGCAGATTATTTGGCAAGCAGGCAATTAGGCATGCAATTAAGCAGTTAATTGGGCAAGCAGGCAATTTGGCAGGTAATTAGGCAGGCAATTATGCAGTTAATTAGGCAGGCAATTAGCAGTTAATATGGCAGGCAATAATGAAATAAATTAGGCAGGCAATTAAGCAGGAAGGCAGGCAATTAGGTAGGCAATTTGGTAGGCAATTAGGCAGGCGAGCAATTAGGCAGGCAGTAAGACATGTAGTTAGGCAAATAATTAGGCAGGCAATTAGGCAGTTATTTAGGCAAGCAATTAGGCAGACAATTAGGTAGGCAATTAGGCAGATAATTAGGCAGGCAATTAGGCAGTTAATTAGGTAGGCAATTAGGCAGTTAATAATGCAGGCAATTATGAAGTCAATTAGGCAGGCAATTAGGCAGGAAGGCAGGCTATAAGGTAGGCAATTAGGTAGGCAATTAGGCATTTAATTAGGCAATATATTAAGCAGTTAATTAGGCAGGCAATTTGGAGGGTAATTAGGCAGGCTATTAGGCAGGCATTTAGGCAGTTAATAAAGCAGTTAATAAAGCAGTTAATAAGGCAGGCAATTAGGCAGTTAATTAGGCAGGCAATAAGGCAGGCAATTAGGCAGTTAATTAGGCAAGCAATTAAGCAGGGAATTAAGCAGTTAATTAGGCATGCAATAAAACAAATTATTAGGCTGGCAATTAGGCAGGCAATAATGCAGTTAATTAGGCACGTAATTATGCAGCTAATTAGGCAGGCAATTAGGCAGGCAATTAGGCAGGTAATTAAGCAGGCAATAAGGCAGGCAAATAAGCAGGCAATTAGACAGCCAATTAGGCAGGCAATTAGGCATTTAATTAGGCAGATAATTAGGTAGGCAATGAGGCAGGCAATGTGGCAGGCAATTAGGCAGGTAGGTAATTAGTCAGGCAATTAGGCAGGCAATTAAGCAGGCAATTCGGCAGTTAATAAGGCAGGCAATTAGGCTGGAAATTAGGCAGTTAATTGAGCAGATAATTAGGAAGTTAATTGAGCAGGCAATTAGGCAGGCATTAAGGCAATATATTAAGTAGTTAATAAGGCAGGCAATTTGGCAGGTAATTAGGCAGGCAATTAGGCCTGCTATAAGGCTGGCAATAAGGCAGTTAATGAAGCAGTTAATAAGGCAGGCAATAAGGCAGTTAATTAGGATGGCAATAAGGCAGGCAATTAGGCAGTTAATTAAGCAGGCAATTAGGCAGTTAATAAGGCAGGCAATTATGAAGTCAATTAGGTTGGCAAATAGGCAGGAAGGCAGGCAATTAGGTAGGCAATTAGGAAGGAAATTAGGCAGGCAATTAGGCAGTTAATTAGGCAAGCAATTAAGCAGGCAATTAGGCAGGCAATTAGGCAGGCAATTACGCAGGCAATTAGGCAGTTAATTAGGCAAGCAATTAAGCAGGCAAGCAATAAGGCAGGCTGGCAATTAAGCAGTTAATTAGGCAGGCAAGTCATTTGGCAGGTAATTAGGCAGGCAAGTCATTTGGCAGGTAATTAGGCAGGCAATAAGGCAAGCAATTAAGCAGGCAATTAAGGAGGCAATTAGGCAGTTAATTAGGCAAGCAATTAGGCAGGCAGGCAATTAGGTAGGCAGGCCATTAGGCAGGCAGGCAATTAGGCAGGCAGGCAATTAGGCATGCAATTAAGCAGTTAATTGGGCAAGCAGGCAATTTGTCAGGTAATTAGGCTGGCAATTAGACAAGCAATTAAGCAGGCAATTAGGCAGTTAATTAGACATGCAATTAGTCAGGCAAATAGTCAGGCAATTAGGCAGTTAATAAAGCAGGCAATTAGGCGGTTAATTAAGCAGGAAATTAGGCAGGCAGTTTATTAGGCTGGCATACAATAAGGCAGGCAGGTAATTAGGTAGTCTACTAAGCAGTTAATTAGGCAGGCAATCCATTTGGCAGGTAATTAGGCAGGCAAGCAATTAGGCAAGCAGTAAGGCAGTTAATTAGGCAGTTAATTAGGCAGGCAATTAGGCAGTTTATTAGGCAAGCAATTAAGCAGGCAATTAGGCAGTTAATTAGGCAGACAAATAAGCAGGCAATTAGGCAGTTGATTAGGTAAGCAATTAAGCATGCAAGCAATAAGGCAGGCAGGTAATTAGGCAGGCAATTAAGCAGTTAATTAGGCAGGCAAGCAATTTGGCAGGTAATTAGGCAGGCAATAAGGCAAGCAATTAGGCAGACAATTAAGGAGGCATTTAGGCAGTTAATTAGGCAAGCAATTAGGCAGGCAAGCAATAAGGCAGGCAGGTAATTAGGTAGGCAATTAAGCAGTTAGTTAGGCAGGCAAGCAATTTGGCAGGCAATTAGGCAGGCAATAGGCAAGCAATTAAGCAGGCAATTAAGAAGGCAATTATACAGTTAAATAGGCATGCAATAAGACAAATGATTAGGCAGACAATTAGGCAGGCAATAAGGCAGTTAATTAGGCAAGCAATTATGCAGCTGATTAGGCAGGCAATTAGGCAGGCAATTAGGCAGATAATTGAGCAGGCAATAAGGCAGGCAAATAGACAGGCAATTAGACAGACAATTAGGCATTTAATTAGGCATTTAATTAGGCAGATAATTAGGCAGGCAATTAGGCAGGCAGGCAATTAGGCAGGCAATTAGGTAGGCAATTTAGCAGGCAGGCAATAAGGCATGCAATTAAGCAGTAAATTAAGCAAGCATGCAATTTGGCAGGTAATTAGGAAGTTAATTAGGCATGCAATTAGGCAGTTAATTAGGCAGGCAATTAGGCAGTTAATTAGGCAAGCAATTAAGCAGGGAATTAAGCAGTTAATTAGGCATGCAATAAGACAAATTATTAGGCAGGCAATAAGGCAGTTAATTAGGCAAGCAATTATGCAGCTGATTAGGCAGGCAATTAGGCAGGCAATTAGGCATGCAATTAAGCAGGCAATTAACAGGCAATTGTGCAGTTAATTAGGCAAGCAATTAAGCAGGCAATTAGGCAGTTTATTAGGCAAGCAATTAAGCAGACAAGCAATAAGGCAGGCAGGTAATTAGGCAGGCAAGCCATTTGGCAGGTAATTAGGCAGGCAATAAGGCAGGCTATAAGGCAGGCAATTAGGCAGTTAATAAGGCAGGCAATTAGGCAGTTAATTAGGCAGGCAATAAGGCAGGCAATTAGGCAGTTAATAAGGCAGACAATTAGGCAGTAATAAGGCAGGCAATTATGAAGTCAATTAGGCAGGCAATTAGGCAGGAAGGCAGGCTAATAGGTAGGCAATTAGGAAAGCAATTAGGCAGGCAATTAGGCAATATATTAAGCAGTTAAATAAGCAGGCAATTTGGAAGGTAATTATGCAGGCAATTAGGCAGGCTATAAGGCAGGCATATAGGCAGTTAATAAAGCAGTTAATAAGGCAGGCAATTAGGCAGGCAATTAGGCAGTTAATTAGGCAAGCAATTATGCAGGGAATTCAGCAGTTAATTAGGCATGCAATAAGACAAATGATTAGGCAGGCAATTAGGCAGTCAATAAGGCAGTTAATTAGGCAAGCAATTATGCAGCTGATTAGGCAGGCAATTAGGCAGGCAATTAGGCAGGTAATTAAGCAGGCAAATAAGCAGGCAATTAGACAGCCAATTAGGCAGACAATTAGGCATTTAATTAGGCAGATAATTAGGTAGGCAATGAGGCAGGCAATGTGGCAGGCAATTAGGCAGGTAGGTAATTAGTGAGGCAAATAGGCAGGCAATTAAGCAGGCAAATATGCAGTTAAAAAGGCAAGCAATTAGGCAGGCAAGCAATAAGGCAGGCAGGTAATTAGGCAGGCAATTAGGCAGGCAATTAGGCATGCAATTAGGCAGTTAATAAGGCAAGCAATTATGAAGTCAATTAAGCAGGCAATTAGGCAGGAAGGCAGGCAATTAGGTAGGCAATTACGTAAACAATTTGTAGGCAATTAGGCAGTTAATTAGGCAGGCATTTAGGCAGTTAATATTCAGGCAATTAGGCAGGCAAGCAATTAGGCAGGCAAGCAATTAGGCAGGCAATTAGACTGTTGTTTAGGCAGGCAATTAGACAGTTGTTTAGGCAGGCAATTAGACAGTTGTTTAGGCAGGCAATTAGGCAGTTAATTAGGCCCCTAATAGGCAGGCTATTAAGCAGGTAATTGGGCAGGCAATTAGGCAGGCAATTAAGCAGTTCATTAGACAAGCAGGCAATTTGGCAGGTAATTAGGCAGGCAATTAGGCAGTCAATTATGCAGGCAATTCGGCAGTTAATTAGGCAGGCAATGAGGCAGGCAATTAGGCAGTTAATTAGACAGGCAATTAGGCAGGCAATTAGGCAGGCAATTAGGCAGTGAATTAGGCAGTAAATTAGTTAGGAAATTAGGCAGGCAGTCAATTAGGCTGGTAGGCATTTGGCAGGCAGGTAATTAGGCAGGCAATTAGGCAACCAATTAGGCAGTTAATTAGACAGGCAATTAGGCAGTTTGCTGTTTGAAGTTTGTGGTTTTCGAATATCGGTTTGCGGTTTACGAATCGCAGTTTGCAGTTCGCAATTATTACCAAGCAGTTCGTAGTTAGCAGTTTACAGTTCGCAGGTTGCAGTGAGCAGTTTGCTGTTCGCATTTCGCTTTTCGCACATTGCAGTTCTGAGAATCCATTTTGCAGTTCGCAATTTGTAGTTCGCAAATTGCAGTTTTCATTTTGCAGTGCGTAGTTCTCAGTTTGCAGTTCACAGTTTTCTGTTCGCAGATCTCAGTTCACAATTCGCAGTTTACTGTTCAGAGTTCGTAGGTTCGGTTTTTGCAATTTGCAGTTTGCAGTTGGGAGTTTGCAGTTTGTAGTTTGCTGTTTAAATTAAGTGCTTTCCGTATTGCTGTTCGCATTTGCAGTTTGCAGTTTGTAGTTTTGTAGTTCGCCGTTTACAGTTCGCTGTTCGACCTCATCTATCGCCGTTTGCTATTTCGATCGGCAGTTTGCGGATTGCGGTTTTAGTTTTGCGGTTTGCAGTTGGCAGTTTGCAGTTCGCAATATGCAGTTCGTAGTTTGAATTTTACAGTTTGCAATTTGCACATTGCAGGTCGCAGTTTAGAGTTCACAGTTAGCAGTTCGCAGTTTAAAGTTTATGGTTTGCGGATATCGGTTTGCGGTTTACGAATCGCAGTTTTCAGTTTGCAATTAGCACCACGCAGTTCGTAGTTAGCAGTTTACAGTTCGCAGGTTGCAGTGAGCAGTTTGCTGTTCGCATTTCGCTTTTCGCACATCGCAGTTCTGAGAATGCAGTTTGCAGTTCGCAATTTGTAGTTCGCAAATTGCAGTTTGCAGTTTGCAGTTCGTAGTTCTCAGTTTGCAGTTCACAGTTTTATGTTCGCAGTTCTTAGTTTGCAATTCGCAGTTTACTGTTCAGAGTTCGTAGGTTCGCTTTTTGCAGTTTGCAGTTCGCAGTTGGGAGTTTGCAGTTTGTAGTTTGCTGTTTAAATTTTGTGCTTTTCGGATTGCTGTTCGCATTTGCAGTTTGTATTTGGCAGTTCGCTGTTTACAGTTCGCTGTTCGACGTCATCTATCGCCGTTTGCTATTTCGATCGGCAGTTTGCGGATTGCGGTTTTAGTTTTGCGTTTTGCAGTTGGCAGTTTGCTTTTTATCATTTTGCAGTTCGCAATATGCAGTTTGTAGTTCAAATTTTACAGTTTGCAATTTGCACATTGCAGGTCGCAGTTTAGAGTTCACAGTTTGCAGTTCACATTTAGCAGTTCGCAGTTTAAAGTTTGTGGTTTGCGGATATCGGTTTGCGGTTTACGAATCGCAGTTTTCAGTTCGCAATTAGCACCACGCAGTTCGTAGTTAGCAGTTTACAGTTCGCAGGTTGCAGTGAGCAGTTTGCTGTTCACATTTCGCTTTTCGCACATCGCAGTTCTGAGAATGCAGTTTGCAGTTCGCAATTTGAGTTCGCAAATTGCAGTTTGCAGTTTGCAGTGCGTAGTTCTCAGTTTGCAGTTCACAGTTTTCTGTTCGCAGTTCTCAGTTTGCAATTCGCAGTTTACTGTTCAGAGTTCGTAGGTTCGCTTTTTGCAGTTTGCAGTTCGCAGTTGGGAGTTTGCAGTTTGTAGTTTGCTGTTTAAATTTTGTGCTTTGCGGATTGCTGTTCGGATTTTGCAGTTTGTAGTTTTGCAGTTCGCCGTTTACAGTTCGCTGTTCGACGTCATCTATCGCCGTTTGCGTTTTTCGGTCTGCAGTTTGCGGATTGCGGTTTTAGTTTTGTGGTTTGCAGTTGGCAGTTTGCTTTAATCAGTTTGCAGTTCGCAATATGCAGTTCGTAGTTTGAATTTTACAGTTTGCAATTTGCACGTTGCAGGTCGCAGTTTAGAGTTCACAGTTTGCAGTTTGCAATTTGCCATTAGCAGTTTTCAGTTTTCGGTTTGCGTTTTGCGGTTTGCAGTTGGCATTAGGCAGTTTGCAGTTTGCAGTTCGTAGTTTGCGGTAAATGGTTTTTGATTTTTGGTTATGGATTGCCGTTTGCTGTTCGCAGTTTGAAGTTCCCATTTCCCAGTTCGCGTTTTGAGGTTAACAGTTCGCAGTTTTCAGATCCCAAACTTCCGCATACGGTTTTCAGTTTGCAGTTTGCATTTGCAGTTTGCAGTTCGCATTTTGCATTTCGCTGTTCGCAATTCGCAAATCTTTGAGGTTAGAGGTTTGCGGTTCGGTATTTGCAGTTCACAATTTTCATTTCGCAATTGGCAGTTTGCAGTTCGCAGTTTTAATCGTTGTTTGAAGTTTGCTGTTCGCAAATCGCAAATTGCCCTTTGCGGATTACGGTGTTCGGTTTGCGGTTTTAGGTTTGTGGTTTGCGGATTGCCGTTTGCAGTTCGCATTTGCAGTTCGTGGTTTGCAGTTCGCAGTTTTTCATTTCGCAGTTTGCAGTTCGCAGTTCTCAAATAAGCATTTGGTGGTTTTGTGGTTTGCAGTTTGAAGTTTTACAGTTTGGGATTTGCAGCTCGTAATTCGCTGTTCGCAGTTCGCAGTTTGCACTTCACTTTTTGCCGTTCGAAGTTTGCAGTTCACATGTTACAGTCATAAGTTTGTCGTTCGCAGGTTGCAGTTCGCAGTTTGCAGTGTGCAGTTCGGAGTTTGCTGTGCGCAGTTAGTAGGTATGCATTTCGCAGTTTGCCGTTCGCAGATTGCAGTTGCAGTTTGCAGTTTGCAGTTAGGTGTTTACAGTTTGCAGTTTGTAGTTCGCAGTTTGCAGTTGCAGTTGTCAGTTTGCAGTTTGCAGTTATTACTTTGTAGTTTACGTTTTGTGGTTTGCGGTTTGCAGGTAGCAATTTGTATTTGGCAGTTCGCCGGTAATTGTCAGCATTTTGTAGTTCGCTGTTTGCAGGTTTTTGTTTGCAGTTAGCCGTTTGTAGTTCGCAGTTCGCAGTTTTAAAATCGCGGTTCACAGTTTGCTGGTTTCAGTTCGCAGTTTGCTGTTCGCAGTTTGCAGTTAGCCGTTTGTAGTTCGCAGGTCGCAGTTTTAAAATCGCGGTTCACAGTTCGCTGGTTCAGTTCGCAGTTTGCAGTTGGCAGTTCGAAGTTTCCCGTTCGCAGTTTGCTGTTTGAAGTTTGTGGTTTGCGATTTCGGTTTGCAGTTAGTTAGCAGTGTGATGTTCGTAGTTCGCAGTTTGCAAATTGCCGTTTGCAATTTGCGGATTGCGAATTGCAATTTCTAGTTTTCTTTTTGTAATTTAAATTTTGCAGTTTGCAATTCGCAGTTTGCTGTATAAAGCTTGTGGTATGTGGTTTGTGGGTTGTGGTATGTATTTCAGGCAATTAGTTAGACAAGCAATTAAGCAGGCAATTAGGCAGTTAATTAGGCAGGCAAATAGGCAGACAATTAGGCAGGCAATAAGGCAGTTAATTGAGCAGGCAATTAGGCAGTTAATTGAACAGGCAATTAGGCAGGCAATAAGGCAATATATTAAGCAGTTAATTAGGCAGGCAGGCAATTTGGCAGGTAATTAGGCAGGCAATTAGGCAGTCTATAAGGCAGGCAATTAGGCAGTTAATAAAGCAGTTAATAAGGCAGGCAATTAGGCAGGTAATTAGGCAGGCAATAAGGCTGGCAATTAGGCAGTTAATTAGGCAGGCAGTTAATAAGGCAGGCAATTATGAAGTCAATTAGGCAGGCTATTAGGCAGGAAGGCAGCCAATTAGGTAGGCAATTAGGTAGGCAATTAGGCGGCAAGCAGTTAGGCAAGCAGTAAGGCAGTTAATAAGGCAGGCAATTAGGCAGAAAATTAGGCAAGCAGGCAATTAGGCATTCAATTAAGCAGTTAATTGGGCAAGCAGGCAATTTGGCAAGTAATAGGGAAGGCAATTAGGCAGGCAATTAGGCAGGCAATTAGGCAGGCAATTAGGCAGGCAATAAGCAGGCAATTAGCAGTTAATAAGGCAGGCAATTATTAAGTCAATTAGGCAGGCAATTAGGCAGGAAGGCAGGCAATTAGGTAGGCAATTTGGTAGGCAATTAGGCAGGCAAGCAATTAGGCAGGCAGTAAGGCATTTAATTAGGCTGGCAATTAGGCAGTTAATTGATTAGGCAATTAGGCAGTTAATTGAGCAGGCAATTAGGCAGTTAATTAAGCAGGCAATAAAGCAGTTAATAAGGCAGGCAATTATGAAGTCAATTAGGCAGGCAATTAGGCAGTAAGGCAGGCATTTATGTAGGCATTTAGGAAGGCAATTAGGCAGGCAATTAGTTAGGCAATTTGGTAGGCAATTAGGCAGGCAAGCAATTAGGCAGGCAGTAAGGCAGTTAATTAGGCAGGTAATTAAGCAAATAATTAGGCAGGCAATTAGGCAATAAATTAGGCAGGCAATTAGGCAGGCAATAAGGCAGATAATTAGGCAAGCAATTAGGCAGGCAATTAGGCAGGCAATTAAACAGGCAATTTGGCAGGCAATTAGGCAGGCAATTAGGGAGGCAATAAACCAGGCAATTTGGCAGTTAATTAGGTAGGCAATTGGGCAGTTAATAAGGCAGGCAATTAGGCAGGAAGGCAGGCAATTAGGTAGCCAATTAGGAAGGCAATTAGGAAGGCAAGCAATTAGGCAGGCAGTTAGACAGTTAATTAGGCAGGCAATTAGGCAGATAATTAGGCAAGCAGGCAATTTGGCATGCAATTAAGCAGTTAATTGGGCAAGCAGACAATTTGGCAGGTAATTAGGCAGGCACTTAGGCAGGCAATTCGGCTGTAAATTAGGCAGGTAATTAAGCAGGCATGCAGGCAATAAGGCAGGCAGGCAATAAGGTAGGTAGGCAATTAGGCAGGCAATTAGGCAGGCTATAAGGCAGGCAATTAGGCAGTTAATAAAGCAGTTAATAAGGCAGGCAATTAGGCAGTTAATTAGGCAGGCAATAAGGCAGGCAATTAGTCAGTTAATTAAGCAGGCAATTAGGCAGGCAATAAACCAGGCAATTTGGCAGTTAATTAGGTAGGCAATTGGGCAGTTAATAAGGCAGGCAATTAGGCAGGAAGGCAGGCAATTAGGTAGGCAATTAGGAAGGCAATTAGGAAGGCAAGCAATTAGGCAGGCAATTAGGCAGGCAATTATGCAGTTAATTAGGCAGGAAATTAGGCAGGCATTTAGGCAGGCAATTAGGCAGGCAATTAGGCAGTTAATAAGGCAAGCAATTATGAAGTCAATTAGGCAGGCAATTAGGCAAGAAGGCAGGCAATTAGGCAAGAAAGCAGGCAATTAGGTAGGCAATTATGTAAACAATTAGGCAGGCAATTAGGCAGGCAGTTAGGCAGGCAATTAGGCAGGCATTAAGGCAGGCAATTAGGCAGTTAATTAGCAGGCAATTAGGCAGTTAATAAGGCAGGCAATTATGAAGTCAATTAAGCAGGCTATTAGGTAGGAAGGCAGACAATTAGGTAGGCAATTAGGTAGGCAATTAGGCAGGCAAGCAATTAGGTAGGCAATTAGGCAGGCAAGCAATTAGGCAGGCAGTAAGACAGTTCAATAGGCAGGCAATTAGGCAGATTATTCGGCAAGCAGGCAATTTGGCAAGCAATTAAGCAGTTAATTGGGCAAGCAGGCAATTTGGCAGGTAATTAGGCAGGCAATTATGCAGTTAATTAGGCAGGCAATTAGCAGTTAATATGGCAGGCAATTATGAAGTCAATTAGGCAGGCAATTAAGCAGGAAGGCAGGCAATTAGGTAGGCAATTTGGTAGGCAATTAGGCAGGCAAGCAATTAGGCAGGCAGTAAGACAGGTAATTAGGCAAATAATTAGGCAGGCAATTAGGCAGTTATTTAGGCAGGCAATTAGGCAGACAATTAGGTAGGCAATTAGGCAGATAATTAGGCAGTTAATTAGGTAGGCAATAAGGCAGTTAATAAGGCAGGCAATTATGAAGTCAATTAGGCAGGCAATTAGGCAGGGAGGCAGACTATTAGGTAGGCAATTAGGTAGGCAATTAGGCAGGCAATTAGGCAATATATTAAGCAGTTAATTAGGCAGGCAATTTGGAAGGTAATTAGGCAGGCAATTAGGCAGGCTATTAGGCAGGCATTTAGGCAGTTAATAAAGCAGTTAATAAAGCAGTTAATAAGGCAGGCAATTAGGCAGTTAATTAGGCAGTTAATAAGGCAGGCAATTAGGCAGTTAATTAGGCAGGCAATAAGGCAGGCAATTAGGCAGTTAATTAGGCAAGCAATTAAGCAGGGAATTAAGCAGTTAATTAGGCATGCAATAAAACAAATGATTAGGCAAGCAATTAGGCAGGCAGTTAGGCAGTTAATTAGGCATGCAATTAGGCAGATATTAGGCAAGCAGGCAATTTGGCATGCAGTTAAGCAGTTAATTGGGCAAGCAGACAATTTGGCAGGTAATTAGGCAGGCAATTAGGCTGGCAATTTGGCAGGCAATTTGGCAGTAAATTAGGCAGGTAATTAAGCAGGCATGCATTTAGGCATGCAGGCAATTAGGCAGGCAATAAGGTAGGTAGGCAATTATGCAGGATATAAGGCAGGCAATTAGGCAGTTAATAAAGCAGTTAATAAGGCAGGCAATTAGGCAGTTAATTAAGCAGGCAATAAGGCAGGCAATTAGGCAGTTAATTAAGCAGGCAATTAGGCAGTTAATAAGGCAAGCAATTAAGCAGGCAAGCAAAAAGGCAGGCAGGTAA
The DNA here is from genome assembly GCF_032445375.1 of Bacillus rossius redtenbacheri. Classification (NCBI taxonomy): domain Eukaryota; kingdom Metazoa; phylum Arthropoda; class Insecta; order Phasmatodea; family Bacillidae; genus Bacillus; species Bacillus rossius. Next base: position 160,974 of record NW_026962437.1, on the reverse strand, counting down.
TTAGGCAGGCAATTAAGCAGTTAATTAGGCAGGCAAGCAATTTGGCAGGTAGTTAGGCAGGCAATAAGGCGAGCAATTAAGCAGGCAATTAAGGAAGCAATTATGCAGTTAATTAGGCAAGCAATTAGGCAAGCAGGCAATTAGGCATGCAATTAAGCAGTTAATTGGGCAAGCATGCAATTTGGCAGGTAATTAGGCAGGCAATTAGGCAGGCAATTATGTAGGCAATTAGGCAGTTAATTAGGCAAGCAATTAGGCAGGCAGGCAACTAGTCAGGCAGGCAATTAGTTATGCAATTACGTAGGCAATTACATAGGCAATTAAGCAAGCAATTAGGCAGGCAATAATGCAATTAATTAGACAGGCAATTAGGCAGGCAATTAGGCAGTTTATAAGGCAGGCAATTAGGCAGGCAATTCGGCAGTTAATAAGGCAGGCAATTAGGCAGGCAATTAGGCTGGCAATTAGGCAGGTAATTGAGCAGGCAATTAGGCAGTTAATTAGCAGGCAATTAGGCAGGCAATTAGGCAGTTAATTAGGCAGGCAATTAGGCAGGCTTTTAGGCAGGCATTTAGACAAACAAATAGGCAGGCATACAATTAGGCAGGCAATTAGGCAGGCAATTAGGTAGTTAGATAGGCGGGCAATTAGGCAGGCAATTAGGCAAGCAATTAGGCAGTAAATTAGGCAGGTAATTAGGCAGGCATACAATTGGGCAGGCAGGCAAATAGGCAGGCAGGCAATTAGGCAGGAAGGCAATTAGGCAGGCAATTAGTCAGGCGAATAAGCAGGCAATTAGGCAGGTTGACAATTAGGCAGGCAATAAGGTAGGAAATTAAGCAGGCAATTAGGCAGGCAATAATGCTATTAATTAGACAGGCAATTAGGCAGTTAATAAGGCAGGCAATTAGTCAGGCAATTAGGCAGGCAACTAGGCATGCAATTAGGCAGGTAATTAGGCAGGCAATTAGACAGTTAGATAGGCGGGCAATTAGGCAGGCAATTAGGCAAGCAATAAGGCAGGAAATTAGGCAGGAAATTAGGCAGACATGCAATTAGGCAGGAAGGCAATTAGGCAGGCAATTAGGCAGGCAGGCAATTAGGCAGGCAATTAGGCAGGCAATTAGGTAGGCAATTAAGCAGGCAATTAGGTAGGCAATTAAGCAGGTAATTAGGCAGGCAATAATGCTATTAATTAGGCAGGCAATTAGGCAGGCAATTAGGCAGTTTATAAGGCAGTTAATTAGGCAGGCAATTAGGCAGGCTATAAGGCAGGCAATTAGGCAGTTAATAAAGCAGTTAATAAGGCAGGCAATTAGGCAGTTAATTAGGCAGGCAATAAGGCAGGCAATTACGCAGTTAATTAGGCAGGCTTTTAGGCAGGCATTTAGACAAACAAATAGGCAGGCATACAATTAGGCAGGCAATTAGGCAGGCAATTAGGTAGTTAGATAGGCGGGCAATTAGGCAGGCAATTAGGCAAGCAATTAGGCAGTAAATTAGGCAGGTAATTAGGCAGGCATACAATTGGGCAGGCAGGCAAATAGGCAGGCAGGCAATTAGGCAGGAAGGCAATTAGGCAGGCAATTAGTCAGGCGAATAAGCAGGCAATTAGGCAGGTTGACAATTAGGCAGGCAATAAGGTAGGAAATTAAGCAGGCAATTAGGCAGGCAATAATGCTATTAATTAGACAGGCAATTAGGCAGTTAATAAGGCAGGCAATTAGTCAGGCAATTAGGCAGGCAACTAGGCATGCAATTAGGCAGGTAATTAGGCAGGCAATTAGACAGTTAGATAGGCGGGCAATTAGGCAGGCAATTAGGCAAGCAATAAGGCAGGAAATTAGGCAGGAAATTAGGCAGACATGCAATTAGGCAGGAAGGCAATTAGGCAGGCAATTAGGCAGGCAGGCAATTAGGCAGGCAATTAGGCAGGCAATTAGGTAGGCAATTAAGCAGGCAATTAGGTAGGCAATTAAGCAGGTAATTAGGCAGGCAATAATGCTATTAATTAGGCAGGCAATTAGGCAGGCAATTAGGCAGTTTATAAGGCAGTTAATTAGGCAGGCAATTAGGCAGGCTATAAGGCAGGCAATTAGGCAGTTAATAAAGCAGTTAATAAGGCAGGCAATTAGGCAGTTAATTAGGCAGGCAATAAGGCAGGCAATTACGCAGTTAATTAAGCAGGCAATTAGGCAGTCAATAAGGCAGGCAATTATTAAGCCAATTAGGCAGATAATTATGCAGGAAGGCAGGCAATTAGGTAGGCAATTAGGAAGGCAATTAAGCAGGCAAGCATTAGGCAAGCAGTAAGGCAGTTAATTAGGCAGTTAATTATGCAGGCAATTAGGCAGTTTATTAGGCAGGCAATTAGGCAAGCAATTAATTAGGCAATTAGGCAGGCAATTAAGCAGGCAATTAGGCAGTTAATTAGGCAAGCAATTAAGCAGGCAAGCAATAAGGCAGGCAGGTAATTAGGCAGGCAATTAAGCAGTTAATTAGGCAGGCAAGCAATTTGGCTGGTAATTAGGCTGGCAATAAGGCAAGCAATTAAGCAGGCAATTAAGGAGGCATTTAGGCAGTTAATTAGGCAAGCAATTTGGAAGGCAGGCAATTAGGCAGGCAGGCAATTAGGCAAGCAGGCATTAGGCATGCAATTAAGCAGTTAATTGGGCAAGCAGGCAATTTGGCAGGTAATTAGGCAGGCAATTAGGCAAGCAATAAGGCATGCAATTAGGCAGGCAATTAGGCAGCTAATATGGCAGCCAATTATGAAGTAAATTAGGCAGGCAATTAGGCAGGAAGGCTGGCAATTATGTAGGTAATTAGGTAGGCAATTAGGGAAACAATTAGGCAGGCAATTAGGCAGGCAATTAGGCAGTAAAGTAGCCAGTAAATTAGGCAGGAAATTAGGCAGGCAGGCAATTAGGCTGGCAGACAATGAGGCAGGCAGGCAATTAGGTAGTTAATTTGGCAAGCAATTAAGCAGGGAATTAAGCAGTTAATTAGGCATGCAATAAGACAAATGATTAGGCAGGCAATTAGGCAGGCAAAAGGCAGTTAATTAGGCAAGCAATTATGCAGCTGATTAGGCAGTTAATTAGGCAGGCTTTTAGGCAGGCATTTAGGCAAACAAATAGGCAGGCATACAATTATTCAGGCAATTAGGTAGGAATTTAGGCAGTTAAACAGGCGGGCAATTAGTCAGGCAATTAGGCAGGCGATTAGGCAGGCAATTAGGCAGTAAATTAGGCAAGTTATTAGGCAGGCATGCAATTAGGCATGCGGGCAATTAGGCAGGCAGGTAATTAGGCAGGCAGGCAATTAGGCAGGTAGGCAATAAGGCAGGCTATTAATCAGGCAATTAAGCAGGCAATTGGGCAGGCAATTAAGTAGGCAATCAAGCAGGCAACAAGGCAGGCAATAAGGCTGGCAATTAGACAGTTAATTGAGCAGTAAATTAGGCAGTTAATTGAGCAGGCAATTAAGCAGGCAATTAGCCAATATATTAAGCAGTTAATTAGGCAGGCAGGCATTTGGAAGGTAATTAGGCAGGCAATTAGGCAGGCTATAAGGCAGGCAATTAGGCAGTTAATAAAGCAGTTAATAATGCAGGCAATTAGGCAGTTAATTAGGCAGGCAATAAGGCAGGCAATTAAGCAGTTAATTAAGCAGGCAATTAGGCAGTTAATAAGGCAGGCAATTATGAAGTCAATTAGGCAGGCAATTAGGCAGGAAGGCAGGCTATTAGGTAGGAAATTAGGAAGGCAATTAGGCAGGCAAATAGGCAGGCAATTAGGCAGGCAATTAGGCATGCAATATTGCAGGCAATTAACAGGCAATTATGCAGTTAATTAGGCAATCAATTAAGCAGGCAATTAGGAAGGCAATTAAGCAGGCAATTAGGCAATTAATTAGGCAAGAAATTAAGCAGACAAGCAATAAGGCAGGCAGGTAATTAGGCAGGCAATTAAGCAGTTAATTAGGCAGACAAGCCATTTGGCAGGCAATTAGGCAGGCAATAAGGCAGGCTATAAGGCAGGCAATTAGGCAGTTAATAAAGCAGTTAATAAGGCAGGCAATTAGGCAGTAAATTAGGCAGGCAATAAGGCAGGCAATTAGAAAGTTAATTAAGCAGGCAATTAGGCAGTTAATAAGGCAGGCAATTATGAAGTCAATTAGGCAGGCAATTATGCAGTAAGGCAGGCAATTAGGTAGGCAATTAGGAAGGCAATTAGGCAGGCAATTAGACAATATATTAAGCAGTTAATTAGGCAGGCAGGCAATTAGGAAGGTAATTAGGCAGGCAATTAGGCAGGCTATAAGGCAGGCAATTAGGCAGTTAATAAAGCAGTTAATAAAGCAGTTAATAAGGCAGGTAATTAGGCAGTTAATTAGGCAGGCGATAAGGCAGGCAATTAGGCAGTTAATTAAGCAGGCAATTAGGCAGTTAATTAAGCAGGCAATTAGGCAGTTAAAAAGGTTGGCAATTATGAAGTCAATTAGGCAGGAAGCCAGGCTATTAGGTAGGCAATTAGGAAGGCAATTAGGCAGGCAATTAGGCATGCAATTAGGCATGCAATTAGGCAGACAATTATGCAGTTAATTGGGCAGGAAATTAGGCAGGCAATTAGGCAGTTAATAAGGCAGGCAATTATGAAGTCAATTAGGCAGGCAATTAGGCAAGAAGGCAGGCAATTAGGTAGGCAATTAGGTAAACAATTAGGCAGGCAATTAGGCAGGCAAATGAGCAGGCAATTAGCAGGCAATAAGGCAGGCAATTAGGCAGGTAATTAGGCAGCCAATTATCCAGGCAACAAAGCAGGCAATTAGGCAGGCATTAAGGCAGGCAATTAGGCAGTTAATTAGGCAGGCAATGAGGCAGTTAATAAGGCAGGCAATTATAAAGTCAATTAGGCAGGCTATAAGGTAGGAAGGCAGCCAATTAGGTAGGCAATTAGGCAGGCAAGCAATTAGGTAGGCAGTAAGGCAGTTAAATAGGCAGGCAATTAGGCAGATAATTAGGCAAGCAGGCAATTAGGCATGCAATTAAGCAGTTAATTGGGCAAGCAGGATTTTTGGCAGGTAATTAGGCAGGCAATTAGACAGGCAATAAAGAGGGCAATTAGGCAGGCAATTAGGCAGGCAATTATGCAGTTAATTAGGCAGGCAATTAGGCAGGCAATTATGCAGTTAATTAGGCAGGCAATTAGGCAGTTAATTAGGCAAGCAATTAAGCAGGAAATTAAGCAGTTAATTAGACATGCAATAAGACAAATAATAATGCAGGCAATAAGGCAGTTAATTAGGCAAGCAATTATGCAGCTGATAAGGCAGGCAATTAGGCAGTCAATTAGGCAGGTATATAAGCAGGCAATAAGGCAGGCAAATAAGCAGGCAATTAGACAGCCAATTAGGAAGGCAATTAGGCATTTAATTAGGCAGATAATTAGGTAGGCAATGAGGCAGGCAATGAGGCAGGCAATGTGGCAGGCAATTAGGCAGGTAGGTAATTAGTCAGGTAATTAGGCAGGCAATTAAGCAGACATTTAGGCAGTTAATAAAGCAAGCAATTAGGCAGGCAAGCAATAAGGCAGGCAGGTAATTAAGCAGGCAATTAAGCAGTTAGTTAGGCAGGCAAGCAATTTGGCAGGTAAGTAGGCAGGCAATAAGGCAAGCCATTAAGCGGGCAATTAAGGAGGCAATTATGCAGTTAATTAGGCAAGCAATTAGGTAGGCAGGCAATTAGGCAGGCAGGTAATTAGGCAGGCTATTAATCAGGCAATTAGGTAGGCAATTAAGCAGGCAATAAGGCAGGCAATAAGGCTATTAATTCGACAGGCAATTAGGCAGGAAATAAGGCAGTTAATTAGGCAGGCAATAAGGCAGGCAATTAGGCAGGCAATTAAGCAGGCAATTAGGCAAGCAATTAAGCAGACAAGCAATAAGGCAGGCAGGTAATTAGGCAGGCAATTAAGCAGTTAATTAGGCAGGCAAGCCATTTGGCAGGTAATTAGGCAGGCAATAAGGCAGGCAATTAGGCAGTTAATTAAGCAGGCAATTAGGCAGTTAATAAGGCAGGCAATTATGAAGTCAATTAGGCAGGCAATTAGGCAGGAAGGCAGGCTATTAGGTAGGCAATTAGGAAAGCAATTAGGCAATATATTAATCAGTTAATTAGGCAGGCAATTTGGAAGGTAATTAGGCAGGCAATTAGGCAGGCTATAAGGCAGGCATTTAGGCAGTTAATAAAACAGTAAATAAAGCAGTTAATAAGGCAGGCAATTAGGCAGTTAATTATGCAGGCAATAAGGCAAACAATTAAGCGGGCAATTAAGGAGGCAATTATGCAGTTAATTAGGCAAGCAATTAGGCAGGCAGGCAATTAGGCATGCAATTAAGCAGTAAATTGAGCAAGCATGTAATTTGGCAGGTAATTAGGCAGGCAATTAGGCAGGCAATTAGGCAGGCAATAAGGCAGGCAATTAGGCAGTTAATAAGGCAAGCAATTATGAAGTCAATTAAGCAGGCAATTAGGCAGGAAGGCAGGCAATTAGGTAGGCAATTAAGTATACAATTAGGCAGGCAATTAGGCAGTTGATTAGTTAGGCAATTAGGCAGTTAATTATTCAGGCAATTAGGCAGGCAAGCAATTAGGCAGGCAATTAGACAGTTGTTTAGGCAGGCAATTAGGCAGTTAATTAGGCCCCTAATAGGCAGGCTATTAAGCAGGTAATAAGGCAGGCAATTATTCAGGCAATTAAGCAGTTCATTAGACAAGCAGGCAATTAGGCAGGCAATTAGGCAGTTAATTAGGCAGGCAAGTAGGTAGGTTATTAGGCACGCAATAAGGTAGTTAATTAGGCAAGCAATTAGGCAGTTAATTAAGCAGGCAATTAGGCAGTTAATAAGGCAGGCAATTATGAAGTCAATTAGGCAGGCAAATAGGCAGGAAGACAGGCAATTAGGTAGGCAATTAGGAAGGCAATTAGACAGGCAAGCAATTAGGCAGGCAGTAAGGCAGTTAATTAGGCAGTTATTTAGGCAGGCAATTAGGCAGTTAATTAGACAGGCAATTAGGCAGGCAATTAGGCAGTTAATTAGGCAGTAAATTAGTTAGGTAATTAGGCAGGCAGTCGAATTAGGCTGGTAGGCAATTAGGCAGGCAGGTAATTAGGCAGGCAATTAGGCAGCCAAATAGGCAGTTAATTAGGCAGGAAATTAGGCAGTATGCTGTTTGAAGTTTGTGGTTTGCGAATATCGGTTTGCGGTTTACGAATCGCAATTTGCAGTTCGCAATTATTGCCAAGCAGTTCGTAGTTAGCAGTTTACAGTTCGCAGGTTGCAGTGAGCAGTTTGCTGTTCGCATTTCGCTTTTCGCACATCTCAGTTCTGAGAATGCAGTTTGCAGTTCGCAATTTGTAGTTCGCAAATTGCAGTTTTCAGTTTGCAGTGCGTAGTTCTCAGTTTGCAGTTCACAGTTTTCTGTTCGCAGTTCTCAGTTCACAATTCGCTGTTTACTGTTCAGAGTTCGTAGGTTCGGTTTTTGCAATTTGCAGTTCGCAGTTTGGAGTTTGCAGTTTGTAGTTTGCTGTTTAAATTTTGTGCTTTCCGGATTGCTGTTCGCATTTGCAGTTTGCAGTTTGTAGTTTTGCAGTTCGCCGTTTACAGTTCGCTGTTCGACGTCATCTATCGCCGTTTGCTATTTCGATCGGCAGTTTGCGGATTGCGGTTTTAGTTTTGCGGTTTGCAGTTGGCAGTTTGCAGTTCGCAATATGCAGTTCGTAGTTTGAATTTTACAGTTTGAAATTTGCACATTGCAGGTCGCAGTTTAGAGTTCACAGTTTGCAGTTCACAGTTAGCAGTTCGCAGTTTGAAGTTTATGGTTTGCGGATATCGGTTTGCGGTTTACGAATCGCAGTTTTCAGTTTGCAATAAGCTCCACGCAGTTCGTAGTTAGCAGTTTACAGTTCGCAGGTTGCAGTGAGCTTTTTCTGTTCGCATTTCGCTTTTCGCACATCGCAGTTCTGAGAATGCAGTTTGCAGTTCGCAATTTGTAGTTCGCAAATTGCAGTTTGCAGTTTGCAGTGCGTAGTTCTCAGTTTGCAGTTCACAGTTTTATGTTCGCAGTTCTTAGTTTGCAATTCGCAGTTTACTGTTCATAGTTCGTAGGTTTGCTTTTTGCAGTTTGCAGTTCGCAGTTGGGAGTTTGCAGTTTGTAGTTTGCTGTTTAAATTTTGTGCTTTGCGGATTGCTGTTCGCATTTGCAGTTTGTATTTTACAGTTCGCCGTTTACAGTTCGCTGTTCGACGTCATCTATCGCCGTTTGCGATTTTCGGTCTGCAGTTTGCGGATTGCGGTTTTAGTTTTGTGGTTTGCAGTTGGCAGTTTGCTTTAATCAGTTTGCAGTTCGCAATATGAAGTTCGTAATTTGAATTTTACAGTTTGCAATTTGCACATTGCAGGTCGCAGTTTAAAATTCACAGTTTGCAGTTCGCAATTTGCCATTAGCAGTTTTCAGTTTTCGGTTTGCGTTTTGCGGTTTGCAGTTGGCATTATGAAGTTTGCAGTTTGCAGTTCGTAGTTTGCGGTAAACGGTTTTTGATTTTTGTTTGCGGATTGCCGTTTGTTGTTCGCAGTTTGAAGTTCCCATTTCCCAGTTCGCAGTTTGAGGTTAACAGTTCGCAATTCGCAGATCCCAAACTTCCGCATACGGTTTTCAGTTTGCGGTTTGCATTTGCAGTTTGCAGTTCACAGTTTTTCATTTCGCAGTATGCAGTTTGCAGTTCTCAAATAAGCATTTGGTGGTTTTGTGGTTTGCAGTTTGAAGTTTTACAGTTTGGGATTTGCAGCTCTTAATTCGCTGTTCGCAGTTCGCATTTTGCACTTCACAGTTTGCCGTTCGCAGTTTGCAGTTCACATGTTACAGTCATAAGTTTGTCGTTCGCAGGTTGCAGTTCGCAGTTTGCAGTGTGCAGTTCGGAGTTTGCTGTGCGCAGTTAGTAGGTATGCATTTCGCAGTTTGCCATTCGCAGATTGCAGTTGCAGTTTGCAGTTTGCAGTTAGGTGTTTACAGTTTGCAGTTTGTAGTTCGCAGTTTGCAGTTGCAGTTGTCAGTTTGCAGTTTGCAGTTATTACTTTGTAGTTTACGTTTTGTGGTTTGCGGTTTGCAGGTAGCAATTTGTATTTGGCAGTTCGCCGGTAATTGTCAGCATTTTGTAGTTCGCTGTTTGCAGGTTTTTGTTTGCAGTTAGCCGTTTGTAGTTCGCAGTTCGCAGTTTTAAAATCGCGGTTCACAGTTTGCTGGTTTCAGTTCGCAGTTTGCTGTTCGCAGTTTGCATTTAGCCGTTTGTAGTTCGCAGGTCGCAGTTTTAAAATCGCGGTTCACAGTTCGCTGGTTCAGTTCGCAGTTTGAATATCGCAGTTTGCAGTTGGCAGTTCGAAGTTTCCCGTTCGCAGTTTGCTGTTTGAAGTTTGTGGTTTGCGATTTCGGTTTGCAGTTAGTTAGCAGTGTGATGTTCGTAGTTCGCAGTTTGCAAATTGCCGTTTGCAATTTGCGGATTGCGAATTGCAATTTCTAGTTTTCTTTTTGTAATTTAAATTTTGCAGTTTGCAATTCGCAGTTTGCTGTATAAAGCTTGTGGTATGTGGTTTGTGGGTTGTGGTATGTATTTCAGGCAATTAGTTAGACAAGCAATTAAGCAGGCAATTAGGCAGTTAATTAGGCAGGCAAATAGGCAGACAATTAGGCAGGCAATAAGGCAGTTAATTAAGCAGGCAATTAGGCAGTTAATTGAGCAGGCAATTAGGCAAGCAATAAGGCAATATATTAAGCAGTCAATTAGGCAGGCAGGCAATTTGGCAGGTAATTAGGCAGGCAATTAGGCAGGCTATAAGGCAGGCAATTAGGCAGGCTATAAGGCAGGCAATTAGGCAGTTAATAAAGCAGTTAATAAGGCAGACAATTAGGCAGGTAATTAGGCAGGCAATAAGGCTGGCAATTAGGCAGTTAATTAGGCAGGCAGTTAATAAGGCAGGCAATTATGAAGTCAATTAGGCAGGCTATTAGGCAGGAAGGCAGCCAATTAGGTAGGCAATTAGGTAGGCAATTAGGCGGCAAGCAGTTAGGCAAGCAGTAAGGCAGTTAATAAGGCAGGCAATTAGGCAGAAAATTAGGCAAGCAGGCAATTAGGCATTCAATTAAGCAGTTAATTGGGCAAGCAGGCAATATGGCAGGTAATAGGGAAGGCAATTAGGCAGGCAATTAGGCAGGCAATTAGGCAGGCAATTAGGCAGGCAATAAGCAGGCAATTAGCAGTTAATAAGGCAGGCAATTATTAAGTCAATTAGGCAGGCAATTAGGCAGGAAGGCAGGCAATTAGGTAGGCAATTTGGTAGGCAATTAGGCAGGCAAGCAATTAGGCAGACAGTAAGGCAATTAATTAGGCTGGCAATTAGGCAGTTAATTAATTAGGCAATTAGGCAGTTAATTGAGCAGGCAATCAGGCAGTTAATTAAGCAGGCAATTAGGCAGTTAATAAGGCAGGCAATTAGGCAGGAATGCAGGCATTTAGGTAGGCAATTAGGAAAACAATTAGGCAGGCAATTAGTTAGGCAATTTGGTAGGCAATTAGGCAGGCGAGCAATTAGGCAGGCAGTAAGGCAGTTAATTAGGCAGGTAATTAAGCAAATAATTAGGCAGGCAATTAGGCAATAAATAAGGCGGGCAATAAGGCAGGCAATTAGGCAGACAATTAGGCAGATATTTAGGCAAGCAATTAGGCAGGCAATTAGGCAGGCAATTAAACAGGCAATTTGGCAGGTAATTAGGCAGGCAATTAGGCAGGCAATAAACCAGGCAATTTGGCAGTTAATTAGGTAGGCAATTGGGCAGTTAATAAGGCAGGCAACTAGGCAGGAAGGCAGGCTATTAGGTAGGCAATTAGGAAGGCAATTAGGAAGGCAAGCAATTAGGCAGGCAGTTAGACAGTTAATTAGGCAGGCAATTAGGCAGATGATTAGGCAAGCAGGCAATTTGGCATGCAATTAAGCAGTTAATTGGGCAAGCAGACAATTTGGCAGGTAATTAGGCAGGCAATTAGGCAGGCAATTAGGCAGTAAATTAGGCAGGCAATTAAGCAGGCATGCAGGCAATTAGGCAGGCAGGCAATTAGGTAGGTAGGCAATTAGGCAGGCAATTAGGCAGGCTATAAGGCAGGCAATTAGGCAGTTAATAAAGCAGTTAATAAGGCAGGCAATTAGGCAGTTAATTAGGCAGGCAATAAGGCAGGCAATTAGGCAGTTAATTAAGCAGGCAATTAGGCAGGCAACAAACCAGGCAATTTGTTAGTTAATTAGGTAGGCAATTGATTAGTTAATAAGGCAGGCAATTAGGCAGGAAGGCAGGCAATTAGGTAGGCAATTAGGAAGGCAATTAGGAAGGCAAGCAATTAGGCAGGCAATTAGGCAGGCAATTATGCAGTTAATTAGGCAGGAAATTAGGCATGCAATTAGGCAGTTAATAAGGCAGGCAATTATGAAGTCAATTAGGCAGGCAATTAGGCAAGAAGGCAGGCAATTAGGCAAGAAGGCAGGCAATAAGGTAGGCAATTATGTAAACAATTAGGCAGGCAATTAGGCAGGCAATTAGGCAGGCAATTAGGCAGGCAATAAGGCAGGCAATTAGGCAGGTAATTAGGGAGCCAATTAGGCAGGCAAATAAGCAGGCAATTAGGCAGGCATTAAGGCAGGCAATTAGGCAGTTAATAAGGCAGGCAATTAGGCAGTTAATAAGGCAGGCAATTATGAAGTCAATTAGGCAGGCTATTAGGTAGGAAGGCAGACAATTAGGTAGGCAATTAGGTAGGCAATTAGGCAGGCAAGCAATTAGGTAGGCAATTAGGCAGGCAAGCAATTAGGCAGGCAGTAAGACAGTTCAATAGGCAGGCAATTAGGCAGATTATTTGGCAAGCAGGCAATTAGGCATGCAATTAAGCAGTTAATTGGGCAAGCAGGCAATTTGGCAGGTAATTAGGCAGACAATTATGCAGTTAATTAGGCAGGCAATTAGCAGTTAATATGGCAGGCAATAATGAAATAAATTAGGCAGGCAATTAAGCAGGAAGGCAGGCAATTAGGTAGGCAATTTGGTAGGCAATTAGGCAGGCGAGCAATGAGGCAGGCAGTAAGACAGGTAGTTAGGCAAATAATTAGGCAGGCAATTAGGCAGTTATTTAGGCAAGCAATTAGGCAGACAATTAGGTAGGCAATTAGGCAGATAATTAGGCAGGCAATTAGGCAGTTAATTAGGTAGGCAATTAGGCAGTTAATAAGGCAGGCAATTATGAAGTCAATTAGGCAGGCAATTAGGCAGGAAGGCAGGCTATAAGGTAGGCAATTAGGTAGGCAATTAGGCATTTAATTAGGCAATATATTAAGCAGTTAATTAGGCAGGCAATTTGGAAGGTAATTAGGCAGGCTATTAGGCAGGCTATTAGGCAGGCATTTAGGCAGTTAATAAAGCAGTTAATAAAGCAGTTAATAAGGCAGGCAATTAGGCAGTTAATTAGGCAGGCAATAAGGCAGGCAATTAGGCAGTTAATTAGGCAAGCAATTAAGCAGGGAATTAAGCAGTTAATTAGGCATGCAATAAAACAAATTATTAGGCTGGCAATTAGGCAGGCAATAATGCAGTTAATTAGGCACGTAATTATGCAGCTGATTAGGCAGGCAATTAGGCAGGCAATTAGGCAGGTAATTAAGCAGGCAATAAGGCAGGCAAATAAGCAGGCAATTAGACAGCCAATTAGGCAGGCAATTAGGCATTTAATTAGGCAGATAATTAGGTAGGCAATGAGGCAGGCAATGTGGCAGGCAATTAGGCAGGTAGGTAATTAGTCAGGCAATTAGGCAGGCAATTAAGCAGGCAATTCGGCAGTTAATAAGGCAGGCAATTAGGCTGGAAATTAGGCAGTTAATTGAGCAGATAATTAGGAAGTTAATTGAGCAGGCAATTAGGCAGGCATTAAGGCAATATATTAAGTAGTTAATAAGGCAGGCAATTTGGCAGGTAATTAGGCAGGCAATTAGGCCTGCTATAAGGCTGGCAATAAGGCAGTTAATGAAGCAGTTAATAAGGCAGGCAATAAGGCAGTTAATTAGGATGGCAATAAGGCAGGCAATTAGGCAGTTAATTAAGCAGGCAATTAGGCAGTTAATAAGGCAGGCAATTATGAAGTCAATTAGGTTGGCAAATAGGCAGGAAGGCAGGCAATTAGGTAGGCAATTAGGAAGGAAATTAGGCAGGCAATTAGGTAGGCAATTAGGCAGTTAATTAGGCAAGCAATTAAGCAGGCAATTAGGCAGGCAATTAGGCAGGCAATTACGCAGGCAATTAGGCAGTTAATTAGGCAAGCAATTAAGCAGGCAAGCAATAAGGCAGGCTGGCAATTAAGCAGTTAATTAGGCAGGCAAGTCATTTGGCAGGTAATTAGGCAGGCAAGTCATTTGGCAGGTAATTAGGCAGGCAATAAGGCAAGCAATTAAGCAGGCAATTAAGGAGGCAATTAGGCAGTTAATTAGGCAAGCAATTAGGCAGGCAGGCAATTAGGTAGGCAGGCCATTAGGCAGGCAGGCAATTAGGCAGGCAGGCAATTAGGCATGCAATTAAGCAGTTAATTGGGCAAGCAGGCAATTTGTCAGGTAATTAGGCTGGCAATTAGACAAGCAATTAAGCAAGCAATTAGGCAGTTAATTAGACATGCAATTAGTCAGGCAAATAGTCAGGCAATTAGGCAGATAATAAAGCAGGCAATTAGGCGGTTAATTAAGCAGGAAATTAGGCAGGCAGTTTATTAGGCTGGCATACAATAAGGCAGGCAGGTCATTAGGTAGTCTACTAAGCAGTTAATTAGGCAGGCAATCCATTTGGCAGGTAATTAGGCAGGCAAGCAATTAGGCAAGCAGTAAGGCAGTTAATTAGGCAGTTAATTAGGCAGGCAATTAGGCAGTTTATTAGGCAAGCAATTAAGCAGGCAATTAGGCAGTTAATTAGGCAGACAAATAAGCAGGCAATTAGGCAGTTAATTAGGTAAGCAATTAAGCATGCAAGCAATAAGGCAGGCAGGTAATTAGGCAGGCAATTAAGCAGTTAATTAGGCAGGCAAGCAATTTGGCAGGTAATTAGGCAGGCAATAAGGCAAGCAATTAGGCAGACAATTAAGGAGGCATTTAGGCAGTTAATTAGGCAAGCAATTAGGCAGGCAAGCAATAAGGCAGGCAGGTAATTAGGTAGGCAATTAAGCAGTTAGTTAGGCAGGCAAGCAATTTGGCAGGCAATTAGGCAGGCAATAGGCAAGCAATTAAGCAGGCAATTAAGAAGGCAATTATACAGTTAAATAGGCATGCAATAAGACAAATGATTAGGCAGACAATTAGGCAGGCAATAAGGCAGTTAATTAGGCAAGCAATTATGCAGCTGATTAGGCAGGCAATTAGGCAGGCAATTAGGCAGATAATTGAGCAGGCAATAAGGCAGGCAAATAGACAGGCAATTAGACAGACAATTAGGCATTTAATTAGGCATTTAATTAGGCAGATAATTAGGCAGGCAGTTAGGCAGGCAGGCAATTAGGTAGGCAATTTAGCAGGCAGGCAATAAGGCATGCAATTAAGCAGTAAATTAAGCAAGCATGCAATTTGGCAGGTAATTAGGAAGTTAATTAGGCATGCAATTAGGCAGTTAATTAGGCAGGCAATTAGGCAGTTAATTAGGCAAGCAATTAAGCAGGGAATTAAGCAGTTAATTAGGCATGCAATAAGACAAATTATTAGGCAGGCAATAAGGCAGTTAATTAGGCAAGCAATTATGCAGCTGATTAGGCAGGCAATTAGGCAGGCAATTAGGCATGCAATTAAGCAGGCAATTAACAGGCAATTGTGCAGTTAATTAGGCAAGCAATTAAGCAGGCAATTAGGCAGTTTATTAGGCAAGCAATTAAGCAGACAAGCAATAAGGCAGGCAGGTAATTAGGCAGGCAAGCCATTTGGCAGGTAATTAGGCAGGCAATAAGGCAGGCTATAAGGCAGGCAATTAGGCAGTTAATAAGGCAGGCAATTAGGCAGTTAATTAGGCAGGCAATAAGGCAGGCAATTAGGCAGTTAATAAGGCAGACAATTAGGCAGTAATAAGGCAGGCAATTATGAAGTCAATTAGGCAGGCAATTAGGCAGGAAGGCAGGCTAATAGGTAGGCAATTAGGAAAGCAATTAGGCAGGCAATTAGGCAATATATTAAGCAGTTAATTAAGCAGGCAATTTGGAAGGTAATTATGCAGGCAATTAGGCAGGCTATAAGGCAGGCATATAGGCAGTTAATAAAGCAGTTAATAAGGCAGGCAATTAGGCAGGCATTTAGGCAGTTAATTAGGCAAGCAATTATGCAGGGAATTCAGCAGTTAATTAGGCATGCAATAAGACAAATGATTAGGCAGGCAATTAGGCAGTCAATAAGGCAGTTAATTAGGCAAGCAATTATGCAGCTGATTAGGCAGGCAATTAGGCAGGCAATTAGGCAGGTAATTAAGCAGGCAAATAAGCAGGCAATTAGACAGCCAATTAGGCAGACAATTAGGCATTTAATTAGGCAGATAATTAGGTAGGCAATGAGGCAGGCAATGTGGCAGGCAATTAGGCAGGTAGGTAATTAGTGAGGCAATTAGGCAGGCAATTAAGCAGGCAAATATGCAGTTAAAAAGGCAAGCAATTAGGCAGGCAAGCAATAAGGCAGGCAGGTAATTAGGCAGGCAATTAGGCAGGCAATTAGGCATGCAATTAGGCAGTTAATAAGGCAAGCAATTATGAAGTCAATTAAGCAGGCAATTAGGCAGGAAGGCAGGCAATTAGGTAGGCAATTACGTAAACAATTTGCAGGCAATTAGGCAGTTAATTAGGCAGGCATTTAGGCAGTTAATATTCAGGCAATTAGGCAGGCAAGCAATTAGGCAGGCAAGCAATTAGGCAGGCAATTAGACAGTTGTTTAGGCAGGCAATTAGACAGTTGTTTAGGCAGGCAATTAGACAGTTGTTTAGGCAGGCAATTAGGCAGTTAATTAGGCCCCTAATAGGCAGGCTATTAAGCAGGTAATTGGGCAGGCAATTAGGCAGGCAATTAAGCAGTTCATTAGACAAGCAGGCAATTTGGCAGGTAATTAGGCAGGCAATTAGGCAGTCAATTATGCAGGCAATTCGGCAGTTAATTAGGCAGGCAATGAGGCAGGCAATTAGGCAGTTAATTAGGCAGGCAAGTAGGAAGGTTATTAGGCACGCAATAAGGTAGTTAATAAGGCAAGCAATTAGGCAGACAATTAAGCAGGCAATTAGGCAGTAAATAAGGCAGGCAATTAGGCAGGCAAATAGGCAGGAAGACAGGCAATTAGGTAGGCAATTAGGAAGGCAATTAGACAGGCAAGCAATTAGGCAGGCAGTAAGGCACTTAATTAGGCAGTTATTTAGGCAGGCAATTAGGCAGTTAATTAGACAGGCAATTAGGCAGGCAATTAGGCAGGCAATTAGGCAGTGAATTAGGCAGTAAATTAGTTAGGAAATTAGGCAGGCAGTCAATTAGGCTGGTAGGCATTTGGCAGGCAGGTAATTAGGCAGGCAATTAGGCAACCAATTAGGCAGTTAATTAGACAGGCAATTAGGCAGTTTGCTGTTTGAAGTTTGTGGTTTTCGAATATCGGTTTGCGGTTTACGAATCGCAGTTTGCAGTTCGCAATTATTACCAAGCAGTTCGTAGTTAGCAGTTTACAGTTCGCAGGTTGCAGTGAGCAGTTTGCTGTTCGCATTTCGCTTTTCGCACATTGCAGTTCTGAGAATCCATTTTGCAGTTCGCAATTTGTAGTTCGCAAATTGCAGTTTTCAGTTTGCAGTGCGTAGTTCTCAGTTTGCAGTTCACAGTTTTCTGTTCGCAGATCTCAGTTCACAATTCGCAGTTTACTGTTCAGAGTTCGTAGGTTCGGTTTTTGCAATTTGCAGTTTGCAGTTGGGAGTTTGCAGTTTGTAGTTTGCTGTTTAAATTAAGTGCTTTCCGTATTGCTGTTCGCATTTGCAGTTTGCAGTTTGTAGTTTTGTAGTTCGCCGTTTACAGTTCGCTGTTCGACCTCATCTATCGCCGTTTGCTATTTCGATCGGCAGTTTGCGGATTGCGGTTTTAGTTTTGCGGTTTGCAGTTGGCAGTTTGCAGTTCGCAATATGCAGTTCGTAGTTTGAATTTTACAGTTTGCAATTTGCACATTGCAGGTCGCAGTTTAGAGTTCACAGTTAGCAGTTCGCAGTTTAAAGTTTATGGTTTGCGGATATCGGTTTGCGGTTTACGAATCGCAGTTTTCAGTTTGCAATTAGCACCACGCAGTTCGTAGTTAGCAGTTTACAGTTCGCAGGTTGCAGTGAGCAGTTTGCTGTTCGCATTTCGCTTTTCGCACATCGCAGTTCTGAGAATGCAGTTTGCAGTTCGCAATTTGTAGTTCGCAAATTGCAGTTTGCAGTTTGCAGTTCGTAGTTCTCAGTTTGCAGTTCACAGTTTTATGTTCGCAGTTCTTAGTTTGCAATTCGCAGTTTACTGTTCAGAGTTCGTAGGTTCGCTTTTTGCAGTTTGCAGTTCGCAGTTGGGAGTTTGCAGTTTGTAGTTTGCTGTTTAAATTTTGTGCTTTTCGGATTGCTGTTCGCATTTGCAGTTTGTATTTGGCAGTTCGCTGTTTACAGTTCGCTGTTCGACGTCATCTATCGCCGTTTGCTATTTCGATCGGCAGTTTGCGGATTGCGGTTTTAGTTTTGCGTTTTGCAGTTGGCAGTTTGCTTTTTATCATTTTGCAGTTCGCAATATGCAGTTTGTAGTTCAAATTTTACAGTTTGCAATTTGCACATTGCAGGTCGCAGTTTAGAGTTCACAGTTTGCAGTTCACATTTAGCAGTTCGCAGTTTAAAGTTTGTGGTTTGCGGATATCGGTTTGCGGTTTACGAATCGCAGTTTTCAGTTCGCAATTAGCACCACGCAGTTCGTAGTTAGCAGTTTACAGTTCGCAGGTTGCAGTGAGCAGTTTGCTGTTCACATTTCGCTTTTCGCACATCGCAGTTCTGAGAATGCAGTTTGCAGTTCGCAATTTGTAGTTCGCAAATTGCAGTTTGCAGTTTGCAGTGCGTAGTTCTCAGTTTGCAGTTCACAGTTTTCTGTTCGCAGTTCTCAGTTTGCAATTCGCAGTTTACTGTTCAGAGTTCGTAGGTTCGCTTTTTGCAGTTTGCAGTTCGCAGTTGGGAGTTTGCAGTTTGTAGTTTGCTGTTTAAATTTTGTGCTTTGCGGATTGCTGTTCGGATTTTGCAGTTTGTAGTTTTGCAGTTCGCCGTTTACAGTTCGCTGTTCGACGTCATCTATCGCCGTTTGCGTTTTTCGGTCTGCAGTTTGCGGATTGCGGTTTTAGTTTTGTGGTTTGCAGTTGGCAGTTTGCTTTAATTAGTTTGCAGTTCGCAATATGCAGTTCGTAGTTTGAATTTTACAGTTTGCAATTTGCACGTTGCAGGTCGCAGTTTAGAGTTCACAGTTTGCAGTTTGCAATTTGCCATTAGCAGTTTTCAGTTTTCGGTTTGCGTTTTGCGGTTTGCAGTTGGCATTAGGCAGTTTGCAGTTTGCAGTTCGTAGTTTGCGGTAAATGGTTTTTGATTTTTGGTTATGGATTGCCGTTTGCTGTTCGCAGTTTGAAGTTCCCATTTCCCAGTTCGCGTTTTGAGGTTAACAGTTCGCAGTTTTCAGATCCCAAACTTCCGCATACGGTTTTCAGTTTGCAGTTTGCATTTGCAGTTTGCAGTTCGCATTTTGCATTTCGCTGTTCGCAATTCGGAAATCTTTGAGGTTAGAGGTTTGCGGTTCGGTATTTGCAGTTCACAATTTTCATTTCGCAATTGGCAGTTTGCAGTTCGCAGTTTTAATCGTTGTTTGAAGTTTGCTGTTCGCAAATCGCAAATTGCCCTTTGCGGATTACGGTGTTCGGTTTGCGGTTTTAGGTTTGTGGTTTGCGGATTGCCGTTTGCAGTTCGCATTTGCAGTTCGTGGTTTACAGTTCGCAGTTTTTCATTTCGCAGTATGCAGTTCGCAGTTCTCAAATAAGCATTTGGTGGTTTTGTGGTTTGCAGTTTGAAGTTTTACAGTTTGGGATTTGCAGCTCGTAATTCGCTGTTCGCAGTTCGCAGTTTGCACTTAACTTTTTGCCGTTCGAAGTTTGCAGTTCACATGTTACAGTCATAAGTTTGTCGTTCGCAGGTTGCAGTTCGCAGTTTGCAGTGTGCAGTTCGGAGTTTGCTGTGCGCAGTTAGTAGGTATGCATTTCGCAGTTTGCCGTTCGCAGATTGCAGTTGCAGTTTGCAGTTTGCAGTTAGGTGTTTACAGTTTGCAGTTTGTAGTTCGCAGTTTGCAGTTGCAGTTGTCAGTTTGCAGTTTGCAGTTATTACTTTGTAGTTTACGGTTTGTGGTTTGCGGTTTGCAGGTAGCAATTTGTATTTGGCAGTTCGCCGGTAATTGTCAGCATTTTGTAGTTCGCTGTTTGCAGGTTTTTGTTTGCAGTTAGCCGTTTGTAGTTCGCAGTTCGCAGTTTTAAAATCGCGGTTCACAGTTTGCTGGTTTCAGTTCGCAGTTTGCAGTTCGCAGTTTGCAGTTAGCCGTTTGTGGTTCGCAGTTCGCAGTTTTAAAATCGCGGTTCACAGTTCGCTGGTTCAGTTCGCAGTTTGCAGTTGGCAGTTCGAAGTTTCCCGTTCGCAGTTTGCTGTTTGAAGTTTGTGGTTTGCGATTTCGGTTTGCAGTTAGTTAGCAGTGTGATGTTCGTAGTTCGCAGTTTGCAAATTGCCGTTTGCAATTTGCGGATTGCGAATTGCAATTTCTAGTTTTCTTTTTGTAATTTAAATTTTGCAGTTTGCAATTCGCAGTTTGCTGTATAAAGCTTGTGGTATGTGGTTTGTGGGTTGTGGTATGTATTTCAGGCAATTAGTTAGACAAGCAATTAAGCAGGCAATTAGGCAGTTAATTAGGCAGGCAAATAGGCAGACAATTAGGCAGGCAATAAGGCAGTTAATTGAGCAGGCAATTAGGCAGTTAATTGAACAGGCAATTAGGCAGGCAATAAGGCAATATATTAAGCAGTTAATTAGGCAGGCAGGCAATTTGGCAGGTAATTAGGCAGGCAATTAGGCAGTCTATAAGGCAGGCAATTAGGCAGGCTATAAGGCAGGCAATTAGGCAGGCTATAAGGCAGGCAATTAGGCAGTTAATAAAGCAGTTAATAAGGCAGACAATTAGGCAGGTAATTAGGCAGGCAATAAGGCTGGCAATTAGGCAGTTAATTAGGCAGGCAGTTAATAAGGCAGGCAATTATGAAGTCAATTAGGCAGGCTATTAGGCAGGAAGGCAGCCAATTAGGTAGGCAATTAGGTAGGCAATTAGGCGGCAAGCAGTTAGGCAAGCAGTAAGGCAGTTAATAAGGCAGGCAATTAGGCAGAAAATTAGGCAAGCAGGCAATTAGGCATTCAATTAAGCAGTTAATTGGGCAAGCAGGCAATTTGGCAAGTAATAGGGAAGGCAATTAGGCAGGCAATTAGGCAGGCAATTAGGCAGGCAATTAGGCAGGCAATAAGCAGGCAATTAGCAGTTAATAAGGCAGGCAATTATTAAGTCAATTAGGCAGGCAATTAGGCAGGAAGGCAGGCAATTAGGTAGGCAATTTGGTAGGCAATTAGGCAGGCAAGCAATTAGGCAGGCAGTAAGGCATTTAATTAGGCTGGCAATTAGGCAGTTAATTGATTAGGCAATTAGGCAGTTAATTGAGCAGGCAATTAGGCAGTTAATTAAGCAGGCAATAAAGCAGTTAATAAGGCAGGCAATTATGAAGTCAATTAGGCAGGCAATTAGGCAGTAAGGCAGGCATTTATGTAGGCATTTAGGAAGGCAATTAGGCAGGCAATTAGTTAGGCAATTTGGTAGGCAATTAGGCAGGCAAGCAATTAGGCAGGCAGTAAGGCAGTTAATTAGGCAGGTAATTAAGCAAATAATTAGGCAGGCAATTAGGCAATAAATTAGGCAGGCAATTAGGCAGGCAATAAGGCAGATAATTAGGCAAGCAATTAGGCAGGCAATTAGGCAGGCAATTAAACAGGCAATTTGGCAGGCAATTAGGCAGGCAATTAGGCAGGCAATAAACCAGGCAATTTGGCAGTTAATTAGGTAGGCAATTGGGCAGTTAATAAGGCAGGCAATTAGGCAGGAAGGCAGGCAATTAGGTAGCCAATTAGGAAGGCAATTAGGAAGGCAAGCAATTAGGCAGGCAGTTAGACAGTTAATTAGGCAGGCAATTAGGCAGATAATTAGGCAAGCAGGCAATTTGGCATGCAATTAAGCAGTTAATTGGGCAAGCAGACAATTTGGCAGGTAATTAGGCAGGCACTTAGGCAGGCAATTCGGCTGTAAATTAGGCAGGTAATTAAGCAGGCATGCAGGCAATAAGGCAGGCAGGCAATAAGGTAGGTAGGCAATTAGGCAGGCAATTAGGCAGGCTATAAGGCAGGCAATTAGGCAGTTAATAAAGCAGTTAATAAGGCAGGCAATTAGGCAGTTAATTAGGCAGGCAATAAGGCAGGCAATTAGGCAGTTAATTAAGCAGGCAATTAGGCAGGCAATAAACCAGGCAATTTGGCAGTTAATTAGGTAGGCAATTGGGCAGTTAATAAGGCAGGCAATTAGGCAGGAAGGCAGGCAATTAGGTAGGCAATTAGGAAGGCAATTAGGAAGGCAAGCAATTAGGCAGGCAATTAGGCAGGCAATTATGCAGTTAATTAGGCAGGAAATTAGGCAGGCATTTAGGCAGGCAATTAGGCAGGCAATTAGGCAGTTAATAAGGCAGGCAATTATGAAGTCAATTAGGCAGGCAATTAGGCAAGAAGGCAGGCAATTAGGCAAGAAAGCAGGCAATTAGGTAGGCAATTATGTAAACAATTAGGCAGGCAATTAGGCAGGCAGTTAGGCAGGCAATTAGGCAGGCATTAAGGCAGGCAATTAGGCAGTTAATTATGCAGGCAATTAGGCAGTTAATAAGGCAGGCAATTATGAAGTCAATTAAGCAGGCTATTAGGTAGGAAGGCAGACAATTAGGTAGGCAATTAGGTAGGCAATTAGGCAGGCAAGCAATTAGGTAGGCAATTAGGCAGGCAAGCAATTAGGCAGGCAGTAAGACAGTTCAATAGGCAGGCAATTAGGCAGATTATTCGGCAAGCAGGCAATTTGGCAAGCAATTAAGCAGTTAATTGGGCAAGCAGGCAATTTGGCAGGTAATTAGGCAGGCAATTATGCAGTTAATTAGGCAGGCAATTAGCAGTTAATATGGCAGGCAATTATGAAGTCAATTAGGCAGGCAATTAAGCAGGAAGGCAGGCAATTAGGTAGGCAATTTGGTAGGCAATTAGGCAGGCAAGCAATTAGGCAGGCAGTAAGACAGGTAATTAGGCAAATAATTAGGCAGGCAATTAGGCAGTTATTTAGGCAGGCAATTAGGCAGACAATTAGGTAGGCAATTAGGCAGATAATTAGGCAGTTAATTAGGTAGGCAATAAGGCAGTTAATAAGGCAGGCAATTATGAAGTCAATTAGGCAGGCAATTAGGCAGGGAGGCAGGCTATTAGGTAGGCAATTAGGTAGGCAATTAGGCAGGCAATTAGGCAATATATTAAGCAGTTAATTAGGCAGGCAATTTGGAAGGTAATTAGGCAGGCAATTAGGCAGGCTATTAGGCAGGCATTTAGGCAGTTAATAAAGCAGTTAATAAAGCAGTTAATAAGGCAGGCAATTAGGCAGTTAATTAGGAAGTTAATAAGGCAGGCAATTAGGCAGTTAATTAGGCAGGCAATAAGGCAGGCAATTAGGCAGTTAATTAGGCAAGCAATTAAGCAGGGAATTAAGCAGTTAATTAGGCATGCAATAAAACAAATGATTAGGCAAGCAATTAGGCAGGCAGTTAGGCAGTTAATTAGGCATGCAATTAGGCAGATATTAGGCAAGCAGGCAATTTGGCATGCAGTTAAGCAGTTAATTGGGCAAGCAGACAATTTGGCAGGTAATTAGGCAGGCAATTAGGCTGGCAATTTGGCAGGCAATTTGGCAGTAAATTAGGCAGGTAATTAAGCAGGCATGCATTTAGGCATGCAGGCAATTAGGCAGGCAATAAGGTAGGTAGGCAATTATGCAGGATATAAGGCAGGCAATTAGGCAGTTAATAAAGAAGTTAATAAGGCAGGCAATTAGGCAGTTAATTAAGCAGGCAATAAGGCAGGCAATTAGGCAGTTAATTAAGCAGGCAATTAGGCAGTTAATAAGGCAAGCAATTAAGCAGGCAAGCAAAAAGGCAGGCAGGTAATTAGGCAGGCAATTAAGCAGTTAATTAGGCAGGCAAGCAATTTGGCAGGTAGTTAGGCAGGCAATAAGGCGAGCAATTAAGCAGGCAATTAAGGAAGCAATTATGCAGTTAATTAGGCAAGCAATTAGGCAGGCAGGCAATTAGGCATGCAATTAAGCAGTTAATTGGGCAAGCATGCAATTTGGCAGGTAATTAGGCAGGCAATTAGGCAGGCAATTATGTAGGCAATTAGGCAGTTAATTAGGCAAGCAATTAGGCAGGCAGGCAACTAGTCAGGCAGGCAATTAGTTATGCAATTACGTAGGCAATTACATAGGCAATTAAGCAAGCAATTAGGCAGGCAATAATGCAATTAATTAGACAGGCAATTAGGCAGGCAATTAGGCAGTTTATAAGGCAGGCAATTAGGCAGGCAATTCGGCAGTTAATAAGGCAGGCAATTAGGCAGGCAATTAGGCTGGCAATTAGGCAGGTAATTGAGCAGGCAATTAGGCAGTTAATTAGCAGGCAATTAGGCAGGCAATTAGGCAGTTAATTAGGCAGGCTTTTAGGCAGGCATTTAGACAAACAAATAGGCAGGCATACAATTAGGCAGGCAATTAGGCAGGCAATTAGGTAGTTAGATAGGCGGGCAATTAGGCAGGCAATTAGGCAAGAAATTAGGCAGTAAATTAGGCAGGTAATTAGGCAGGCATACAATTGGGCAGGCAGGCAAATAGGCAGGCAGGCAATTAGGCAGGAAGGCAATTAGGCAGGCAATTAGTCAGGCGAATAAGCAGGCAATTAGGCAGGTTGACAATTAGGCAGGCAATAAGGTAGGAAATTAAGCAGGCAATTAGGCAGGCAATAATGCTATTAATTAGACAGGCAATTAGGCAGTTAATAAGGCAGGCAATTAGTCAGGCAATTAGGCAGGCAACTAGGCATGCAATTAGGCAGGTAATTAGGCAGGCAATTAGACAGTAAGATAGGCGGGCAATTAGGCAGGCAATTAGGCAAGCAATAAGGCAGGAAATTAGGCAGGAAATTAGGCAGACATGCAATTAGGCAGGAAGGCAATTAGGCAGGCAATTAGGCAGGCAGGCAATTAGGCAGGCAATTAGGCAGGCAATTAGGTAGGCAATTAAGCAGGCAATTAGGTAGGCAATTAAGCAGGTAATTAGGCAGGCAATAATGCTATTAATTAGGCAGGCAATTAGGCAAGCAATTAGGCAGTTTATAAGGCAGTTAATTAGGCAGGCAATTAGGCAGGCTATAAGGCAGGCAATTAGGCAGTTAATAAAGCAGTTAATAAGGCAGGCAATTAGGCAGTTAATTAGGCAGGCAATAAGGCAGGCAATTACGCAGTTAATTAAGCAGGCAATTAGGCAGTCAATAAGGCAGGCAATTATTAAGCCAATTAGGCAGATAATTATGCAGGAAGGCAGGCAATTAGGTAGGCAATTAGGAAGGCAATTAAGCAGGCAAGCAATTAGGCAAGCAGTAAGGCAGTTAATTAGGCAGTTAATTATGCAGGCAATTAGGCAGTTTATAAGGCAGGCAATTAGGCAAGCAATTAATTAGGCAATTAGGCAGGCAATTAAGCAGGCAATTAGGCAGTTAATTAGGCAAGCAATTAAGCAG
Organism: Bacillus rossius redtenbacheri; assembly: GCF_032445375.1. Classification (NCBI taxonomy): domain Eukaryota; kingdom Metazoa; phylum Arthropoda; class Insecta; order Phasmatodea; family Bacillidae; genus Bacillus; species Bacillus rossius. The sequence continues at coordinate 135,908 of NW_026962437.1, read as the reverse complement.
GCAAGCAATAAGGCAGGCAGGTAATTAGGCAGGCAATTAAGCAGTTAATTAGGCAGGCAAGCAATTTGGCAGGTAATTAGGCTGGCAATAAGGCAAGCAATTAAGCAGGCAATTAAGGAGGCATTTAGGCAGTTAATTAGGCAAGCAATTTGGAAGGCAGGCAATTAGGCAGGCAGGCAATTAGGCAAGCAGGCATTAGGCATGCAATTAAGCAGTTAATTGGGCAAGCAGGCAATTTGGCAGGTAATTAGGCAGGCAATTAGGCAAGCAATAAGGCATGCAATTAGGCAGGCAATTAGGCAGCTAATATGGCAGCCAATTATGAAGTAAATTAGGCAGGCAATTAGGCAGGAAGGCTGGCAATTAGGTAGGTAATTAGGTAGGCAATTAGGGAAACAATTAGGCAGGCAATTAGGCAGGCAATTAGGCAGTAAAGTAGCCAGTAAATTAGGCAGGAAATTAGGCAGGCAGGCAATTAGGCTGGCAGACAATGAGGCAGGCAGGCAATTAGGTAGTTAATTAGGCAAGCAATTAAGCAGGGAATTAAGCAGTTAATTAGGCATGCAATAAGACAAATGATTAGGCAGGCAATTAGGCAGGCAAAAGGCAGTTAATTAGGCAAGCAATTATGCAGCTGATTAGGCAGTTAATTAGGCAGGCTTTTAGGCAGGCATTTAGGCAAACAAATAGGCAGGCATACAATTATTCAGGCAATTAGGTAGGAATTTAGGCAGTTAACAGGCGGGCAATTAGTCAGGCAATTAGGCAGGCGATTAGGCAGGCAATTAGGCAGTAAATTAGGCAAGTTATTAGGCAGGCATGCAATTAGGCATGCGGGCAATTAGGCAGGCAGGTAATTAGGCAGGCAGGCAATTAGGCAGGTAGGCAATAAGGCAGGCTATTAATCAGGCAATTAAGCAGGCAATTGGGCAGGCAATTAAGTAGGCAATCAAGCAGGCAACAAGGCAGGCAATAAGGCTGGCAATTAGACAGTTAATTGAGCAGTAAATTAGGCAGTTAATTGAGCAGGCAATTAAGCAGGCAATTAGCCAATATATTAAGCAGTTAATTAGGCAGGCAGGCATTTGGAAGGTAATTAGGCAGGCAATTAGGCAGGCTATAAGGCAGGCAATTAGGCAGTTAATAAAGCAGTTAATAATGCAGGCAATTAGGCAGTTAATTAGGCAGGCAATAAGGCAGGCAATTAGGAAGGCAATTAAGCAGGCAATTAGGCAATTAATTAGGCAAGAAATTAAGCAGACAAGCAATAAGGCAGGCAGGTAATTAGGCAGGCAATTAAGCAGTTAATTAGGCAGGCAAGCCATTTGGCAGGCAATAAGGCAGGCTATAAGGCAGGCAATTAGGCAGTTAATAAAGCAGTTAATAAGGCAGGCAATTAGGCAGTAAATTAGGCAGGCAATAAGGCAGGCAATTAGAAAGTTAATTAAGCAGGCAATTAGGCAGTTAATAAGGCAGGCAATTATGAAGTCAATTAGGCAGGCAATTATGCAGTAAGGCAGGCTATTAGGTAGGCAATTAGGAAGGCAATTAGGCAGGCAATTAGACAATATATTAAGCAGTTAATTAGGCAGGCAGGCAATTAGGAAGGTAATTAGGCAGGCAATTAGGCAGGCTATAAGGCAGGCAATTAGGCAGTTAATAAAGCAGTTAATAAAGCAGTTAATAAGGCAGGTAATTAGGCAGTTAATTAGGCAGGCGATAAGGCAGGCAATTAGGCAGTTAATTAAGCAGGCAATTAGGCAGTTAATTAAGCAGGCAATTAGGCAGTTAAAAAGGTTGGCAATTATGAAGTCAATTAGGCAGGAAGCCAGGCTATTAGGTAGGCAATTAGGAAGGCAATTAGGCAGGCAATTAGGCATGCAATTAGGCATGCAATTAGGCAGACAATTATGCAGTTAATTGGGCAGGAAATTAGGCAGGCAATTAGGCAGTTAATAAGGCAGGCAATTTTGAAGTCAATTAGGCAGGCAATTAGGCAAGAAGGCAGGCAATTAGGTAGGCAATTAGGTAAACAATTAGGCAGGCAATTAGGCAGGCAAATGAGCAGGCAATTAGCAGGCAATAAGGCAGGCAATTAGGCAGGTAATTAGGCAGCCAATTATCCAGGCAACAAAGCAGGCAATTAGGCAGGCATTAAGGCAGGCAATTAGGCAGTTAATTAGGCAGGCAATGAGGCAGTTAATAAGGCAGGCAATTATCAAGTCAATTAGGCAGGCTATAAGGTAGGAAGGCAGCCAATTAGGTAGGCAATTAGGCAGGCAAGCAATTAGGCAGGCAGTAAGGCAGTTAAATAGGCAGGCAATTAGGCAGATAATTAGGCAAGCAGGCAATTAGGCATGCAATTAAGCAGTTAATTGGGCAAGCAGGATTTTTGGCAGGTAATTAGGCAGGCAATTAGACAGGCAATAAAGAGGGCAATTAGGCAGGCAATTAGGCAGGCAATTATGCAGTTAATTAGGCAGGCAATTAGGCAGTTAATTAGGCAAGCAATTAAGCAGGAAATTAAGCAGTTAATTAGACATGCAATAAGACAAATAATAATGCAGGCAATAAGGCAGTTAATTAGGCAAGCAATTATGCAGCTGATAAGGCAGGCAATTAGGCAGGCAATTAGGCAGGTATATAAGCAGGCAATAAGGCAGGCAAATAAGCAGGCAATTAGACAGCCAATTAGGAAGGCAATTAGGCATTTAATTAGGCAGATAATTAGGTAGGCAATGAGGCAGGCAATGTGGCAGGCAATTAGGCAGGTAGGTAATTAGTCAGGTAATTAGGCAGGCAATTAAGCAGGCAATTAGGCAGTTAATAAAGCAAGCAATTAGGCAGGCAAGCAATAAGGCAGGCAGGTAATTAAGCAGGCAATTAAGCAGTTAGTTAGGCAGGCAAGCAATTTGGCAGGTAGTTAGGCAGGCAATAAGGCGAGCAATTAAGCAGGCAATTAAGGAAGCAATTATGCAGTTAATTAGGCAAGCAATTAGGCAGGCAGGCAATTAGGCATGCAATTAAGCAGTTAATTGGGCAAGCATGCAATTTGGCAGGTAATTAGGCAGGCAATTAGGCAGGCAATTATGTAGGCAATTAGGCAGTTAATTAGGCAAGCAATTAGGCAGGCAGGCAACTAGTCAGGCAGGCAATTAGTTATGCAATTACGTAGGCAATTACATAGGCAATTAAGCAAGCAATTAGGCAGGCAATAATGCAATTAATTAGACAGGCAATTAGGCAGGCAATTAGGCAGTTTATAAGGCAGGCAATTAGGCAGGCAATTCGGCAGTTAATAAGGCAGGCAATTAGGCAGGCAATTAGGCTGGCAATTAGGCAGGTAATTGAGCAGGCAATTAGGCAGTTAATTAGCAGGTAATTAGGCAGGCAATTAGGCATATAATTAGGCAGGCAATTAGGCAGGCTTTTAGGCAGGCATTTAGACAAACAAATAGGCAGGCATACAATTAGGCAGGCAATTAGGCAGGCAATTAGGTAGTTAGATAGGCGGGCAATTAGGCAGGCAATTAGGCAAGCAATTAGGCAGTAAATTAGGCAGGTAATTAGGCAGGCATACAATTGGGCAGGCAGGCAAATAGGCAGGCAGGCAATTAGGCAGGAAGGCAATTAGGCAGGCAATTAGTCAGGCGAATAAGCAGGCAATTAGGCAGGTTGACAATTAGGCAGGCAATAAGGTAGGAAATTAAGCAGGCAATTAGGCAGGCAATAATGCTATTAATTAGACAGGCAATTAGGCAGTTAATAAGGCAGGCAATTAGTCAGGCAATTAGGCAGGCAACTAGGCATGCAATTAGGCAGGTAATTAGGCAGGCAATTAGACAGTTAGATAGGCGGGCAATTAGGCAGGCAATTAGGCAAGCAATAAGGCAGGAAATTAGGCAGGAAATTAGGCAGACATGCAATTAGACAGGAAGGCAATTAGGCAGGCAATTAGGCAGGCAATTAGGCAGGCAATTAGGTAGGCAATTAAGCAGGCAATTAGGTAGGCAATTAAGCAGGTAATTAGGCAGGCAATTAGGCAGGCAATTAGGCAGTTTATAAGGCAGTTAATTAGGCAGGCAATTAGGCAGGCAATTACGCAGTTAATTAAGCAGGCAATTAGGCAGTCAATAAGGCAGGCAATTATTAAGCCAATTAGGCAGATAATTATGCAGGAAGGCAGGCAATTAGGTAGGCAATTAGGAAGGCAATTAAGCAGGCAAGCAATTAGGCAAGCAGTAAGGCAGTTAATTAGGCAGTTAATTATGCAGGCAATTAGGCAGTTTATTAGGCAGGCAATTAGGCAAGCAATTAATTAGGCAATTAGGCAGGCAATTAAGCAGGCAATTAGGCAGTTAATTAGGCAAGCAATAAGGCAGGCAGGTAATTAGGCAGGCAATTAAGCAGTTAATTAGGCAGGCAAGCAATTTGGCAGGTAATTAGGCTGGCAATAAGGCAAGCAATTAAGCAGGCAATTAAGGAGCCATTTAGGCAGTTAATTAGGCAAGCAATTTGGAAGGCAGGCAATTAGGCAGGCAGGCAATTAGGCAAGCAGGCATTAGGCATGCAATTAAGCAGTTAATTGGGCAAGCAGGCAATTTGGCAGGTAATTAGGCAGGCAATTAGGCAAGCAATAAGGCATGCAATTAGGCAGGCAATTAGGCAGCTAATATGGCAGCCAATTATGAAGTAAATTAGGCAGGCAATTAGGCAGGAAGGCTGGCAATTAGGTAGGTAATTAGGTAGGCAATTAGGGAAACAATTAGCCAGGCAATTAGGCAGGCAATAATGCAATTAATTAGACAGGCAATTAGGCAGTTTATAAGGCAGGCAATTAGGCAGGCAATTCGGCAGTTAATAAGGCAGGCAATTAGGCAGGCAATTAGGCTGGCAATTAGGCAGGTAATTGAGCAGGCAATTAGGCAGTTAATTAGCAGGCAATTAGGCAGGTAATTAGGCAGGCAATTAGGCAGTTAATTAGGCAGGCAATTAGGCAGGCTTTTAGGCAGGCATTTAGACAAACAAATAGGCAGGCATACAATTAGGCAGGCAATTAGGCAGGCAATTAGGTAGTTAGATAGGCGGGCAATTAGGCAGGCAATTAGGCAAGCAATTAGGCAGTAAATTAGGCAGGTAATAAGGCAGGCATACAATTGGGCAGGCAGGCAAATAGGCAGGCAGGCAATTAGGCAGGAAGGCAATTAGGCAGGCAATTAGTCAGGCGAATAAGCAGGCAATTAGGCAGGTTGACAATTAGGCAGGCAATAAGGTAGGAAATTAAGCAGGCAATTAGGCAGGCAATAATGCTATTAATTAGACAGGCAATTAGGCAGTTAATAAGGCAGGCAATTAGTCAGGCAATTAGGCAGGCAACTAGGCATGCAATTAGGCAGGTAATTAGGCAGGCAATTAGACAGTTAGATAGGCGGGCAATTAGGCAGGCAATTAGGCAAGCAATAAGGCAGGAAATTAGGCAGGAAATTAGGCAGACATGCAATTAGGCAGGAAGGCAATTAGGCAGGCAATTAGGCAGGCAGGCAATTAGGCAGGCAATTAGGTAGGCAATTAAGCAGGCAATTAGGTAGGCAATTAAGCAGGCAATTAGGTAGGCAATTAAGCAGGTAATTAGGCAGGCAAAAATGCTATTAATTAGGCAGGCAATTAGGCAGGCAATTAGGCAGTTTATAAGGCAGTTAATTAGGCAGGCAATTAGGCAGGCTATAAGGCAGGCAATTAGGCAGTTAATAAAGCAGTTAATAAGGCAGGCAATTAGGCAGTTAATTAGGCAGGCAATAAGGCAGGCAATTACGCAGTTAATTAAGCAGGCAATTAGGCAGTCAATAAGGCAGGCAATTATTAAGCCAATTAGGCAGATAATTATGCAGGAAGGCAGGCAATTAGGTAGGCAATTAGGAAGGCAATTAAGCAGGCAAGCAGTAAGGCAGTTAATTAGGCAGTTAATTATGCAGGCAATTAGGCAGTTTATTAGGCAGGCAATTAGGCAAGCAATTAATTAGGCAATTAGGCAGGCAATTAAGCAGGCAATTAGGCAGTTAATTAGGCAAGCAATAAGGCAGGCAGGTAATTAGGCAGGCAATTAAGCAGTTAATTAGGCAGGCAAGCAATTTGGCAGGTAATTAGGCTGGCAATAAGGCAAGCAATTAAGCAGGCAATTAAGGAGGCATTTAGGCAGTTAATTAGGCAAGCAATTTGGAAGGCAGGCAATTAGGCAGGCAGGCAATTAGGCAAGCAGGCATTAGGCATGCAATTAAGCAGTTAATTGGGCAAGCAGGCAATTTGGCAGGTAATTAGGCAGGCAATTAGGCAAGCAATAAGGCATGCAATTAGGCAGGCAATTAGGCAGCTAATATGGCAGCCAATTATGAAGTAAATTAGGCAGGCAATTAGGCAGGAAGGCTGGCAATTAGGTAGGTAATTAGGTAGGCAATTAGGGAAACAATTAGGCAGGCAATTAGGCAGGCAATTAGGCAGTAAAGTAGCCAGTAAATTAGGCAGGAAATTAGGCAGGCAGGCAATTAGGCTGGCAGACAATGAGGCAGGCAGGCAATTAGGTAGTTAATTAGGCAAGCAATTAAGCAGGGAATTAAGCAGTTAATTAGGCATGCAATAAGACAAATGATTAGGCAGGCAATTAGGCAGGCAAAAGGCAGTTAATTAGGCAAGCAATTATGCAGCTGATTAGGCAGTTAATTAGGCAGGCTTTTAGGCAGGCATTTAGGCAAACAAATAGGCAGGCATACAATTATTCAGGCAATTAGGTAGGAATTTAGGCAGTTAAACAGGCGGGCAATTAGTCAGGCAATTAGGCAGGCGATTAGGCAGGCAATTAGGCAGTAAATTAGGCAAGTTATTAGGCAGGCATGCAATTAGGCATGCGGGCAATTAGGCAGGCAGGTAATTAGGCAGGCAGGCAATTAGGCAGGTAGGCAATAAGGCAGGCTATTAATCAGGCAATTAAGCAGGCAATTGGGCAGGCAATTAAGTAGGCAATCAAGCAGGCAACAAGGCAGGCAATAAGGCTGGCAATTAGACAGTTAATTGAGCAGTAAATTAGGCAGTTAATTGAGCAGGCAATTAAGCAGGCAATTAGCCAATATATTAAGCAGTTAATTAGGCAGGCAGGCATTTGGAAGGTAATTAGGCAGGCAATTAGGCAGGCTATAAGGCAGGCAATTAGGCAGTTAATAAAGCAGTTAATAATGCAGGCAATTAGGCAGTTAATTAGGCAGGCAATAAGGCAGGCAATTAGGCAGTTAATTAAGCAGGCAATTAGGCAGTTAATAAGGCAGGCAATTATGAAGTCAATTAGGCAGGCAATTAGGCAGGAAGGCAGGCTATTAGGTAGGAAATTAGGAAGGCAATTAGGCAGGCAAATAGGCAGGCAATTAGGCAGGCAATTAGGCATGCAATATGGCAGGCAATTAACAGGCAATTATGCAGTTAATTAGGCAATCAATTAAGCAGGCAATTAGGAAGGCAATTAAGCAGGCAATTAGGCAATTAATTAGGCAAGAAATTAAGCAGACAAGCAATAAGGCAGGCAGGTAATTAGGCAGGCAATTAAGCAGTTAATTAGGCAGGCAAGCCATTTGGCAGGCAATTAGGCAGGCAATAAGGCAGGCTATAAGGCAGGCAATTAGGCAGTTAATAAAGCAGTTAATAAGGCAGGCAATTAGGCAGTAAATTAGGCAGGCAATAAGGCAGGCAATTAGAAAGTTAATTAAGCAGGCAATTAGGCAGTTAATAAGGCAGGCAATTATGAAGTCAATTAGGCAGGCAATTATGCAGTAAGGCAGGCTATTAGGTAGGCAATTAGGAAGGCAATTAGGCAGGCAATTAGACAATATATTAAGCAGTTAATTAGGCAGGCAATTAGGAAGGTAATTAGGCAGGCAATTAGGCAGGCTATAAGGCAGGCAATTAGGCAGTTAATAAAGCAGTTAATAAAGCAGTTAATAAGGCAGGTAATTAGGCAGTTAATTAGGCAGGCGATAAGGCAGGCAATTAGGCAGTTAATTAAGCAGGCAATTAGGCAGTTAATTAAGCAGGCAATTAGGCAGTTAAAAAGGTTGGCAATTATGAAGTCAATTAGGCAGGAAGCCAGGCTATTAGGTAGGCAATTAGGAAGGCAATTAGGCAGGCAATTAGGCATGCAATTAGGCAGACAATTATGCAGTTAATTGGGCAGGAAATTAGGCAGGCAATTAGGCAGTTAATAAGGCAGGCAATTATGAAGTCAATTAGGCAGGCAATTAGGCAAGAAGGCAGGCAATTAGGTAGTCAATTAGGTAAACAATTAGGCAGGCAATTAGGCAGGCAAATGAGCAGGCAATTAGCAGGCAATAAGGCAGGCAATTAGGCAGGTAATTAGGCAGCCAATTATCCAGGCAACAAAGCAGGCAATTAGGCAGGCATTAAGGCAGGCAATTAGGCAGTTAATTAGGCAGGCAATGAGGCAGTTAATAAGGCAGGCAATTATCAAGTCAATTAGGCAGGCTATAAGGTAGGAAGGCAGCCAATTAGGTAGGCAATTAGGCAGGCAAGCAATTAGGCAGGCAGTAAGGCAGTTAAATAGGCAGGCAATTAGGCAGATAATTAGGCAAGCAGGCAATTAGGCATGCAATTAAGCAGTTAATTGGGCAAGCAGGATTTTTGGCAGGTAATTAGGCAGGCAATTAGACAGGCAATAAAGAGGGCAATTAGGCAGGCAATTAGGCAGGCAATTATGCAGTTAATTAGGCAGGCAATTAGGCAGTTAATTAGGCAAGCAATTAAGCAGGAAATTAAGCAGTTAATTAGACATGCAATAAGACAAATAATAATGCAGGCAATAAGGCAGTTAATTAGGCAAGCAATTATGCAGCTGATAAGGCAGGCAATTAGGCAGGCAATTAGGCAGGTATATAAGCAGGCAATAAGGCAGGCAAATAAGCAGGCAATTAGACAGCCAATTAGGAAGGCAATTAGGCATTTAATTAGGCAGATAATTAGGTAGGCAATGAGGCAGGCAATGTGGCAGGCAATTAGGCAGGTAGGTAATTAGTCAGGTAATTAGGCAGGCAATTAAGCAGGCAATTAGGCAGTTAATAAAGCAAGCAATTAGGCAGGCAAGCAATAAGGCAGGCAGGTAATTAGGCAGGCAATTAAGCAGTTAATTAGGCAGGCAAGCCATTTGGCAGGTAATTAGGCAGGCAATAAGGCAGGCAATTAGGCAGTTAATTAGGCAGGCAATTAGGCAGTTAATAAGGCAGGCAATTATGAAGTCAATTAGGCAGGCTATTAGGTAGGAAGGCAGACAATTAGGTAGGCAATTAGGTAGGCAATTAGGCAGGCAAGCAATTAGGTAGGCAATTAGGCAGGCAAGCAATTAGGCAGGCAGTAAGACAGTTCAATAGGCAGGCAATTAGGCAGATTATTCGGCAAGCAGGCAATTTGGCATGCAATTAAGCAGTTAATTGGGCAAGCAGGCAATTTGGCAGGTAATTAGGCAGGCAATTATGCAGTTAATTAGGCAGGCAATTAGCAGTTAATATGGCAGGCAATTATGAAGTCAATTAGGCAGGCAATTAAGCAGGAAGGCAGGCAATTAGGTAGGCAATTTGGTAGGCAATTAGGCAGGCAAGCAATTAGGCAGGCAGTAAGACAGGTAATTAGGCAAATAATTAGGCAGGCAATTAAGCAGTTATTTAGGCAGGCAATTAGGCAGACAATTAGGTAGGCAATTAGGCAGATAATTAGGCAGTTAATTAGGTAGGCAATAAGGCAGTTAATAAGGCAGGCAATTATGAAGTCAATTAGGCAGGCAATTAGGCAGGGAGGCAGGCTATTAGGTAGGCAATTAGGTAGGCAATTAGGCAATATATTAAGCAGTTAATTAGGCAGGCAATTTGGAAGGTAATTAGGCAGGCTATTAGGCAGGCTATTAGGCAGGCATTTAGGCAGTTAATAAAGCAGTTAATAAAGCAGTTAATAAGGCAGGCAATTAGGCAGTTAATTAGGCAGTTAATAAGGCAGGCAATTAGGCAGTTAATTAGGCAGGCAATAAGGCAGGCAATTAGGCAGTTAATTAGGCAAGCAATTAAGCAGGGAATTAAGCAGTTAATTAGGCATGCAATAAAACAAATGATTAGGCAAGCAATTAGGCAGGCAGTTAGGCAGTTAATTAGGCATGCAATTAGGCAGATATTAGGCAAGCAGGCAATTTGGCATGCAGTTAAGCAGTTAATTGGGCAAGCAGACAATTTGGCAGGTAATTAGGCAGGCAATTAGGCTGGCAATTTGGCAGGCAATTTGGCAGTAAATTAGGCAGGTAATTAAGCAGGCATGCATTTAGGCATGCAGGCAATTAGGCAGGCAATAAGGTAGGTAGGCAATTATGCAGGATATAAGGCAGGCAATTAGGCAGTTAATAAAGCAGTTAATAAGGCAGGCAATTAGGCAGTTAATTAAGCAGGCAATAAGGCAGGCAATTAGGCAGTTAATTAAGCAGGCAATTAGGCAGTTAATAAGGCAAGCAATTAAGCAGGCAAGCAAAAAGGCAGGCAGGTAATTAGGCAGGCAATTAAGCAGTTAATTAGGCAGGCAAGCAATTTGGCAGGTAGTTAGGCAGGCAATAAGGCGAGCAATTAAGCAGGCAATTAAGGAAGCAATTATGCAGTTAATTAGGCAAGCAATTAGGCAGGCAGGCAATTAGGCATGCAATTAAGCAGTTAATTGGGCAAGCATGCAATTTGGCAGGTAATTAGGCAGGCAATTAGGCAGGCAATTATGTAGGCAATTAGGCAGTTAATTAGGCAAGCAATTAGGCAGGAAGGCAGGCTAATAGGTAGGCAATTAGGAAAGCAATTAGGCAGGCAATTAGGCAATATATTAAGCAGTTAATTAAGCAGGCAATTTGGAAGGTAATTATGCAGGCAATTAGGCAGGCTATAAGGCAGGCATATAGGCAGTTAATAAAGCAGTTAATAAGGCAGGCAATTAGGCAGGCAATTAGACAGTTGTTTAGGCAGGCAATTAGGCAGTTAATTAGGCCCCTAATAGGCAGGCTATTAAGCAGGTAATAAGGCAGGCAATTAGTCAGGCAATTAAGCAGTTCATTAGACAAGCAGGCAATTTGGCAGGTAATTAGGCAGGCAATTAGGCAGTCAATTATGCAGGCAATTAGGCAGGCAATTAGGCAGGCAATTAGGCAGTTGATTAGGCAGGCAAGTAGGTAGGTTATTAGGCACGCAATAAGGTAGTTAATTAGGCAAGCAATTAGGCAGTTAATTAAGCAGGCAATTAGGCAGTTAATAAGGCAGGCAATTATGAAGTCAATTAGGCAGGCAAATAGGCAGGAAGACAGGCAATTAGGTAGGCAATTAGGAAGGCAATTAGACAGGCAAGCAATTAGGCAGGCAGTAAGGCAGTTAATTAGGCAGTTATTTAGGCAGGCAAATAGGCAGTTAATTAGACAGGCAATTAGGCAGGCAATTAGGCAGTTAATTAGGCAGTAAATTAGTTAGGTAATTAGGCAGGCAGTCGAATTAGGCTGGTAGGCAATTAGGCAGGCAGGTAATTAGGCAGGCAATTAGGCAGCCAAATAGGCAGTTAATTAGGCAGGAAATTAGGCAGTATGCTGTTTGAAGTTTGTGGTTTGCGAATATCGGTTTGCGGTTTACGAATCGCAATTTGCAGTTCGCAATTATTACCAAGCAGTTCGTAGTTAGCAGTTTACAGTTCGCAGGTTGCAGTGAGCAGTTTGCTGTTCGCATTTCGCTTTTCGCACATCTCAGTTCTGAGAATGCAGTTTGCAGTTCGCAATTTGTAGTTCGCAAATTGCAGTTTTCAGTTTGCAGTGCGTAGTTCTCAGTTTGCAGTTCACAGTTTTCTGTTCGCAGTTCTCAGTTCACAATTCGCTGTTTACTGTTCAGAGTTCGTAGGTTCGGTTTTTGCAATTTGCAGTTCGCAGTTTGGAGTTTGCAGTTTGTAGTTTGCTGTTTAAATTTTGTGCTTTCCGGATTGCTGTTCGCATTTGCAGTTTGCAGTTTGTAGTTTTGCAGTTCGCCGTTTACAGTTCGCTGTTCGACGTCATCTATCGCCGTTTGCTATTTCGATCGGCAGTTTGCGGATTGCGGTTTTAGTTTTGCGGTTTGCAGTTGGCAGTTTGCAGTTCGCAATATGCAGTTCGTAGTTTGAATTTTACAGTTTGAAATTTGCACATTGCAGGTCGCAGTTTAGAGTTCACAGTTTGCAGTTCACAGTTAGCAGTTCGCAGTTTGAAGTTTATGGTTTGCGGATATCGGTTTGCGGTTTACGAATCGCAGTTTTCAGTTTGCAATTAGCTCCACGCAGTTCGTAGTTAGCAGTTTACAGTTCGCAGGTTGCAGTGAGCTTTTTCTGTTCGCATTTCGCTTTTCGCACATCGCAGTTCTGAGAATGCAGTTTGCAGTTCGCAATTTGTAGTTCGCAAATTGTAGTTTGCAGTTTGCAGTGCGTAGTTCTCAGTTTGCAGTTCACAGTTTTATGTTCGCAGTTCTTAGTTTGCAATTCGCAGTTTACTGTTCATAGTTCGTAGGTTTGCTTTTTGCAGTTTGCAGTTCGCAGTTGGGAGTTTGCAGTTTGTAGTTTGCTGTTTAAATTTTGTGCTTTGCGGATTGCTGTTCGCATTTGCAGTTTGTATTTTACAGTTCGCCGTTTACAGTTCGCTGTTCGACGTCATCTATCGCCGTTTGCGATTTTCGGTCTGCAGTTTGCGGATTGCGGTTTTAGTTTTGTGGTTTGCAGTTGGCAGTTTGCTTTAATCAGTTTGCAGTTCGCAATATGAAGTTCGTAATTTGAATTTTACAGTTTGCAATTTGCACATTGCAGGTCGCAGTTTAAAATTCACAGTTTGCAGTTCGCAATTTGCCATTAGCAGTTTTCAGTTTTCGGTTTGCGTTTTGCGGTTTGCAGTTGGCATTATGCAGTTTGCAGTTTGCAGTTCGTAGTTTGCGGTAAACGGTTTTTGATTTTTGTTTGCGGATTGCCGTTTGTTGTTCGCAGTTTGAAGTTCCCATTTCCCAGTTCGCAGTTTGAGGTTAACAGTTCGCAGTTCGCAGATCCCAAACTTCCGCATACGGTTTTCAGTTTGCGGTTTGCATTTGCAGTTTGCAGTTCACAGTTTTTCATTTCGCAGTATGCAGTTTGCAGTTCTCAATTAAGCATTTGGTGGTTTAGTGGTTTGCAGTTTGAAGTTTTACAGTTTGGGATTTGCAGCTCTTAATTCGCTGTTCGCAGTTCGCATTTTGCACTTCACAGTTTGCCGTTCGCAGTTTGCAGTTCACATGTTACAGTCATAAGTTTGTCGTTCGCAGGTTGCAGTTCGCAGTTTGCAGTGTGCAGTTCGGAGTTTGCTGTGCGCAGTTAGTAGGTATGCATTTCGCAGTTTGCCGTTCGCAGATTGCAGTTGCAGTTTGCAGTTTGCAGTTAGGTGTTTACAGTTTGCAGTTTGTAGTTCGCAGTTTGCAGTTGCAGTTGTCAGTTTGCAGTTTGCAGTTATTACTTTGTAGTTTACGTTTTGTGGTTTGCGGTTTGCAGGTAGCAATTTGTATTTGGCAGTTCGCCGGTAATTGTCAGCATTTTGTAGTTCGCTGTTTGCAGGTTTTTGTTTGCAGTTAGCCGTTTGTAGTTCGCAGTTCGCAGTTTTAAAATCGCGGTTCACAGTTTGCTGGTTTCATTTCGCAGTTTGCTGTTCGCAGTTTGCAGTTAGCCGTTTGTAGTTCGCAGGTCGCAGTTTTAAAATCGCGGTTCACAGTTCGCTGGTTCAGTTCGCAGTTTGAATATCGCAGTTTGCAGTTGGCAGTTCGAAGTTTCCGGTTCGCAGTTTGCTGTTTGAAGTTTGTGGTTTGCGATTTCGGTTTGCAGTTAGTTAGCAGTGTGATGTTCGTAGTTCGCAGTTTGCAAATTGCCGTTTGCAATTTGCGGATTGCGAATTGCAATTTCTAGTTTTCTTTTTGTAATTTAAATTTTGCAGTTTGCAATTCGCAGTTTGCTGTATAAAGCTTGTGGTATGTGGTTTGTGGGTTGTGGTATGTATTTCAGGCAATTAGTTAGACAAGCAATTAAGCAGGCAATTAGGCAGTTAATTAGGCAGGCAAATAGGCAGACAATTAGGCAGGCAATAAGGCAGTTAATTAAGCAGGCAATTAGGCAGTTAATTGAGCAGGCAATTAGGCAAGCAATAAGGCAATATATTAAGCAGTCAATTAGGCAGGCAGGCAATTTGGCAGGTAATTAGGCAGGCAATTAGGCAGGCTATAAGGCAGGCAATTAGGCAGGCTATAAGGCAGGCAATTAGGCAGTTAATAAAGCAGTTAATAAGGCAGACAATTAGGCAGGTAATTAGGCAGGCAATAAGGCTGGCAATTAGGCAGTTAATTAGGCAGGCAGTTAATAAGGCAGGCAATTATGAAGTCAATTAGGCAGGCTATTAGGCAGGAAGGCAGCCAATTAGGTAGGCAATTAGGTAGGCAATTAGGCGGCAAGCAGTTAGGCAAGCAGTAAGGCAGTTAATAAGGCAGGCAATTAGGCAGAAAATTAGGCAAGCAGGCAATTAGGCATTCAATTAAGCAGTTAATTGGGCAAGCAGGCAATTTGGCAGGTAATAGAGAAGGCAATTAGGCAGGCAATTAGGCAGGCAATTAGGCAGGCAGTTAGGCAGGCAATAAGCAGGCAATTAGCAGTTAATAAGGCAGGCAATTATTAAGTCAATTAGGCAGGCAATTAGGCAGGAAGGCAGGCAATTTGGTAGGCAATTTGGTAGGCAATTAGGCAGGCAAGCAATTAGGCAGACAGTAAGGCAATTAATTAGGCTGGCAATTAGGCAGTTAATTAATTAGGCAATTAGGCAGTTAATTGAGCAGGCAATTAGGCAGTTAATTAAGCAGGCAATTAGGCAGTTAATAAGGCAGGCAATTAGGCAGGAAGGCAGGCATTTAGGTAGGCATTTAGGAAAACAATTAGGCAGGCAATTAGTTAGGCAATTTGGTAGGCAATTAGGCAGGCAAGCAATTAGGCAGGCAGTAAGGCAGTTAATTAGGCAGGTAATTAAGCAAATAATTAGGCAGGCAATTAGGCAATAAATAAGGCGGGCAATTAGGCAGGCAATTAGGCAGACAATTAGGCAGATATTTAGGCAAGCAATTAGGCAGGCAATTAGGCAGGCAATTAAACAGGCAATTTGGCAGGTAATTAGGCAGGCAATTAGGCAGGCAATAAACCAGGCAATTTGGCAGTTAATTAGGTAGGCAATTGGGCAGTTAATAAGGCAGGCAACTAGGCAGGAAGGCAGGCTATTAGGTAGGCAATTAGGAAGGCAATTAGGAAGGCAAGCAATTAGGCAGGCAGTTAGACAGTTAATTAGGCAGGCAATTAGGCAGATAATTAGGCAAGCAGGCAATTTGGCATGCAATTAAGCAGTTAATTGGGCAAGCAGACAATTTGGCAGGTAATTAGGCAGGCAATTAGGCAGGCAATTAGGCAGTAAATTAGGCAGGTAATTAAGCAGGCATGCAGGCAATGAGGCAGGCAGGCAATTAGGTAGGTAGGCAATTAGGCAGGCAATTAGGCAGGCTATAAGGCAGGCAATTAGGCAGTTAATAAAGCAGTTAATAAGGCAGGCAATTTGGCAGTTAATTAGGCAGGCAATAAGGCAGGCAATTAGGCAGTTAATTAAGCAGGCAATTAGGCAGGCAACAAACCAGGCAATTTGTTAGTTAATTAGGTAGGCAATTGGGCAGTTAATAAGGCAGGCAATTAGGCAGGAAGGCAGGCAATTAGGTAGGCAATTAGGAAGGCAATTAGGAAGGCAAGCAATTAGGCAGGCAATTAGGCAGGCAATTATGCAGTTAATTAGGCAGGAAATTAGGCATGCAATTAGGCAGTTAATAAGGCAGGCAATTATGAAGTCAATTAGGCAGGCAATTAGGCAAGAAGGCAGGCAATTAGGCAAGAAGGCAGGCAATAATGTAGGCAATTATGTAAACAATTAGGCAGGCAATTAGGCAGGCAATTAGGCAGGCAATTAGGCAGGTAATTAGGGAGCTAATTAGGCAGGCAAATAAGCAGGCAATTAGGCAGGCATTAAGGCAGGCAATTAGGCAGTTAATTAGGCAGGCAATTAGGAAGTTAATAAGGCAGGCAATTATGAAGTCAATTAGGCAGGCTATTAGGTAGGAAGGCAGACAATTAGGTAGGCAATTAGGTAGGCAATTAGGCAGGCAAGCAATTAGGTAGGCAATTAGCAGGCAAGCAATTAGGCAGGCAGTAAGACAGTTCAATAGGCAGGCAATTAGTCAGATTATTTGGCAAGCAGGCAATTAGGCATGCAATTAAGCAGTTAATTGGGCAAGCAGGCAATTTGGCAGGTAATTAGGCAGGCAATTATGCAGTTAATTAGGCAGGCAATTAGCAGTTAATATGGCAGGCAATAATGAAGTAAATTAGGCAGGCAATTAAGCAGGAAGGCAGGCAATTAGGTAGGCAATTTGGTAGGCAATTAGGCAGGCGAGCAATTAGGCAGGCAGTAAGACAGGTAGTTAGGCAAATAATTAGGCAGGCAATTAGGCAGTTATTTAGGCAAGCAATTAGGCAGACAATTAGGTAGGCAATTAGGCAGATAATTAGGCAGGCAATTAGGCAGTTAATTAGGTAGGCAATTAGGCAGTTAATAAGGCAGGCAATTATGAAGTCAATTAGGCAGGCAATTAGGCAGGAAGGCAGGTTATAAGGTAGGCAATTAGGTAGGCAATTAGGCATTTAATTAGGCAATATATTAAGCAGTTAATTAGGCAGGCAATTTGGAAGGTAATTAGGCAGGCTATTAGGCAGGCTATTAGGCAGGCATTTAGGCAGTTAATAAAGCAGTTAATAAAGCAGTTAATAAGGCAGGCAATTAGGATGTTAATTAGGCAGGCAATAAGGCAGGCAATTAGACAGTTAATTAGGCAAGCAATTAAGCAGGGAATTAAGCAGTTAATTAGGAATGCAATAAAACAAATGATTAGGCTGGCAATTAGACAGGCAATAATGCAGTTAATTAGGCACGTAATTATGCAGCTGATTAGGCAGGCAATTAGGCAGGCAATTAGGCAGGTAATTAAGCAGGCAATAAGGCAGGCAAATAAGCAGGCAATTAGACAGCCAATTAGGCAGGCAATTAGGCATTAAATTAGGCAGATAATTAGGTAGGCAATGAGGCAGGCAATGTGGCAGGCAATTAGGCAGGTAGGTAATTAGTCAGGCAATTAGGCAGGCAATTAAGCAGGCAATTCGGCAGTTAATAAGGCAGGCAATTAGGCTGGAAATTAGGCAGTTAATTGAGCATATAATTAGGAAGTTAATTGAGCAGGCAATTAGGCAGGCATTAAGGCAATATATTAAGTAGTTAATAAGGCAGGCAATTTGGCAGGTAATTAGGCAGGCAATTAGGCCTGCTATTAGGCTGGCAATAAGGCAGTTAATGAAGCAGTTAATAAGGCAGGCAATAAGGCAGTTAATTAGGATGGCAATAAGGCAGGCAATTAGGCAGTTAATTAGGCAAGCAGGCAATTAGGCATGCAATTAAGCAGTTAATTGGGCAAGCAGGATTTTTGGCAGGTAATTAGGCAGGCAATTAGACAGGCAATAAAGAGGGCAATTAGGCAGGCAATTAGGCAGGCAATTATGCAGTTAATTAGGCAGGCAATTAGGCAGGCAATTAGGCAAGCAATAAGGCAGGAAATTAGGCAGGAAATTAGGCAGACATGCAATTAGGCAGGAAGGCAATTAGGCAGGCAATTAGGCAGGCAGGCAATTAGGCAGGCAATTAGGTAGGCAATTAAGCAGGCAATTAGGTAGGCAATTAAGCAGGCAATTAGGTAGGCAATTAAGCAGGTAATTAGGCAGGCAAAAATGCTATTAATTAGGCAGGCAATTAGGCAGGCAATTAGGCAGTTTATAAGGCAGTTAATTAGGCAGGCAATTAGGCAGGCTATAAGGCAGGCAATTAGGCAGTTAATAAAGCAGTTAATAAGGCAGGCAATTAGGCAGTTAATTAGGCAGGCAATAAGGCAGGCAATTACGCAGTTAATTAAGCAGGCAATTAGGCAGTCAATAAGGCAGGCAATTATTAAGCCAATTAGGCAGATAATTATGCAGGAAGGCAGGCAATTAGGTAGGCAATTAGGAAGGCAATTAAGCAGGCAAGCAGTAAGGCAGTTAATTAGGCAGTTAATTATGCAGGCAATTAGGCAGTTTATTAGGCAGGCAATTAGGCAAGCAATTAATTAGGCAATTAGGCAGGCAATTAAGCAGGCAATTAGGCAGTTAATTAGGCAAGCAATAAGGCAGGCAGGTAATTAGGCAGGCAATTAAGCAGTTAATTAGGCAGGCAAGCAATTTGGCAGGTAATTAGGCTGGCAATAAGGCAAGCAATTAAGCAGGCAATTAAGGAGGCATTTAGGCAGTTAATTAGGCAAGCAATTTGGAAGGCAGGCAATTAGGCAGGCAGGCAATTAGGCAAGCAGGCATTAGGCATGCAATTAAGCAGTTAATTGGGCAAGCAGGCAATTTGGCAGGTAATTAGGCAGGCAATTAGGCAAGCAATAAGGCATGCAATTAGGCAGGCAATTAGGCAGCTAATATGGCAGCCAATTATGAAGTAAATTAGGCAGGCAATTAGGCAGGAAGGCTGGCAATTAGGTAGGTAATTAGGTAGGCAATTAGGGAAACAATTAGGCAGGCAATTAGGCAGGCAATTAGGCAGTAAAGTAGCCAGTAAATTAGGCAGGAAATTAGGCAGGCAGGCAATTAGGCTGGCAGACAATGAGGCAGGCAGGCAATTAGGTAGGTAATTAGGCAAGCAATTAAGCAGGGAATTAAGCAGTTAATTAGGCATGCAATAAGACAAATGATTAGGCAGGCAATTAGGCAGGCAAAAGGCAGTTAATTAGGCAAGCAATTATGCAGCTGATTAGGCAGTTAATTAGGCAGGCTTTTAGGCAGGCATTTAGGCAAACAAATAGGCAGGCATACAATTATTCAGGCAATTAGGTAGGAATTTAGGCAGTTAAACAGGCGGGCAATTAGTCAGGCAATTAGGCAGGCGATTAGGCAGTAAATTAGGCAAGTTATTAGGCAGGCATGCAATTAGGCATGCGGGCAATTAGGCAGGCAGGTAATTAGGCAGGCAGGCAATTAGGCAGGTAGGCAATAAGGCAGGCTATTAATCAGGCAATTAAGCAGGCAATTGGGCAGGCAATTAAGTAGGCAATCAAGCAGGCAACAAGGCAGGCAATAAGGCTGGCAATTAGACAGTTAATTGAGCAGTTTGCAGTTGGCAGTTCGAAGTTTCCCGTTCGCAGTTTGCTGTTTGAAGTTTGTGGTTTGCGATTTCGGTTTGCAGTTAGTTAGCAGTGTGATGTTCGTAGTTCGCAGTTTGCAAATTGCCGTTTGCAATTTGCGGATTGCGAATTGCAATTTCTAGTTTTCTTTTTGTAATTTAAATTTTGCAGTTTGCAATTCGCAGTTTGCTGTATAAAGCTTGTGGTATGTGGTTTGTGGGTTGTGGTATGTATTTCAGGCAATTAGTTAGACAAGCAATTAAGCAGGCAATTAGGCAGTTAATTAGGCAGGCAAATAGGCAGACAATTAGGCAGGCAATAAGGCAGTTAATTGAGCAGGCAATTAGGCAGTTAATTGAACAGGCAATTAGGCAAGCAATAAGGCAATATATTAAGCAGTTAATTAGGCAGGCAGGCAATTTGGCAGGTAATTAGGCAGGCAATTAGGCAGGCTATAAGGCAGGCAATTAGGCAGTTAATAAAGCAGTTAATAAGGCAGGCAATTAGGCATGTAATTAGGCAGGCAATAAGGCTGGCAATTAGGCAGTTAATTAGGCAGGCAGTTAATAAGGCAGGCAATTATGAAGTCAATTAGGCAGGCTATTAGGCAGGAAGGCAGCCAATTAGGTAGGCAATTAGGTAGGCAATTAGGCGGCAAGCAGTTAGGCAAGCAGTAAGGCAGTTAATAAGGCAGGCAATTAGGCAGAAAATTAGGCAAGCAGGCAATTAGGCATTCAATTAAGCAGTTAATTGGGCAAGCAGGCAATTTGGCAGGTAATAGGGAAGGCAATTAGGCAGGCAATTAGGCAGGCAATTAGGCAGGCAATTAGGCAGGCAATAAGCAGGCAATTAGCAGTTAATAAGGCAGGCAATTATTAAGTCAATTAGGCAGGCAATTAGGCAGGAAGGCAGGCAATTAGGTAGGCAATTTGGTAGGCAATTAGGCAGGCAAGCAATTAGGCAGGCAGTAAGGCATTTAATTAGGCTGGCAATTAGGCAGTTAATTGATTAGGCAATTAGGCAGTTAATTGAGCAGGCAATTAGGCAGTTAATTAGGCAGGAAATAAAGCAGTTAATAAGGCAGGCAATTATGAAGTCAATTAGGCAGGCAATTAGGCAGTAAGGCAGGCATTTATGTAGGCATTTAGGAAGGCAATTAGGCAGGCAATTAGTTAGGCAATTTGGTAGGCAATTAGGCAGGCAAGCAATTAGGCAGGCAGTAAGGCAGTTAATTAGGCAGGTAATTAAGCAAATAATTAGGCAGGCAATTAGGCAATAAATTAGGCAGGCAATTAGGCAGGCTATAAGGCAGATAATTAGGCAAGCAATTAGGCAGGCAATTAAACAGGCAATTTGGCAGGCAATTAGGCAGTTAATTAGGCAGGCAATTAGGCAGTTAATAAGGCAGGCAATTATGAAGTCAATTAGGCAGGCTATTAGGTAGGAAGGCAGACAATTAGGTAGGCAATTAGGTAGGCAATTAGGCAGGCAAGCAATTAGGTAGGCAATTAGGCAGGCAAGCAATTAGGCAGGCAGTAAGACAGTTCAATAGGCAGGCAATTAGGCAGATTATTCGGCAAGCAGGCAATTTGGCATGCAATTAAGCAGTTAATTGGGCAAGCAGGCAACTTGGCAGGTAAGTAGGCAGGCAATTATGCAGTTAATTAGGCAGGCAATTAGCAGTTAATATGGCAGGCAATTATGAAGTCAATTAGGCAGGCAATTAAGCAGGAAGGCAGGCAATTAGGTAGGCAATTTGGTAGGCAATTAGGCAGGCAAGCAATTAGGCAGGCAGTAAGACAGGTAATTAGGCAAATAATTAGGCAGGCAATTAGGCAGTTATTTAGGCAGGCAATTAGGCAGACAATTAGGTAGGCAATTAGGCAGATAATTAGGCAGTTAATTAGGTAGGCAATAAGGCAGTTAATAAGGCAGGCAATTATGAAGTCAATTAGGCAGGCAATTAGGCAGGGAGGCAGGCTATTAGGTAGGCAATTAGGTAGGCAATTAGGCAGGCAATTAGGCAATATATTAAGCAGTTAATTAGGCAGGCAATTTGGAAGGTAATTAGGCAGGCAATTAGGCAGGCTATTAGGCAGGCATTTAGGCAGTTAATAAAGCAGTTAATAAAGCAGTTAATAAGGCAGGCAATTAGGCAGTTAATTAGGCAGTTAATAAGGCAGGCAATTAGGCAGTTAATTAGGCAGGCAATAAGGCAGGCAATTAGGCAGTTAATTAGGCAAGCAATTAATCAGGGAATTAAGCAGTTAATTAGGCATGCAATAAAACAAATGATTAGGCAAGCAATTAGGCAGGCAGTTAGGCAGTTAATTAGGCATGCAATTAGGCAGATATTAGGCAAGCAGGCAATTTGGCATGCAGTTAAGCAGTTAATTGGGCAAGCAGACAATTTGGCAGGTAATTAGGCAGGCAATTAGGCTGGCAATTTGGCAGGCAATTTGGCAGTAAATTAGGCAGGTAATTAAGCAGGCATGCATTTAGGCATGCAGGCAATTAGGCAGGCAATGAGGTAGGTAGGCAATTATGCAGGATATAAGGCAGGCAATTAGGCAGTTAATAAAGCAGTTAATAAGGCAGGCAATTAGGCAGTTAATTAAGCAGGCAATTAGGCAGTTAATTAAGCAGGCAATTAGGCAGTTAATAAGGCAAGCAATTAAGCAGGCAAGCAAAAAGGCAGGCAGGTAATTAGGCAGGCAATTAAGCAGTTAATTAGGCAGGCAAGCAATTTGGCAGGTAGTTAGGCAGGCAATAAGGCGAGCAATTAAGCAGGCAATTAAGGAAGCAATTATGCAGTTAATTAGGCAAGCAATTAGGCAGGCAGGCAATTAGGCATGCAATTAAGCAGTTAATTGGGCAAGCATGCAATTTGGCAGGTAATTAGGCAGGCAATTAGGCAGGCAATTATGTAGGCAATTAGGCAGTTAATTAGGCAAGCAATTAGGCAGGCAGACAACTAGTCAGGCAGGCAATTAGTTATGCAATTACGTAGGCAATTACATAGGCAATTAAGCAAGCAATTAGGCAGGCAATAATGCAATTAATTAGACAGGCAATTAGGCAGGCAATTAGGCAGTTTATAAGGCAGGCAATTAGGCAGGCAATTCGGCAGTTAATAAGGCAGGCAATTAGGCAGGCAATTAGGCTGGCAATTAGGCAGGTAATTGAGCAGGCAATTAGGCAGTTAATTAGCAGGCAATTAGGCAGGTAATTAGGCAGGCAATTAGGCAGTTAATTAGGCAGGCAATTAGGCAGGCTTTTAGGCAGGCATTTAGACAAACAAATAGGCAGGCATACAATTAGGCAGGCAATTAGGCAGGCAATTAGGTAGTTAGATAGGCGGGCAATTAGGCAGGCAATTAGGCAAGCAATTAGGCAAGCAATTAGGCAGTAAATTAGGCAGGTAATTAGGCAGGCATACAATTGGGCAGACAGGCAAATAGGCAGGCAGGCAATTAGGCAGGAAGGCAATTAGGCAGGCAATTAGTCAGGCGAATAAGCAGGCAATTAGGCAGGTTGACAATTAGGCAGGCAATAAGGTAGGAAATTAAGCAGGCAATTAGGCAGGCAATAATGCTATTAATTAGACAGGCAATTAGGCAGTTAATAAGGCAGGCAATTAGTCAGGCAATTAGGCAGGCAACTAGGCATGCAATTAGGCAGGTAATTAGGCAGGCAATTAGACAGTTAGATAGGCGGGCAATTAGGCAGGCAATTAGGCAAGCAATAAGGCAGGAAATTAGGCAGGAAATTAGGCAGACATGCAATTAGGCAGGAAGGCAATTAGGCAGGCAATTAGGCAGGCAGGCAATTAGGCAGGCAATTAGGAAGGCAATTAAGCAGGCAATTAGGTAGGCAATTAAGCAGGCAATTAGGTAGGCAATTAAGCAGGTAATTAGGCAGGCAATAATGCTATTAATTAGGCAGGCAATTAGGCAGGCAATTAGGCAGTTTATAAGGCAGTTAATTAGGCAGGCAATTAGGCAGGCTATAAGGCAGGCAATTAGGCAGTTAATAAAGCAGTTAATAAGGCAGGCAATTAGGCAGTTAATTAGGCAGGCAATAAGGCAGGCAATTACGCAGTTAATTAAGCAGGCAATTAGGCAGTCAATAAGGCAGGCAATTATTAAGCCAATTAGGCAGATAATTCTGCAGGAAGGCAGGCAATTAGGTAGGCAATTAGGAAGGCAATTAAGCAGGCAAGCAATTAGGCAAGCAGTAAGGCAGTTAATTAGGCAGTTAATTATGCAGGCAATTAGGCAGTTTATTAGGCAGGCAATTAGGCAAGCAATTAATTAGGCAATTAGGCAGGCAATTAAGCAGGCAATTAGGCAGTTAATTAGGCAAGCAATAAGGCAGGCAGGTAATTAGGCAGGCAATTAAGCAGTTAATTAGGCAGGCAAGCAATTTGGCAGGTAATTAGGCTGGCAATAAGGCAAGCAATTAAGCAGGCAATTAAGGAGGCATTTAGGCAGTTAATTAGGCAAGCAATTTGGAAGGCAGGCAATTAGGCAGGCAGGCAATTAGGCAAGCAGGCATTAGGCATGCAATTAAGCAGTTAATTGGGCAAGCAGGCAATTTGGCAGGTAATTAGGCAGGCAATTAGGCAAGCAATAAGGCATGCAATTAGGCAGGCAATTAGGCAGCTAATATGGCAGCCAATTATGAAGTAAATTAGGCAGGCAATTAGGCAGGAAGGCTGGCAATTAGGTAGGTAATTAGGTAGGCAATTAGGGAAACAATTAGGCAGGCAATTAGGCAGGCAATTAGGCAGGCAATTAGGCAGTAAAGTAGCCAGTAAATTAGGCAGGAAATTAGGCAGGCAGGCAATTAGGCTGGCAGACAATGAGGCAGGCAGGCAATTAGGTAGTTAATTAGGCAAGCAATTAAGCAGGGAATTAAGCAGTTAATTAGGCATGCAATAAGACAAATGATTAGGCAGGCAATTAGGCAGGCAAAAGGCAGTTAATTAGGCAAGCAATTATGCAGCTGATTAGGCAGTTAATTAGGCAGGCTTTTAGGCAGGCATTTAGGCAAACAAATAGGCAGGCATACAATTATTCAGGCAATTAGGTAGGAATTTAGGCAGTTAAACAGGCGGGCAATTAGTCAGGCAATTAGGCAGGCGATTAGGCAGGCAATTAGGCAGTAAATTAGGCAAGTTATTAGGCAGGCATGCAATTAGGCATGCGGGCAATTAGGCAGGCAGGTAATTAGGCAGGCAGGCAATTAGGCAGGTAGGCAATAAGGCAGGCTATTAATCAGGCAATTAAGCAGGCAATTGGGCAGGCAATTAAGTAGGCAATCAAGCAGGCAACAAGGCAGGCAATAAGGCTGGCAATTAGACAGTTAATTGAGCAGTAAATTAGGCAGTTAATTGAGCAGGCAATTAAGCAGGCAATTAGCCAATATATTAAGCAGTTAATTAGGCAGGCAGGCATTTGGAAGGTAATTAGGCAGGCAATTAGGCAGGCTATAAGGCAGGCAATTAGGCAGTTAATAAAGCAGTTAATAATGCAGGCAATTAGGCAGTTAATTAGGCAGGCAATAAGGCAGGCAATTAGGCAGTTAATTAAGCAGGCAATTAGGCAGTTAATAAGGCAGGCAATTATGAAGTCAATTAGGCAGGCAATTAGGCAGGAAGGCAGGCTATTAGGTAGGAAATTAGGAAGGCAATTAGGCAGGCAAATAGGCAGGCAATTAGGCAGGCAATTAGGCATGCAATATGGCAGGCAATTAACAGGCAATTATGCAGTTAATTAGGCAATCAATTAAGCAGGCAATTAGGAAGGCAATTAAGCAGGCAATTAGGCAATTAATTAGGCAAGAAATTAAGCAGACAAGCAATAAGGCAGGCAGGTAATTAGGCAGGCAATTAAGCAGTTAATTAGGCAGGCAAGCCATTTGGCAGGCAATTAGGCAGGCAATAAGGCAGGCTATAAGGCAGGCAATTAGGCAGTTAATAAAGCAGTTAATAAGGCAGGCAATTAGGCAGTAAATTAGGCAGGCAATAAGGCAGGCAATTAGAAAGTTAATTAAGCAGGCAATTAGGCAGTTAATAAGGCAGGCAATTATGAAGTCAATTAGGCAGGCAATTATGCAGTAAGGCAGGCTATTAGGTAGGCAATTAGGAAGGCAATTAGGCAGGCAATTAGACAATATATTAAGCAGTTAATTAGGCAGGCAGGCAATTAGGAAGGTAATTAGGCAGGCAATTAGGCAGGCTATAAGGCAGGCAATTAGGCAGTTAATAAAGCAGTTAATAAAGCAGTTAATAAGGCAGGTAATTAGGCAGTTAATTAGGCAGGCGATAAGGCAGGCAATTAGGCAGTTAATTAAGCAGGCAATTAGGCAGTTAATTAAGCAGGCAATTAGGCAGTTAAAAAGGTTGGCAATTATGAAGTGAATTTGGCAGGAAGCCAGGCTATTAGGTAGGCAATTAGGAAGGCAATTAGGCAGGCAATTAGGCATGCAATTAGGCAGACAATTATGCAGTTAATTGGGCAGGAAATTAGGCAGGCAATTAGGCAGTTAATAAGGCAGGCAATTATGAAGTCAATTAGGCAGGCAATTAGGCAAGAAGGCAGGCAATTAGGTAGGCAATTAGGTAAACAATTAGGCAGGCAATTAGGCAGGCAAATGAGCAGGCAATTAGCAGGCAATAAGGCAGGCAATTAGGCAGGTAATTAGGCAGCCAATTATCCAGGCAACAAAGCAGGCAATTAGGCAGGCATTAAGGCAGGCAATTAGGCAGTTAATTAGGCAGGCAATGAGGCAGTTAATAAGGCAGGCAATTATCAAGTCAATTAGGCAGGCTATAAGGTAGGAAGGCAGCCAATTAGGTAGGCAATTAGGCAGGCAAGCAATTAGGCAGGCAGTAAGGCAGTTAAATAGGCAGGCAATTAGGCAGATAATTAGGCAAGCAGGCAATTAGGCATGCAATTAAGTAGTTAATTGGGCAAGTAGGATTTTTGGCAGGTAATTAGGCAGGCAATTAGACAGGCAATAAAGAGGGCAATTAGGCAGGCAATTAGGCAGGCAATTATGCAGTTAATTAGGCAGGCAATTAGGCAGTTAATTAGGCAAGCAATTAAGCAGGAAATTAAGCAGTTAATTAGACATGCAATAAGACAAATAATAATGCAGGCAATAAGGCAGTTAATTAGGCAAGCAATTATGCAGCTGATAAGGCAGGCAATTAGGCAGGCAATTAGGCAGGTATATAAGCAGGCAATAAGGCAGGCAAATAAGCAGGCAATTAGACAGCCAATTAGGAAGGCAATTAGGCATTTAATTAGGCAGATAATTAGGTAGGCAATGAGGCAGGCAATGTGGCAGGCAATTAGGCAGGTAGGTAATTAGTCAGGTAATTAGGCAGGCAATTAAGCAGGCAATTAGGCAGTTAATAAAGCAAGCAATTAGGCAGGCAAGCAATAAGGCAGGCAGGTAATTAGGCAGGCAATTAAGCAGTTAGTTAGGCAGGCAAGCAATTTGGCAGGTAAGTAGGCAGGCAATAAGGCAAGCCATTAAGCGGGCAATTAAGGAGGCAATTATGCAGTTAATTAGGCAAGCAATTAGGTAGGCAGGCAATTAGGCAGGCAGGTAATTAGGCAGGCTATTAATCAGGCAATTAAGCAGGCAATTAGGTAGGCAATTTAAGCAGGCAATAAGGCAGGCAATAAGGCTATTAATTAGACAGGCAATTAGGCAGGAAATAAGGCAGTTAATAAGGCAGTTAATTAGGCAGGCAATAAGGCAGGCAATTAGGCAGGCAATTAAGCAGGCAATTAGGCAAGCAATTAAGCAGACAAGCAATAAGGCAGGCAGGTAATTAGGCAAGCAATTAAGCAGTTAATTAGGCAGGCAAGCCATTTGGCAGGTAATTAGGCAGGCAATAAGGCAGGCAATTAGGCAGTTAATTAGGCAGGCAATTAGGCAGTTAATAAGGCAGGCAATTATGAAGTCAATTAGGCAGGCTATTAGGTAGGAAGGCAGACAATTAGGTAGGCAATTAGGTAGGCAATTAGGCAGGCAAGCAATTAGGTAGGCAATTAGGCAGGCAAGCAATTAGGCAGGCAGTAAGACCGTTCAATAGGCAGGCAATTAGGCAGATTATTCGGCAAGCAGGCAATTTGGCATGCAATTAAGCAGTTAATTGGACAAGCAGGCAATTTGGCAGGTAATTAGGCAGGCAATTATGCAGTTAATTAGGCAGGCAATTAGCAGTTAATATGGCAGGCAATTATGAAGTCAATTAGGCAGGCAATTAAGCAGGAAGGCAGGCAATTAGGTAGGCAATTTGGTAGGCAATTAGGCAGGCAAGCAATTAGGCAGGCAGTAAGACAGGTAATTAGGCAAATAATTAGGCAGGCAATTAGGCAGTTATTTAGGCAGGCAATTAGGCAGACAATTAGGTAGGCAATTAGGCAGATAATTAGGCAGTTAATTAGGTAGGCAATAAGGCAGTTAATAAGGCAGGCAATTATGAAGTCAATTAGGCAGGCAATTAGGCAGGGAGGCAGGCTATTAGGTAGGCAATTAGGTAGGCAATTAGGCAGGCAATTAGGCAATATATTAAGCAGTTAATTAGGCAGGCAATTTGGAAGGTAATTAGGCAGGCAATTAGGCAGGCTATTAGGCAGGCATTTAGGCAGTTAATAAAGCAGTTAATAAAGCAGTTAATAAGGCAGGCAATTAGGCAGTTAATTAGGCAGTTAATAAGGCAGGCAATTAGGCAGTTAATTAGGCAGGCAATAAGGCAGGCAATTAGGCAGTTAATTAGGCAAGCAATTAAGCAGGGAATTAAGCAGGTAATTAGGCATGCAATAAAACAAATGATTAGGCAAGCAATTAGGCAGGCAGTTAGGCAGTTAATTAGGCATGCAATTAGGCAGATATTAGGCAAGCAGGCAATTTGGCATGCAGTTAAGCAGTTAATTGGGCAAGCAGACAATTTGGCAGGTAATTAGGCAGGCAATTAGGCTGGCAATTTGGCAGGCAATTTGGCAGTAAATTAGGCAGGTAATTAAGCAGGCATGCATTTAGGCATGCTGGCAATTAGGCAGGCAATAAGGTAGGTAGGCAATTATGCAGGATATAAGGCAGGCAATTAGGCAGTTAATAAAGCAGTTAATAAGGCAGGCAATTAGGCAGTTAATTAAGCAGGCAATAAGGCAGGCAATTAGGCAGTTAATTAAGCAGGCTATTAGGCAGTTAATAAGGCAAGCAATTAAGCAGGCAAGCAAAAAGGCAGGCAGGTAATTAGGCAGGCAATTAAGCAGTTAATTAGGCAGGCAAGCAATTTGGCAGGTAGTTAGGCAGGCAATAAGGCGAGCAATTAAGCAGGCAATTAAGGAAGCAATTATGCAGTTAATTAGGCAAGCAATTAGGCAGGCAGGCAATTAGGCATGCAATTAAGCAGTTAATTGGGCAAGCATGCAATTTGGCAGGTAATTAGGCAGGCAATTAGGCAGGCAATTATGTAGGCAATTAGGCAGTTAATTAGGCAAGCAATTAGGCAGGAAGGCAGGCTAATAGGTAGGCAATTAGGAAAGCAATTAGGCAGGCAATTAGGCAATATATTAAGCAGTTAATTAAGCAGGCAATTTGGAAGGTAATTATGCAAACAATTAGGCAGGCTATAAGGCAGGCATATAGGCAGTTAATAAAGCAGTTAATAAGGCAGGCAATTAGGCAGGCAATTAGACAGTTGTTTAGGCAGGCAATTAGGCAGTTAATTAGGCCCCTAATAGGCAGGCTATTAAGCAGGTAATAAGGCAGGCAATTAGTCAGGCAATTAAGCAGTTCATTAGACAAGCAGGCAATTTGGCAGGTAATTAGGCAGGCAATTAGGCAGTCAATTATGCAGGCAATTAGGCAGGCAATTAGGCAGTTAATTAGGCAGGCAAGTAGGTAGGTTATTAGGCACGCAATAAGGTAGTTAATTAGGCAAGCAATTAGGCAGTTAATTAAGCAGGCAATTAGGCAGTTAATAAGGCAGGCAATTATGAAGTCAATTAGGCAGGTAAATAGGCAGGAAGACAGGCAATTAGGTAGGCAATTAGGAAGGCAATTAGACAGGCAAGCAATTAGGCAGGCAGTAAGGCAGTTAATTAGGCAGTTATTTAGGCAGGCAATTAGGCAGTTAATTAGACAGGCAATTAGGCAGGCAATTAGGCAGTTAATTAGGCAGTAAATTAGTTAGGTAATTAGGCAGGCAGTCGAATTAGGCTGGTAGGCAATTAGGCAGGCAGGTAATTAGGCAGGCAATTAGGCAGCCAAATAGGCAGTTAATTAGGCAAGAAATTAGGCAGTATGCTGTTTGAAGTTTGTGGTTTGCGAATATCGGTTTGCGGTTTACGAATCGCAATTTGCAGTTCGCAATTATTACCAAGCAGTTCGTAGTTAGCAGTTTACAGTTCGCAGGTTGCAGTGAGCAGTTTGCTGTTCGCATTTCGCTTTTCGCACATCTCAGTTCTGAGAATGCAGTTTGCAGTTCGCAATTTGTAGTTCGCAAATTGCAGTTTTCAGTTTGCAGTGCGTAGTTCTCAGTTTGCAGTTCACAGTTTTCTGTTCGCAGTTCTCAGTTCACAATTCGCTGTTTACTGTTCAGAGTTCGTAGGTTCGGTTTTTGCAATTTGCAGTTCGCAGTTTGGAGTTTGCAGTTTGTAGTTTGCTGTTTAAATTTTGTGCTTTCCGGATTGCTGTTCGCATTTGCAGTTTGCAGTTTGTAGTTTTGCAGTTCGCCGTTTACAGTTCGCTGTTCGACGTCATCTATCGCCGTTTGCTATTTCGATCGGCAGTTTGCGGATTGCGGTTTTAGTTTTGCGGTTTGCAGTTGGCAGTTTGCAGTTCGCAATATGCAGTTCGTAGTTTGAATTTTACAGTTTGAAATTTGCACATTGCAGGTCGCAGTTTAGAGTTCACAGTTTGCAGTTCACAGTTAGCAGTTCGCAGTTTGAAGTTTATGGTTTGCGGATATCGGTTTGCGGTTTACGAATCGCAGTTTTCAGTTTGCAATTAGCTCCACGCAGTTCGTAGTTAGCAGTTTACAGTTCGCAGGTTGCAGTGAGCTTTTTCTGTTCGCATTTCGCTTTTCGCACATCGCAGTTCTGAGAATGCAGTTTGCAGTTCGCAATTTGTAGTTCGCAAATTGTAGTTTGCAGTTTGCAGTGCGTAGTTCTCAGTTTGCAGTTCACAGTTTTATGTTCGCAGTTCTTAGTTTGCAATTCGCAGTTTACTGTTCATAGTTCGTAGGTTTGCTTTTTGCAGTTTTTAGTTCGCAGTTGGGAGTTTGCAGTTTGTAGTTTGCTGTTTAAATTTTGTGCTTTGCGGATTGCTGTTCGCATTTGCAGTTTGTATTTTACAGTTCGCCGTTTACAGTTCGCTGTTCGACGTCATCTATCGCCGTTTGCGATTTTCGGTCTGCAGTTTGCGGATTGCGGTTTTAGTTTTGTGGTTTGCAGTTGGCAGTTTGCTTTAATCAGTTTGCAGTTCGCAATATGAAGTTC
The DNA here is from genome assembly GCF_032445375.1 of Bacillus rossius redtenbacheri. Classification (NCBI taxonomy): domain Eukaryota; kingdom Metazoa; phylum Arthropoda; class Insecta; order Phasmatodea; family Bacillidae; genus Bacillus; species Bacillus rossius. The sequence continues at coordinate 105,016 of NW_026962437.1, read as the reverse complement.
GTAATTTGAATTTTACAGTTTGCAATTTGCACATTGCAGGTCGCAGTTTAAAATTCACAGTTTGCAGTTCGCAATTTGCCATTAGCAGTTTTCAGTTTTCGGTTTGCGTTTTGCGGTTTGCAGTTGGCATTATGCAGTTTGCAGTTTGCAGTTCGTAGTTTGCGGTAAACGGTTTTTGATTTTTGTTTGTGGATTGCCGTTTGTTGTTCGCAGTTTGAAGTTCCCATTTCCCAGTTCGCAGTTTGAGGTTAACAGTTCGCAGTTCGCAGATCCCAAACTTCCGCATACGGTTTTCAGTTTGCGGTTTGCATTTGCAGTTTGCAGTTCACAGTTTTTCATTTCGCAGTATGCAGTTTGCAGTTCTCAATTAAGCATTTGGTGGTTTAGTGGTTTGCAGTTTGAAGTTTTACAGTTTGGGATTTGCAGCTCTTAATTCGCTGTTCGCAGTTCGCATTTTGCACTTCACAGTTTGCCGTTCGCAGTTTGCAGTTCACATGTTACAGTCATAAGTTTGTCGTTCGCAGGTTGCAGTTCGCAGTTTGCAGTGTGCAGTTCGGAGTTTGCTGTGCGCAGTTAGTAGGTATGCATTTCGCAGTTTGCCGTTCGCAGATTGCAGTTGCAGTTTGCAGTTTGCAGTTAGGTGTTTACAGTTTGCAGTTTGTAGTTCGCAGTTTGCAGTTGCAGTTGTCAGTTTGCAGTTTGCAGTTATTACTTTGTAGTTTACGTTTTGTGGTTTGCGGTTTGCAGGTAGCAATTTGTATTTGGCAGTTCGCCGGTAATTGTCAGCATTTTGTAGTTCGCTGTTTGCAGGTTTTTGTTTGCAGTTAGCCGTTTGTAGTTCGCAGTTCGCAGTTTTAAAATCGCGGTTCACAGTTTGCTGGTTTCATTTCGCAGTTTGCTGTTCGCAGTTTGCAGTTAGCCGTTTGTAGTTCGCAGGTCGCAGTTTTAAAATCGCGGTTCACAGTTCGCTGGTTCAGTTCGCAGTTTGAATATCGCAGTTTGCAGTTGGCAGTTCGAAGTTTCCCGTTCGCAGTTTGCTGTTTGAAGTTTGTGGTTTGCGATTTCGGTTTGCAGTTAGTTAGCAGTGTGATGTTCGTAGTTCGCAGTTTGCAAATTGCCGTTTGCAATTTGCGGATTGCGAATTGCAATTTCTAGTTTTCTTTTTGTAATTTAAATTTTGCAGTTTGCAATTCGCAGTTTGCTGTATAAAGCTTGTGGTATGTGGTTTGTGGGTTGTGGTATGTATTTCAGGCAATTAGTTAGACAAGCAATTAAGCAGGCAATTAGGCAGTTAATTAGGCAGGCAAATAGGCAGACAATTAGGCAGGCAATAAGGCAGTTAATTAAGCAGGCAATTAGGCAGTTAATTGAGCAGGCAATTAGGCAAGCAATAAGGCAAGATATTAAGCAGTCAATTAGGCAGGCAGGCAATTTGGCAGGTAATTAGGCAGGCAATTAGGCAGGCTATAAGGCAGGCAATTAGGCAGGCTATAAGGCAGGCAATTAGGCAGTTAATAAAGCAGTTAATAAGGCAGACAATTAGGCAGGTAATTAGGCAGGCAATAAGGCTGGCAATTAGGCAGTTAATTAGGCAGGCAGTTAATAAGGCAGGCAATTATGAAGTCAATTAGGCAGGCTATTAGGCAGGAAGGCAGCCAATTAGGTAGGCAATTAGGTAGGCAATTAGGCGGCAAGCAGTTAGGCAAGCAGTAAGGCAGTTAATAAGGCAGGCAATTAGGCAGAAAATTAGGCAAGCAGGCAATTAGGCATTCAATTAAGCAGTTAATTGGGCAAGCAGGCAATTTGGCAGGTAATAGAGAAGGCAATTAGGCAGGCAATTAGGCAGGCAGTTAGGCAGGCAATAAGCAGGCAATTAGCAGTTAATAAGGCAGGCAATTATTAAGTCAATTAGGCAGGCAATTAGGCAGGAAGGCAGGCAATTTGGTAGGCAATTTGGTAGGCAATTAGGCAGGCAAGCAATTAGGCAGACAGTAAGGCAATTAATTAGGCTGGCAATTAGGCAGTTAATTAATTAGGCAATTAGGCAGTTAATTGAGCAGGCAATTAGGCAGTTAATTAAGCAGGCAATTAGGCAGTTAATAAGGCAGGCAATTAGGCAGGAAGGCAGGCATTTAGGTAGGCATTTAGGAAAACAATTAGGCAGGCAATTAGTTAGGCAATTTGGTAGGCAATTAGGCAGGCAAGCAATTAGGCAGGCAGTAAGGCAGTTAATTAGGCAGGTAATTAAGCAAATAATTAGGCAGGCAATTAGGCAATAAATAAGGCGGGCAATTAGGCAGGCAATTAGGCAGACAATTAGGCAGATATTTAGGCAAGCAATTAGGCAGGCAATTAGGCAGGCAATTAAACAGGCAATTTGGCAGGTAATTAGGCAGGCAATTAGGCAGGCAATAAACCAGGCAATTTGGCAGTTAATTAGGTAGGCAATTGGGCAGTTAATAAGGCAGGCAACTAGGCAGGAAGGCAGGCTATTAGGTAGGCAATTAGGAAGGCAATTAGAAAGGCAAGCAATTAGGCAGGCAGTTAGACAGTTAATTAGGCAGGCAATTAGGCAGATAATTAGGCAAGCAGGCAATTTGGCATGCAATTAAGCAGTTAATTGGGCAAGCAGACAATTTGGCAGGTAATTAGGCAGGCAATTAGGCAGGCAATTAGGCAGTAAATTAGGCAGGTAATTAAGCAGGCATGCAGGCAATGAGGCAGGCAGGCAATTAGGTAGGTAGGCAATTAGGCAGGCAATTAGGCAGGCTATAAGGCAGGCAATTAGGCAGTTAATAAAGCAGTTAATAAGGCAGGCAATTTGGCAGTTAATTAGGCAGGCAATAAGGCAGGCAATTAGGCAGTTAATTAAGCAGGCAATTAGGCAGGCAACAAACCAGGCAATTTGTTAGTTAATTAGGTAGGCAATTGGGCAGTTAATAAGGCAGGCAATTAGGCAGGAAGGCAGGCAATTAGGTAGGCAATTAGGAAGGCAATTAGGAAGGCAAGCAATTAGGCAGGCAATTAGGCAGGCAATTATGCAGTTAATTAGGCAGGAAATTAGGCATGCAATTAGGCAGTTAATAAGGCAGGCAATTATGAAGTCAATTAGGCAGGCAATTAGGCAAGAAGGCAGGCAATTAGGCAAGAAGGCAGGCAATAATGTAGGCAATTATGTAAACAATTAGGCAGGCAATTAGGCAGGCAATTAGGCAGGCAATTAGGCAGGTAATTAGGGAGCTAATTAGGCAGGCAAATAAGCAGGCAATTAGGCAGGCATTAAGGCAGGCAATTAGGCAGTTAATTAGGCAGGCAATTAGGAAGTTAATAAGGCAGGCAATTATGAAGTCAATTAGGCAGGCTATTAGGTAGGAAGGCAGACAATTAGGTAGGCAATCAGGTAGGCAATTAGGCAGGCAAGCAATTAGGTAGGCAATTAGCAGGCAAGCAATTAGGCAGGCAGTAAGACAGTTCAATAGGCAGGCAATTAGTCAGATTATTTGGCAAGCAGGCAATTAGGCATGCAATTAAGCAGTTAATTGGGCAAGCAGGCAATTTGGCAGGTAATTAGGCAGGCAATTATGCAGTTAATTAGGCAGGCAATTAGCAGTTAATATGGCAGGCAATAATGAAGTAAATTAGGCAGGCAATTAAGCAGGAAGGCAGGCAATTAGGTAGGCAATTTGGTAGGCAATTAGGCAGGCGAGCAATTAGGCAGGCAGTAAGACAGGTAGTTAGGCAAATAATTAGGCAGGCAATTAGGCAGTTATTTAGGCAAGCAATTAGGCAGACAATTAGGTAGGCAATTAGGCAGATAATTAGGCAGGCAATTAGGCAGTTAATTAGGTAGGCAATTAGGCAGTTAATAAGGCAGGCAATTATGAAGTCAATTAGGCAGGCAATTAGGCAGGAAGGCAGGTTATAAGGTAGGCAATTAGGTAGGCAATTAGGCATTTAATTAGGCAATATATTAAGCAGTTAATTAGGCAGGCAATTTGGAAGGTAATTAGGCAGGCTATTAGGCAGGCTATTAGGCAGGCATTTAGGCAGTTAATAAAGCAGTTAATAAAGCAGTTAATAAGGCAGGCAATTAGGATGTTAATTAGGCAGGCAATAAGGCAGGCAATTAGACAGTTAATTAGGCAAGCAATTAAGCAGGGAATTAAGCAGTTAATTAGGAATGCAATAAAACAAATGATTAGGCTGGCAATTAGACAGGCAATAATGCAGTTAATTAGGCACGTAATTATGCAGCTGATTAGGCAGGCAATTAGGCAGGCAATTAGGCAGGTAATTAAGCAGGCAATAAGGCAGGCAAATAAGCAGGCAATTAGACAGCCAATTAGGCAGGCAATTAGGCATTAAATTAGGCAGATAATTAGGTAGGCAATTTGGTAGGCAATTAGGCAGGCAAGCAATTAGGCAGGCAGTAAGACAGGTAATTAGGCAAATAATTAGGCAGGCAATTAGGCAGTTATTTAGGCAGGCAATTAGGCAGACAATTAGGTAGGCAATTAGGCAGATAATTAGGCAGTTAATTAGGTAGGCAATAAGGCAGTTAATAAGGCAGGCAATTATGAAGTCAATTAGGCAGGCAATTAGGCAGGGAGGCAGGCTATTAGGTAGGCAATTAGGTAGGCAATTAGGCAGGCAATTAGGCAATATATTAAGCAGTTAATTAGGCAGGCAATTTGGAAGGTAATTAGGCAGGCAATTAGGCAGGCTATTAGGCAGGCATTTAGGCAGTTAATAAAGCAGTTAATAAAGCAGTTAATAAGGCAGGCAATTAGGCAGTTAATTAGGCAGTTAATAAGGCAGGCAATTAGGCAGTTAATTAGGCAGGCAATAAGGCAGGCAATTAGGCAGTTAATTAGGCAAGCAATTAAGCAGGGAATTAAGCAGGTAATTAGGCATGCAATAAAACAAATGATTAGGCAAGCAATTAGGCAGGCAGTTAGGCAGTTAATTAGGCATGCAATTAGGCAGATATTAGGCAAGCAGGCAATTTGGCATGCAGTTAAGCAGTTAATTGGGCAAGCAGACAATTTGGCAGGTAATTAGGCAGGCAATTAGGCTGGCAATTTGGCAGGCAATTTGGCAGTAAATTAGGCAGGTAATTAAGCAGGCATGCATTTAGGCATGCTGGCAATTAGGCAGGCAATAAGGTAGGTAGGCAATTATGCAGGATATAAGGCAGGCAATTAGGCAGTTAATAAAGCAGTTAATAAGGCAGGCAATTAGGCAGTTAATTAAGCAGGCAATAAGGCAGGCAATTAGGCAGTTAATTAAGCAGGCTATTAGGCAGTTAATAAGGCAAGCAATTAAGCAGGCAAGCAAAAAGGCAGGCAGGTAATTAGGCAGGCAATTAAGCAGTTAATTAGGCAGGCAAGCAATTTGGCAGGTAGTTAGGCAGGCAATAAGGCGAGCAATTAAGCAGGCAATTAAGGAAGCAATTATGCAGTTAATTAGGCAAGCAATTAGGCAGGCAGGCAATTAGGCATGCAATTAAGCAGTTAATTGGGCAAGCATGCAATTTGGCAGGTAATTAGGCAGGCAATTAGGCAGGCAATTATGTAGGCAATTAGGCAGTTAATTAGGCAAGCAATTAGGCAGGAAGGCAGGCTAATAGGTAGGCAATTAGGAAAGCAATTAGGCAGGCAATTAGGCAATATATTAAGCAGTTAATTAAGCAGGCAATTTGGAAGGTAATTATGCAGGCAATTAGGCAGGCTATAAGGCAGGCATATAGGCAGTTAATAAAGCAGTTAATAAGGCAGGCAATTAGGCAGGCAATTAGACAGTTGTTTAGGCAGGCAATTAGGCAGTTAATTAGGCCCCTAATAGGCAGGCTATTAAGCAGGTAATAAGGCAGGCAATTAGTCAGGCAATTAAGCAGTTCATTAGACAAGCAGGCAATTTGGCAGGTAATTAGGCAGGCAATTAGGCAGTCAATTATGCAGGCAATTAGGCAGGCAATTAGGCAGTTAATTAGGCAGGCAAGTAGGTAGGTTATTAGGCACGCAATAAGGTAGTTAATTAGGCAAGCAATTAGGCAGTTAATTAAGCAGGCAATTAGGCAGTTAATAAGGCAGGCAATTATGAAGTCAATTAGGCAGGTAAATAGGCAGGAAGACAGGCAATTAGGTAGGCAATTAGGAAGGCAATTAGACAGGCAAGCAATTAGGCAGGCAGTAAGGCAGTTAATTAGGCAGTTATTTAGGCAGGCAATTAGGCAGTTAATTAGACAGGCAATTAGGCAGGCAATTAGGCAGTTAATTAGGCAGTAAATTAGTTAGGTAATTAGGCAGGCAGTCGAATTAGGCTGGTAGGCAATTAGGCAGGCAGGTAATTAGGCAGGCAATTAGGCAGCCAAATAGGCAGTTAATTAGGCAGGAAATTAGGCAGTATGCTGTTTGAAGTTTGTGGTTTGCGAATATCGGTTTGCGGTTTACGAATCGCAATTTGCAGTTCGCAATTATTACCAAGCAGTTCGTAGTTAGCAGTTTACAGTTCGCAGGTTGCAGTGAGCAGTTTGCTGTTCGCATTTCGCTTTTCGCACATCTCAGTTCTGAGAATGCAGTTTGCAGTTCGCAATTTGTAGTTCGCAAATTGCAGTTTTCAGTTTGCAGTGCGTAGTTCTCAGTTTGCAGTTCACAGTTTTCTGTTCGCAGTTCTCAGTTCACAATTCGCTGTTTACTGTTCAGAGTTCGTAGGTTCGGTTTTTGCAATTTGCAGTTCGCAGTTTGGAGTTTGCAGTTTGTAGTTTGCTGTTTAAATTTTGTGCTTTCCGGATTGCTGTTCGCATTTGCAGTTTGCAGTTTGTAGTTTTGCAGTTCGCCGTTTACAGTTCGCTGTTCGACGTCATCTATCGCCGTTTGCTATTTCGATCGGCAGTTTGCGGATTGCGGTTTTAGTTTTGCGGTTTGCAGTTGGCAGTTTGCAGTTCGCAATATGCAGTTCGTAGTTTGAATTTTACAGTTTGAAATTTGCACATTGCAGGTCGCAGTTTAGAGTTCACAGTTTGCAGTTCACAGTTAGCAGTTCGCAGTTTGAAGTTTATGGTTTGCGGATATCGGTTTGCGGTTTACGAATCGCAGTTTTCAGTTTGCAATTAGCTCCACGCAGTTCGTAGTTAGCAGTTTACAGTTCGCAGGTTGCAGTGAGCTTTTTCTGTTCGCATTTCGCTTTTCGCACATCGCAGTTCTGAGAATGCAGTTTGCAGTTCGCAATTTGTAGTTCGCAAATTGTAGTTTGCAGTTTGCAGTGCGTAGTTCTCAGTTTGCAGTTCACAGTTTTATGTTCGCAGTTCTTAGTTTGCAATTCGCAGTTTACTGTTCATAGTTCGTAGGTTTGCTTTTTGCAGTTTTCAGTTCGCAGTTGGGAGTTTGCAGTTTGTAGTTTGCTGTTTAAATTTTGTGCTTTGCGGATTGCTGTTCGCATTTGCAGTTTGTATTTTACAGTTCGCCGTTTACAGTTCGCTGTTCGACGTCATCTATCGCCGTTTGCGATTTTCGGTCTGCAGTTTGCGGATTGCGGTTTTAGTTTTGTGGTTTGCAGTTGGCAGTTTGCTTTAATCAGTTTGCAGTTCGCAATATGAAGTTCGTAATTTGAATTTTACAGTTTGCAATTTGCACATTGCAGGTCGCAGTTTAAAATTCACAGTTTGCAGTTCGCAATTTGCCATTAGCAGTTTTCAGTTTTCGGTTTGCGTTTTGCGGTTTGCAGTTGGCATTATGCAGTTTGCAGTTTGCAGTTCGTAGTTTGCGGTAAACGGTTTTTGATTTTTGTTTGTGGATTGCCGTTTGTTGTTCGCAGTTTGAAGTTCCCATTTCCCAGTTCGCAGTTTGAGGTTAACAGTTCGCAGTTCGCAGATCCCAAACTTCCGCATACGGTTTTCAGTTTGCGGTTTGCATTTGCAGTTTGCAGTTCACAGTTTTTCATTTCGCAGTATGCAGTTTGCAGTTCTCAATTAAGCATTTGGTGGTTTAGTGGTTTGCAGTTTGAAGTTTTACAGTTTGGGATTTGCAGCTCTTAATTCGCTGTTCGCAGTTCGCATTTTGCACTTCACAGTTTGCCGTTCGCAATTTGCAGTTCACATGTTACAGTCATAAGTTTGTCGTTCGCAGGTTGCAGTTCGCAGTTTGCAGTGTGCAGTTCGGAGTTTGCTGTGCGCAGTTAGTAGGTATGCATTTCGCAGTTTGCCGTTCGCAGATTGCAGTTGCAGTTTGCAGTTTGCAGTTAGGTGTTTACAGTTTGCAGTTTGTAGTTCGCAGTTTGCAGTTGCAGTTGTCAGTTTGCAGTTTGCAGTTATTACTTTGTAGTTTACGTTTTGTGGTTTGCGGTTTGCAGGTAGCAATTTGTATTTGGCAGTTCGCCGGTAATTGTCAGCATTTTGTAGTTCGCTGTTTGCAGGTTTTTGTTTGCAGTTAGCCGTTTGTAGTTCGCAGTTCGCAGTTTTAAAATCGCGGTTCACAGTTTGCTGGTTTCATTTCGCAGTTTGCTGTTCGCAGTTTGCAGTTAGCCGTTTGTAGTTCGCAGGTCGCAGTTTTAAAATCGCGGTTCACAGTTCGCTGGTTCAGTTCGCAGTTTGAATATCGCAGTTTGCAGTTGGCAGTTCGAAGTTTCCCGTTCGCAGTTTGCTGTTTGAAGTTTGTGGTTTGCGATTTCGGTTTGCAGTTAGTTAGCAGTGTGATGTTCGTAGTTCGCAGTTTGCAAATTGCCGTTTGCAATTTGCGGATTGCGAATTGCAATTTCTAGTTTTCTTTTTGTAATTTAAATTTTGCAGTTTGCAATTCGCAGTTTGCTGTATAAAGCTTGTGGTATGTGGTTTGTGGGTTGTGGTATGTATTTCAGGCAATTAGTTAGACAAGCAATTAAGCAGGCAATTAGGCAGTTAATTAGGCAGGCAAATAGGCAGACAATTAGGCAGGCAATAAGGCAGTTAATTAAGCAGGCAATTAGGCAGTTAATTGAGCAGGCAATTAGGCAAGCAATAAGGCAAGATATTAAGCAGTCAATTAGGCAGGCAGGCAATTTGGCAGGTAATTAGGCAGGCAATTAGGCAGGCTATAAGGCAGGCAATTAGGCAGGCTATAAGGCAGGCAATTAGGCAGTTAATAAAGCAGTTAATAAGGCAGACAATTAGGCAGGTAATTAGGCAGGCAATAAGGCTGGCAATTAGGCAGTTAATTAGGCAGGCAGTTAATAAGGCAGGCAATTATGAAGTCAATTAGGCAGGCTATTAGGCAGGAAGGCAGCCAATTAGGTAGGCAATTAGGTAGGCAATTAGGCGGCAAGCAGTTAGGCAAGCAGTAAGGCAGTTAATAAGGCAGGCAATTAGGCAGAAAATTAGGCAAGCAGGCAATTAGGCATTCAATTAAGCAGTTAATTGGGCAAGCAGGCAATTTGGCAGGTAATAGAGAAGGCAATTAGGCAGGCAATTAGGCAGGCAATTAGGCAGGCAGTTAGGCAGGCAATAAGCAGGCAATTAGCAGTTAATAAGGCAGGCAATTATTAAGTCAATTAGGCAGGCAATTAGGCAGGAAGGCAGGCAATTTGGTAGGCAATTTGGTAGGCAATTAGGCAGGCAAGCAATTAGGCAGACAGTAAGGCAATTAATTAGGCTGGCAATTAGGCAGTTAATTAATTAGGCAATTAGGCAGTTAATTGAGCAGGCAATTAGGCAGTTAATTAAGCAGGCAATTAGGCAGTTAATAAGGCAGGCAATTAGGCAGGAAGGCAGGCATTTAGGTAGGCATTTAGGAAAACAATTAGGCAGGCAATTAGTTAGGCAATTTGGTAGGCAATTAGGCAGGCAAGCAATTAGGCAGGCAGTAAGGCAGTTAATTAGGCAGGTAATTAAGCAAATAATTAGGCAGGCAATTAGGCAATAAATAAGGCGGGCAATTAGGCAGGCAATTAGGCAGACAATTAGGCAGATATTTAGGCAAGCAATTAGGCAGGCAATTAGGCAGGCAATTAAACAGGCAATTTGGCAGGTAATTAGGCAGGCAATTAGGCAGGCAATAAACCAGGCAATTTGGCAGTTAATTAGGTAGGCAATTGGGCAGTTAATAAGGCAGGCAACTAGGCAGGAAGGCAGGCTATTAGGTAGGCAATTAGGAAGGCAATTAGAAAGGCAAGCAATTAGGCAGGCAGTTAGACAGTTAATTAGGCAGGCAATTAGGCAGATAATTAGGCAAGCAGGCAATTTGGCATGCAATTAAGCAGTTAATTGGGCAAGCAGACAATTTGGCAGGTAATTAGGCAGGCAATTAGGCAGGCAATTAGGCAGTAAATTAGGCAGGTAATTAAGCAGGCATGCAGGCAATGAGGCAGGCAGGCAATTAGGTAGGTAGGCAATTAGGCAGGCAATTAGGCAGGCTATAAGGCAGGCAATTAGGCAGTTAATAAAGCAGTTAATAAGGCAGGCAATTTGGCAGTTAATTAGGCAGGCAATAAGGCAGGCAATTAGGCAGTTAATTAAGCAGGCAATTAGGCAGGCAACAAACCAGGCAATTTGTTAGTTAATTAGGTAGGCAATTGGGCAGTTAATAAGGCAGGAAATTAGGCAGGAAGGCAGGCAATTAGGTAGGCAATTAGGAAGGCAATTAGGAAGGCAAGCAATTAGGCAGGCAATTAGGCAGGCAATTATGCAGTTAATTAGGCAGGAAATTAGGCATGCAATTAGGCAGTTAATAAGGCAGGCAATTATGAAGTCAATTAGGCAGGCAATTAGGCAAGAAGGCAGGCAATTAGGCAAGAAGGCAGGCAATAATGTAGGCAATTATGTAAACAATTAGGCAGGCAATTAGGCAGGCAATTAGGCAGGCAATTAGGCAGGTAATTAGGGAGCTAATTAGGCAGGCAAATAAGCAGGCAATTAGGCAGGCATTAAGGCAGGCAATTAGGCAGTTAATTAGGCAGGCAATTAGGAAGTTAATAAGGCAGGCAATTATGAAGTCAATTAGGCAGGCTATTAGGTAGGAAGGCAGACAATTAGGTAGGCAATCAGGTAGGCAATTAGGCAGGCAAGCAATTAGGTAGGCAATTAGCAGGCAAGCAATTAGGCAGGCAGTAAGACAGTTCAATAGGCAGGCAATTAGTCAGATTATTTGGCAAGCAGGCAATTAGGCATGCAATTAAGCAGTTAATTGGGCAAGCAGGCAATTTGGCAGGTAATTAGGCAGGCAATTATGCAGTTAATTAGGCAGGCAATTAGCAGTTAATATGGCAGGCAATAATGAAGTAAATTAGGCAGGCAATTAAGCAGGAAGGCAGGCAATTAGGTAGGCAATTTGGTAGGCAATTAGGCAGGCGAGCAATTAGGCAGGCAGTAAGACAGGTAGTTAGGCAAATAATTAGGCAGGCAATTAGGCAGTTATTTAGGCAAGCAATTAGGCAGACAATTAGGTAGGCAATTAGGCAGATAATTAGGCAGGCAATTAGGCAGTTAATTAGGTAGGCAATTAGGCAGTTAATAAGGCAGGCAATTATGAAGTCAATTAGGCAGGCAATTAGGCAGGAAGGCAGGTTATAAGGTAGGCAATTAGGTAGGCAATTAGGCATTTAATTAGGCAATATATTAAGCAGTTAATTAGGCAGGCAATTTGGAAGGTAATTAGGCAGGCTATTAGGCAGGCTATTAGGCAGGCATTTAGGCAGTTAATAAAGCAGTTAATAAAGCAGTTAATAAGGCAGGCAATTAGGATGTTAATTAGGCAGGCAATAAGGCAGGCAATTAGACAGTTAATTAGGCAAGCAATTAAGCAGGGAATTAAGCAGTTAATTAGGAATGCAATAAAACAAATGATTAGGCTGGCAATTAGACAGGCAATAATGCAGTTAATTAGGCACGTAATTATGCAGCTGATTAGGCAGGCAATTAGGCAGGCAATTAGGCAGGTAATTAAGCAGGCAATAAGGCAGGCAAATAAGCAGGCAATTAGACAGCCAATTAGGCAGGCAATTAGGCATTAAATTAGGCAGATAATTAGGTAGGCAATGAGGCAGGCAATGTGGCAGGCAATTAGGCAGGTAGGTAATTAGTCAGGCAATTAGGCAGGCAATTAAGCAGGCAATTCGGCAGTTAATAAGGCAGGCAATTAGGCTGGAAATTAGGCAGTTAATTGAGCATATAATTAGGAAGTTAATTGAGCAGGCAATTATGCAGGCATTAAGGCAATATATTAAGTAGTTAATAAGGCAGGCAATTTGGCAGGTAATTAGGCAGGCAATTAGGCCTGCTATTAGGCTGGCAATAAGGCAGTTAATGAAGCAGTTAATAAGGCAGGCAATAAGGCAGTTAATTAGGATGGCAATAAGGCAGGCAATTAGGCAGTTAATTAAGCAGGCAATTAGGCAGTTAATAAGGCAGGCAATTATGAAGTCAATTAGGTTGGCAAATAGGCAGGAAGGCAGGCAATTAGGTAGGCAATTAGGAAGGAAATTAGGCAGGCAATTAGGTAGGCAATTAGGCAGTTAATTTGGCAAGCAATTAAGCAGGCAATTAGGCAGGCAATTAGGCAGGCAATTACGCAGGCAATTAGGCAGTTAATTAGGCAAGCAATTAAGCAGGCAAGCAATAAGGCAGGCAGGCAATTAAGCAGTTAATTAGGCAGGCAAGTCATTTGGCAGGTAATTAGGCAGGCAATAAGGCAAGCAATTAAGCAGGCAATTAAGGAGGCAATTAGGCAGTTAATTAGGCAATCAATTAGGCAGGCAGGCAATTAGGTAGGCAGGCAATTAGGCAGGCAGGCAATTAGGCATGCAATTAAGCAATTAATTGGGCAAGCAGGCAATTTGTCAGGTAATTAGGCTGGCAATTAGACAAGCAATTAAGCAAGTAATTAGGCAGCTAATTAGACATGCAATTAGTCAGGCAAATAGTCAGGCAATTAGGCAGTTAATAAAGCAGGCAATTAGGCGGTTAATTAAGCAGGAAATTAGGCAGGCAGTTTATTAGGCTGGCATACAATAAGGCAGGCAGGTAATTAGGTAGTCTACTAAGCAGTTAATTAGGCAGGCAATCCATTTGGCAGGCAATTAGGCAGGCAAGCAATTAGGCAAGCAGTAAGGCAGTTAATTAGGCAGTTAATTAGGCAGGCAATTAGGCAGTTAATTAGGCAAGCAATTAAGCAGGCAATTAGGCAGTTAATTAGGCAGACAAATAAGCAGGCAATTAGGCAGTTGATTAGGTAAGCAATTAAGCATGCAAGCAATAAGGCAGGCAGGTAATTAGGCAGGCAATTAAGCAGATAATTAGGCAGGCAAGCAATTTGGCAGGTAATTAGGCAGGCAATAAGGCAAGCAATTAGGCAGACAATTAAGGAGGCATTTAGGCAGTTAATTAGGCAAGCAATTAGGCAGGCAAGCAATAAGGCAGGCAGGTAATTAGGTAGGCAATTAAGCAGTTAGTTAGGCAGGCAAGCAATTTGGCAGGCAATTAGGCAGGCAATAGGCAAGCAATTAAGCAGGCAATTAAGAAGGCAATTATACAGTTAAATAGGCATGCAATAAGACAAATGATTAGGCAGACAATTAGGCAGGCAATAAGGCAGTTAATTAGGCAAGCAATTATGCAGCTGATTAGGCAGGCAATTAGGCAGGCAATTAGGCAGATAATTGAGCAGGCAATAAGGCAGGCAAATAGACAGGCAATTAGACAGACAATTAGGCATTTAATTAGGCATTTAATTAGGCAGATAATTAGGCAGGCAATTAGGCAGGCAGGCAATTAGGCAGGCAATTAGGCAGGCAATTTAGCAGGCAGGCAATAAGGCATGCAATTAAGCAGTAAATTAAGCAAGCATGCAATTTGGCAGGTAATTAGGAAGTTAATTAGGCAGGCAATTAGGCAGTTAATTATGCAGGCAATTAGGCATTTAATTAGGCAAGCAATTAAGTAGGGAATTAAGCAGTTAATTAGGCATGCAATAAGACAAATTATTAGGCAGGCAATAAGGCAGTTAATTAGGCAAGCAATTATGCAGCTGATTAGGCAGGCAATTAGGCAGGCAATTAGGCATGCAATTAAGCAGGCAATTAACAGGCAATTGTGCAGTTAATTAGGCAAGCAATTAAGCAGGCAATTAGGCAGTTTATTAGGCAAGCAATTAAGCAGACAAGCAATAAGGCAGGCAGTTAATTAGGCAGGCAAGTCATTTGGCAGGTAATTAGGCAGGCAATAAGGCAAGCAATTAAGCAGGCAATTAAGGAGGCAATTAGGCAGTTAATTAGGCAATCAATTAGGCAGGCAGGCAATTAGGTAGGCAGGCAATTAGGCAGGCAGGCAATTAGGCATGCAATTAAGCAATTAATTGGGCAAGCAGGCAATTTGTCAGGTAATTAGGCTGGCAATTAGACAAGCAATTAAGCAAGTAATTAGGCAGCTAATTAGACATGCAATTAGTCAGGCAAATAGTCAGGCAATTAGGCAGTTAATAAAGCAGGCAATTAGGCGGTTAATTAAGCAGGAAATTAGGCAGGCAGTTTATTAGGCTGGCATACAATAAGGCAGGCAGGTAATTAGGTAGTCTACTAAGCAGTTAATTAGGCAGGCAATCCATTTGGCAGGCAATTAGGCAGGCAAGCAATTAGGCAAGCAGTAAGGCAGTTAATTAGGCAGTTAATTAGGCAGGCAATTAGGCAGTTAATTAGGCAAGCAATTAAGCAGGCAATTAGGCAGTTAATTAGGCAGACAAATAAGCAGGCAATTAGGCAGTTGATTAGGTAAGCAATTAAGCATGCAAGCAATAAGGCAGGCAGGTAATTAGGCAGGCAATTAAGCAGATAATTAGGCAGGCAAGCAATTTGGCAGGTAATTAGGCAGGCAATAAGGCAAGCAATTAGGCAGACAATTAAGGAGGCATTTAGGCAGTTAATTAGGCAAGCAATTAGGCAGGCAAGCAATAAGGCAGGCAGGTAATTAGGTAGGCAATTAAGCAGTTAGTTAGGCAGGCAAGCAATTTGGCAGGCAATTAGGCAGGCAATAGGCAAGCAATTAAGCAGGCAATTAAGAAGGCAATTATACAGTTAAATAGGCATGCAATAAGACAAATGATTAGGCAGACAATTAGGCAGGCAATAAGGCAGTTAATTAGGCAAGCAATTATGCAGCTGATTAGGCAGGCAATTAGGCAGGCAATTAGGCAGATAATTGAGCAGGCAATAAGGCAGGCAAATAGACAGGCAATTAGACAGACAATTAGGCATTTAATTAGGCATTTAATTAGGCAGATAATTAGGCAGGCAATTAGGCAGGCAGGCAATTAGGCAGGCAATTAGGCAGGCAATTTAGCAGGCAGGCAATAAGGCATGCAATTAAGCAGTAAATTAAGCAAGCATGCAATTTGGCAGGTAATTAGGAAGTTAATTAGGCAGGCAATTAGGCAGTTAATTATGCAGGCAATTAGGCATTTAATTAGGCAAGCAATTAAGTAGGGAATTAAGCAGTTAATTAGGCATGCAATAAGACAAATTATTAGGCAGGCAATAAGGCAGTTAATTAGGCAAGCAATTATGCAGCTGATTAGGCAGGCAATTAGGCAGGCAATTAGGCATGCAATTAAGCAGGCAATTAACAGGCAATTGTGCAGTTAATTAGGCAAGCAATTAAGCAGGCAATTAGGCAGTTTATTAGGCAAGCAATTAAGCAGACAAGCAATAAGGCAGGCAGGTAATTAGGCAGGCAAGCCATTTGGCAGGTAATTAGGCAGGCAATAAGGCCTGCTATAAGGCAGGCAATTAGGCAGTTAATAAGGCAGGCAATTAGGCAGTTAATTAGGCAGGCAATAAGGCAGGCAATTAGGCAGTTAATAAGGCAGACAATTAGGCAGTTAATAAGGCAGGCAATTATGAAGTCAATTAGGCAGGCAATTAGGCAGGAAGGCAGGCTAATAGGTAGGCAATTAGGAAAGCAATTAGGCAGGCAATTAGGCAATATATTAAGCAGTTAATTAAGCAGGCAATTTGGAAGGTAATTATGCAGGCAATTAGGCAGGCTATAAGGCAGGCATATAGGCAGTTAATAAAGCAGTTAATAAGGCAGGCAATTAGGCAGGCAATTAGGCAGTTAATTAGGCAGGCAATTAGGCAGTTAATTAGGCAAGAAATTATGCAGGGAATTCAGCAGTTAATTAGGCATGCAATAAGACAAATGATTAGGCAGGCAATTAGGCAGTCAATAAGGCAGTTAATTAGGCAAGCAATTATGCAGCTGATTAGGCAGGCAATTAGGCAGGCAATTAGGCAGGTAATTAAGCAGGCAAATAAGCAGGCAATTAGACAGCCAATTAGGCAGACAATTAGGCATTTAATTAGGCACATAATTAGGTAGGCAATGAGGCAGGCAATGTGGCAGGCAATTAGGCAGGTAGGTAATTAGTGAGGCAATTAGGCAGGCAATTAAGCAGGCAAATAGGCAGTTAATAAGGCAAGCAATTAGGCAGGCAAGCAATAAGGCAGGCAGGTAATTAGGCAGGCAATTAGGCAGGCAATTAGGCATGCAATTAGGCAGTTAATAAGGCAAGCAATTATGAAGTCAATTAAGCAGGCAATTAGGCAGGAAGGCAGGCAATTAGGTAGGCAATTACATAAACAATTTGCAGGCAATTAGGCAGTTAATTAGGCAGGCATTTAGGCAGTTAATATTCAGGCAATTAGGCAGGCAAGCAATTAGGCAGGCAAGCAATTAGGCAGGCAATTAGACAGTTGTTTAGGCAGGCAATTAGACAGTTGTTTAGGCAGGCAATTAGACAGTTGTTTAGGCAGGCAATTAGGCAGTTAATTAGCCCCCTAATAGGCAGGCTATTAAGCAGGTAATTAAGCAGGCAATTAGGCAGGCAATTAAGCAGTTCATTAGACAAGCAGGCAATTTGGCAGGTAATTAGGCAGGCAATTAGGCAGTCAATTATGCAGGCAATTCGGCAGTTAATTAGGCAGGCAATGAGGCAGGCAATTAGGCAGTTAATTAGGCAGGCAAGTAGGAAGGTTATTAGGCACGCAATAAGGTAGTTAATAAGGCAAGCAATTAGGCAGACAATTAAGCAGTTAATTAAGCAGGCAATTAGGCAGTAAATAAGGCAGGCAATTAGGCAGGCAAATAGGCAGGAAGACAGGCAATTAGGTAGGCAATTAGGAAGGCAATTAGACAGGCAAGCAATTAGGCAGGCAGTAAGGCACTTAATTAGGCAGTTATTTAGGCAGGCAATTAGGCAGTTAATTAGACAGGCAATTAGGCAGGCAATTAGGCAGGCAATTAGGCAGTGAATTAGGCAGTAAATTAGTTAGGAAATTAGGCAGGCAGTCAATTAGGCTGGTAGGCATTTGGCAGGCAGGTAATTAGGCAGGCAATTAGGCAACCAATTAGGCAGTTAATTAGACAGGCAATTAGGCAGTTTGCTGTTTGAAGTTTGTGGTTTTCGAATATCGGTTTGCGGTTTACGAATCGCAGTTTGCAGTTCGCAATTATTACCAAGCAGTTCGTAGTTAGCAGTTTACAGTTCGCAGGTGGCAGTGAGCAGTTTGCTGTTCGCATTTCGCTTTTCGCACATTGCAGTTCTGAGAATCCATTTTGCAGTTCGCAATTTGTAGTTCGCAAATTGCAGTTTTCAGTTTGCAGTGCGTAGTTCTCAGTTTGCAGTTCACAGTTTTCTGTTCGCAGATCTCAGTTCACAATTCGCAGTTTACTGTTCAGAGTTCGTAGGTTCGGTTTTTGCAATTTGCAGTTCGCAGTTGGGAGTTTGCAGTTTGTAGTTTGCTGTTTAAATTAAGTGCTTTCCGTATTGCTGTTCGCATTTGCAGTTGGCAGTTTGTAGTTTTGTAGTTCGCCGTTTACAGTTCGCTGTTCGACGTCATCTATCGCCGTTTGCTATTTCGATCGGCAGTTTGCGGATTGCGGTTTTAGTTTTGCGGTTTGCAGTTGGCAGTTTGCAGTTCGCAATATGCAGTTCGTAGTTTGAATTTTACAGTTTGCAATTTGCACATTGCAGGTCGCAGTTTAGAGTTCACAGTTAGCAGTTCGCAGTTTAAAGTTTATGGTTTGCGGATATCGGTTTGCGGTTTACGAATCGCAGTTTTCAGTTTGCAATTAGCACCACGCAGTTCGTAGTTATCAGTTTACAGTTCGCAGGTTGCAGTGAGCAGTTTGCTGTTCGCATTTCGCTTTTCGCACATCGCAGTTCTGAGAATGCAGTTTGCAGTTCGCAATTTGTAGTTCGCAAATTGCAGTTTGCAGTTTGCAGTTCGTAGTTCTCAGTTTGCAGTTCACAGTTTTATGTTCGCAGTTCTTAGTTTGCAATTCGCAGTTTACTGTTCAGAGTTCGTAGGTTCGCTTTTTGCAGTTTGCAGTTCGCAGTTGGGAGTTTGCAGTTTGTAGTTTGCTGTTTAAATTTTGTGCTTTTCGGATTGCTGTTCGCATTTGCAGTTTGTATTTGGCAGTTCGCTGTTTACAGTTCGCTGTTCGACGTCATCTATCGCCGTTTGCTATTTCGATCGGCAGTTTGCGGATTGCGGTTTTAGTTTTGCGTTTTGCAGTTGGCAGTTTGCTTTTTATCATTTTGCAGTTCGCAATATGCAGTTTGTAGTTCAAATTTTACAGTTTGCAATTTGCACATTGCAGGTCGCAGTTTAGAGTTCACAGTTTGCAGTTCACATTTAGCAGTTCGCAGTTTAAAGTTTGTGGTTTGCGGATATCGGTTTGCGGTTTACGAATCGCAGTTTTCAGTTCGCAATTAGCACCACGCAGTTCGTAGTTAGCAGTTTACAGTTCGCAGGTTGCAGTGAGCAGTTTGCTGTTCACATTTCGCTTTTCGCACATCGCAGTTCTGAGAATGCAGTTTGCAGTTCGCAATTTGTAGTTCGCAAATTGCAGTTTGCAGTTTGCAGTGCGTAGTTCTCAGTTTGCAGTTCACAGTTTTCTGTTCGCAGTTCTCAGTTTGTAATTCGCAGTTTACTGTTCAGAGTTCGTAGGTTCGCTTTTTGCAGTTTGCAGTTCGCAGTTGGGAGTTTGCAGTTTGTAGTTTGCTGTTTAAATTTTGTGCTTTGCGGATTGCTGTTCGGATTTTGCAGTTTGTAGTTTTGCAGTTCGCCGTTTACAGTTCGCTGTTCGACGTCATCTATCGCCGTTTGCGTTTTTCGGTCTGCAGTTTGCGGATTGCGGTTTTAGTTTTGTGGTTTGCAGTTGGCAGTTTGCTTTAATCAGTTTGCAGTTCGCAATATGCAGTTCGTAGTTTGAATTTTACAGTTTGCAATTTGCACGTTGCAGGTCGCAGTTTAGAGTTCACAGTTTGCAGTTTGCAATTTGCCATTAGCAGTTTTCAGTTTTCGGTTTGCGTTTTGCGGTTTGCAGTTGGCATTAGGCAGTTTGCAGTTTGCAGTTCGTAGTTTGCGGTAAATGGTTTTTGATTTTTGGTTATGGATTGCCGTTTGCTGTTCGCAGTTTGAAGTTCCCATTTCCCAGTTCGCGTTTTGAGGTTAACAGTTCGCAGTTTTCAGATCCCAAACTTCCGCATACGGTTTTCAGTTTGCAGTTTGCATTTGCAGTTTGCAGTTCGCATTTTGCATTTCGCTGTTCGCAATTCGCAAATCTTTGAGGTTAGAGGTTTGCGGTTCGGTATTTGCAGTTCACAATTTTCATTTCGCAATTGGCAGTTTGCAGTTCGCAGTTTTAATCGTTGTTTGAAGTTTGCTGTTCGCAAATCGCAAATTGCCCTTTGCGGATTACGGTGTTCGGTTTGCGGTTTTAGGTTTGTGGTTTGCGGATTGCCGTTTGCAGTTCGCATTTGCAGTTCGTGGTTTACAGTTCGCAGTTTTTCATTTCGCAGTATGCAGTTCGCAGTTCTCAAATAAGCATTTGGTGGTTTTGTGGTTTGCAGTTTGAAGTTTTACAGTTTGGGATTTGCAGCTCGTAATTCGCTGTTCGCAGTTCGCAGTTTGCACTTCACTTTTTGCCGTTCGAAGTTTGCAGTTCACATGTTACAGTCATAAGTTTGTCGTTCGCAGGTTGCAGTTCGCAGTTTGCAGTGTGCAGTTCGGAGTTTGCTGTGCGCAGTTAGTAGGTATGCATTTCGCAGTTTGCCGTTCGCAGATTGCAGTTGCAGTTTGCAGTTTGCAGTTAGGTGTTTACAGTTTGCAGTTTGTAGTTCGCAGTTTGCAGTTGCAGTTGTCAGTTTGCAGTTTGCAGTTATTACTTTGTAGTTTACGGTTTGTGGTTTGCGGTTTGCAGGTAGCAATTTGTATTTGGCAGTTCGCCGGTAATTGTCAGCATTTTGTAGTTCGCTGTTTGCAGGTTTTTGTTTGCAGTTAGCCGTTTGTAGTTCGCAGTTCGCAGTTTTAAAATCGCGGTTCACAGTTTGCTGGTTTCAGTTCGCAGTTTGCAGTTCGCAGTTTGCAGTTAGCCGTTTGTGGTTCGCAGTTCGCAGTTTTAAAATCGCGGTTCACAGTTCGCTGGTTCAGTTCGCAGTTTGCAGTTGGCAGTTCGAAGTTTCCCGTTCGCAGTTTGCTGTTTGAAGTTTGTGGTTTGCGATTTCGGTTTGCAGTTAGTTAGCAGTGTGATGTTCGTAGTTCGCAGTTTGCAAATTGCCGTTTGCAATTTGCGGATTGCGAATTGCAATTTCTAGTTTTCTTTTTGTAATTTAAATTTTGCAGTTTGCAATTCGCAGTTTGCTGTATAAAGCTTGTGGTATGTGGTTTGTGGGTTGTGGTATGTATTTCAGGCAATTAGTTAGACAAGCAATTAAGCAGGCAATTAGGCAGTTAATTAGGCAGGCAAATAGGCAGACAATTAGGCAGGCAATAAGGCAGTTAATTGAGCAGGCAATTAGGCAGTTAATTGAACAGGCAATTAGGCAAGCAATAAGGCAATATATTAAGCAGTTAATTAGGCAGGCAGGCAATTTGGCAGGTAATTAGGCAGGCAATTAGGCAGGCTATAAGGCAGGCAATTAGGCAGTTAATAAAGCAGTTAATAAGGCAGGCAATTAGGCATGTAATTAGGCAGGCAATAAGGCTGGCAATTAGGCAGTTAATTAGGCAGGCAGTTAATAAGGCAGGCAATTATGAAGTCAATTAGGCAGGCTATTAGGCAGGAAGGCAGCCAATTAGGTAGGCAATTAGGTAGGCAATTAGGCGGCAAGCAGTTAGGCAAGCAGTAAGGCAGTTAATAAGGCAGGCAATTAGGCAGAAAATTAGGCAAGCAGGCAATTAGGCATTCAATTAAGCAGTTAATTGGGCAAGCAGGCAATTAGGCATTCAATTAAGCAGTTAATTGGGCAAGCAGGCAATTTGGCAGGTAATAGGGAAGGCAATTAGGCAGGCAATTAGGCAGGCAATTAGGCAGGCAATTAGGCAGGCAATAAGCAGGCAATTAGCAGTTAATAAGGCAGGCAATTATTAAGTCAATTAGGCAGGCAATTAGGCAGGAAGGCAGGCAATTAGGTAGGCAATTTGGTAGGCAATTAGGCAGGCAAGCAATTAGGCAGGCAGTAAGGCATTTAATTAGGCTGGCAATTAGGCAGTTAATTGATTAGGCAATTAGGCAGTTAATTGAGCAGGCAATTAGACAGTTAATTAAGCAGGAAATAAAGCAGTTAATAAGGCAGGCAATTATGAAGTCAATTAGGCAGGCAATTAGGCAGTAAGGCAGGCATTTATGTAGGCATTTAGGAAGGCAATTAGGCAGGCAATTAGTTAGGCAATTTGGTAGGCAATTAGGCAGGCAAGCAATTAGGCAGGCAGTAAGGCAGTTAATTAGGCAGGTAATTAAGCAAATAATTAGGCAGGCAATTAGGCAATAAATTAGGCAGGCAATTAGGCAGGCTATAAGGCAGATAATTAGGCAAGCAATTAGGCAGGCAATTAAACAGGCAATTTGCAGGCAATTAGGCAGGCAATTAGGGAGGCAATAAACCAGGCAATTTGGCAGTTAATTAGGTAGGCAATTGGGCAGTTAATAAGGCAGGCAATTAGGCAGGAAGGCAGGCAATTAGGTAGCCAATAAGGAAGGCAATTAGGAAGGCAAGCAATTAGGCAGGCAGTTAGACAGTTAATTAGGCAGGCAATTAGGCAGATAATTAGGCAAGCAGGCAATTTGGCATGCAATTAAGCAGTTAATTGGGCAAGCAGACAATTTGGCAGGTAATTAGGCAGGCACTTAGGCAGGCAATTAGGCTGTAAATTAGGCAGGTAATTAAGCAGGCATGCAGGCAATAAGGCAGGCAGGCAATTAGGTAGGTAGGCAATTAGGCAGGCAATTAGGCAGGCTATAAGGCAGGCAATTAGGCAGTTAATAAAGCAGTTAATTAGGCAGGCAATTAGGCAGTTAATTAGGCAGGCAATAAGGCAGGCAATTAGGCAGTTAATTAAGCAGGCAATTAGGCAGGCAATTAGGCAGGCAATTAGGCAGGCAATAAGGCAGGCAATTAGGCAGGTAATTAGGGAGCCAATTAGGCAGGCAAATAAGCAGGCAATTAGGCAGGCATTAAGGCAGGCAATTAGGCAGTTAATTAGGCAGGCAATTAGGCAGTTAATAAGGCAGGCAATTATGAAGTCAATTAGGCAGGCTATTAGGTAGGAAGGCAGACAATTAGGTAGGCAATTAGGTAGGCAATTAGGCATGCAAGCAATTAGGTAGGCAATTAGGCAGGCAAGCAATTAGGCAGGCAGTAAGACAGTTCAATAGGCAGGCAATTAGGCAGATTATTCGGCAAGCAGGCAATTTGGCATGCAATTAAGCAGTTAATTGGGCAAGCAGGCAACTTGGCAGGTAAGTAGGCAGGCAATTATGCAGTTAATTAGGCAGGCAATTAGCAGTTAATATGGCAGGCAATTATGAAGTCAATTAGGCAGGCAATTAAGCAGGAAGGCAGGCAATTAGGTAGGCAATTTGGTAGGCAATTAGGCAGGCAAGCAATTAGGCAGGCAGTAAGACAGGTAATTAGGCAAATAATTAGGCAGGCAATTAGGCAGTTATTTAGGCAGGCAATTAGGCAGACAATTAGGTAGGCAATTAGGCAGATAATTAGGCAGTTAATTAGGTAGGCAATTAGGCAGTTAATAAGGCAGGCAATTATGAAGTCAATTAGGCAGGCAATTAGGCAGGGAGGCAGGCTATTAGGTAGGCAATTAGGTAGGCAATTAGGCAGGCAATTAGGCAATATATTAAGCAGTTAATTAGGCAGGCAATTTGGAAGGTAATTAGGCAGGCAATTAGGCAGGCTATTAGGCAGGCATTTAGGCAGTTAATAAAGCAGTTAATAAAGCAGTTAATAAGGCAGGCAATTAGGCAGTTAATTAGGCAGTTAATAAGGCAGGCAATTAGGCAGTTAATTAGGCAGGCAATAAGGCAGGCAATTAGGCAGTTAATTAGGCAAGCAATTAAGCAGGGAATTAAGCAGTTAATTAGGCATGCAATAAAACAAATGATTAGGCAAGCAATTAGGCAGGCAGTTAGGCAGTTAATTAGGCATGCAATTAGGCAGATATTAGGCAAGCAGGCAATTTGGCATGCAGTTAAGCAGTTAATTGGGCAAGCAGACAATTTGGCAGGTAATTAGGCAGGCAATTAGGCTGGCAATTTGGCAGGCAATTTGGCAGTAAATTAGGCAGGTAATTAAGCAGGCATGCATTTAGGCATGCAGGCAATTAGGCAGGCAATAAGGTAGGTAGGCAATTATGCAGGATATAAGGCAGGCAATTAGGCAGTTAATAAAGTAGTTAATAAGGCAGGCAATTAGGCAGTTAATTAAGCAGGCAATAAGGCAGGCAATTAGGCAGTTATTAAGCAGGCAATTAGGCAGTTAATAAGGCAAGCAATTAAGCAGGCAAGCAAAAAGGCAGGCAGGTAATTAGGCAGGCAATTAAGCAGTTAATTAGGCAGGCAAGCAATTTGGCAGGTAGTTAGGCAGGCAATAAGGCGAGCAATTAAGCAGGCAATTAAGGAAGCAATTATGCAGTTAATTAGGCAAGCAATTAGGCAGGCAGGCAATTAGGCATGCAATTAAGCAGTTAATTGGGCAAGCATGCAATTTGGCAGGTAATTAGGCAGGCAATTAGGCAGGCAATTATGTAGGCAATTAGGCAGTTAATTAGGCAAGCAATTAGGCAGGCAGGCAACTAGTCAGGCAGGCAATTAGTTATGCAATTACGTAGGCAATTACATAGGCAATTAAGCAAGCAATTAGGCAGGCAATAATGCAATTAATTAGACAGGCAATTAGGCAGGCAATTAGGCAGTTTATAAGGCAGGCAATTAGGCAGGCAATTCGGCAGTTAATAAGGCAGGCAATTAGGCAGGCAATTAGGCTGGCAATTAGGCAGGTAATTGAGCAGGCAATTAGGCAGTTAATTAGCAGGCAATTAGGCAGGTAATTAGGCAGGCAATTAGGCAGTTAATTAGGCAGGCAATTAGGCAGGCTTTTAGGCAGGCATTTAGACAAACAAATAGGCAGGCATACAATTAGGCAGGCAATTAGGCAGGCAATTAGGTAGTTAGATAGGCGGGCAATTAGGCAGGCAATTAGGCAAGCAATTAGGCAGTAAATTAGGCAGGTAATTAGGCAGGCATACAATTGGGCAGGCAGGCAAATAGGCAGGCAGGCAATTAGGCAGGAAGGCAATTAGGCAGGCAATTAGTCAGGCGAATAAGCAGGCAATTAGGCAGGTTGACAATTAGGCAGGCAATAAGGTAGGAAATTAAGCAGGCAATTAGGCAGGCAATAATGCTATTAATTAGACAGGCAATTAGGCAGTTAATAAGGCAGGCAATTAGTCAGGCAATTAGGCAGGCAACTAGGCATGCAATTAGGCAGGTAATTAGGCAGGCAATTAGACAGTTAGATAGGCGGGCAATTAGGCAGGCAATTAGGCAAGCAATAAGGCAGGAAATTAGGCAGGAAATTAGGCAGACATGCAATTAGGCAGGAAGGCAATTAGGCAGGCAATTAGGCAGGCAGGCAATTAGGCAGGCAATTAGGTAGGCAATTAAGCAGGCAATTAGGTAGGCAATTAAGCAGGCAATTAGGTAGGCAATTAAGCAGGTAATTAGGCAGGCAATAATGCTATTAATTAGGCAGGCAATTAGGCAGGCAATTAGGCAGTTTATAAGGCAGTTAATTAGGCAGGCAATTAGGCAGGCTATAAGGCAGGCAATTAGGCAGTTAATAAAGCAGTTAATAAGGCAGGCAATTAGGCAGTTAATTAGGCAGGCAATAAGGCAGGCAATTACGCAGTTAATTAAGCAGGCAATTAGGCAGTCAATAAGGCAGGCAATTATTAAGCCAATTAGGCAGATAATTATGCAGGAAGGCAGGCAATTAGGTAGGCAATTAGGAAGGCAATTAAGCAGGCAAGCAATTAGGCAAGCAGTAAGGCAGTTAATTAGGCAGTTAATTATGCAGGCAATTAGGCAGTTTATTAGGCAGGCAATTAGGCAAGCAATTAATTAGGCAATTAGGCAGGCATTTAAGCAGGCAATTAGGCAGTTAATTAGGCAAGCAATAAGGCAGGCAGGTAATTAGGCAGGCAATTAAGCAGTTAATTAGGCAGGCAAGCAATTTGGCAGGTAATTAGGCTGGCAATAAGGCAAGCAATTAAGCAGGCAATTAAGGAGGCATTTAGGCAGTTAATTAGGCAAGCAATTTGGAAGGCAGGCAATTAGGCAGGCAGGCAATTAGGCAAGCAGGCATTAGGCATGCAATTAAGCAGTTAATTGGGCAAGCAGGCAATTTGGCAGGTAATTAGGCAGGCAATTAGGCAAGCAATAAGGCATGCAATTAGGCAGGCAATTAGGCAGCTAATATGGCAGCCAATTATGAAGTAAATTAGGCAGGCAATTAGGCAGGAAGGCTGGCAATTAGGTAGGTAATTAGGTAGGCAATTAGGGAAACAATTAGGCAGGCAATTAGGCAGGCAATTAGGCAGTAAAGTAGCCAGTAAATTAGGCAGGAAATTAGGCAGGCAGGCAATTAGGCTGGCAGACAATGAGGCAGGCAGGCAATTAGGTAGTTAATTAGGCAAGCAATTAAGCAGGGAATTAAGCAGTTAATTAGGCATGCAATAAGACAAATGATTAGGCAGGCAATTAGGCAGGCAAAAGGCAGTTAATTAGGCAAGCAATTATGCAGCTGATTAGGCAGTTAATTAGGCAGGCTTTTAGGCAGGCATTTAGGCAAACAAATAGGCAGGCATACAATTATTCAGGCAATTAGGTAGGAATTTAGGCAGTTAAACAGGCGGGCAATTAGTCAGGCAATTAGGCAGGCGATTAGGCAGGCAATTAGGCAGTAAATTAGGCAAGTTATTAGGCAGGCATGCAATTAGGCATGCGGGGCAATTAGGCAGGCAGGTAATTAGGCAGGCAGGCAATTAGGCAGGTAGGCAATAAGGCAGGCTATTAATCAGGCAATTAAGCAGGCAATTGGGCAGGCAATTAAGTAGGCAATCAAGCAGGCAACAAGGCAGGCAATAAGGCTGGCAATTAGACAGTTAATTGAGCAGTAAATTAGGCATTTAATTGAGCAGGCAATTAAGCAGGCAATTAGCCAATATATTAAGCAGTTAATTAGGCAGGCAGGCATTTGGAAGGTAATTAGGCAGGCAATTAGGCAGGCTATAAGGCAGGCAATTAGGCAGTTAATAAAGCAGTTAATAATGCAGGCAATTAGGCAGTTAATTAGGCAGGCAATAAGGCAGGCAATTAGGCAGTTAATTAAGCAGGCAATTAGGCAGTTAATAAGGCAGGCAATTATGAAGTCAATTAGGCAGGCAATTAGGCAGGAAGGCAGGCTATTAGGTAAGAAAATTAGGAAGGCAATTAGGCAGGCAAATAGGCAGGCAATTAGGCAGGCAATTAGGCATGCAATATGGCAGGCAATTAACAGGCAATTATGCAGTTAATTAGGCAATCAATTAAGCAGGCAATTAGGAAGGCAATTAAGCAGGCAATTAGGCAATTAATTAGGCAAGAAATTAAGCAGACAAGCAATAAGGCAGGCAGGTAATTAGGCAGGCAATTAAGCAGTTAATTAGGCAGGCAAGCCATTTGGCAGGCAATTAGGCAGGCAATAAGGCAGGCTATAAGGCAGGCAATTAGGCAGTTAATAAAGCAGTTAATAAGGCAGGCAATTAGGCAGTAAATTAGGCAGGCAATAAGGCAGGCAATTAGAAAGTTAATTAAGCAGGCAATTAGGCAGTTAATAAGGCAGGCAATTATGAAGTCAATTAGGCAGGCAATTATGCAGTAAGGGAGGCTATTAGGTAGGCAATTAGGAAGGCAATTAGGCAGGCAATTAGACAATATATTAAGCAGTTAATTAGGCAGGCAGGCAATTAGGAAGGTAATTAGGCAGGCAATTAGGCAGGCTATAAGGCAGGCAATTAGGCAGTTAATAAAGCAGTTAATAAAGCAGTTAATAAGGCAGGTAATTAGGCAGTTAATTAGGCAGGCGATAAGGCAGGCAATTAGGCAGTTAATTAAGCAGGCAATTAGGCAGTTAATTAAGCAGGCAATTAGGCAGTTAAAAAGGTTGGCAATTATGAAGTCAATTAGGCAGGAAGCCAGGCTATTAGGTAGGCAATTAGGAAGGCAATTAGGCAGGCAATTAGGCATGCAATTAGGCATGCAATTAGGCAGACAATTATGCAGTTAATTGGGCAGGAAATTAGGCAGGCAATTAGGCAGTTAATAAGGCAGGCAATTATTATAGTCAATTAGGCAGGCAATTAGGCAAGAAGGCAGGCAATTAGGTAGGCAATTAGGTAAACAATTAGGCAGGCAATTAGGCAGGCAAATGAGCAGGCAATTAGCAGGCAATAAGGCAGGCAATTAGGCAGGTAATTAGGCAGCCAATTATCCAGGCAACAAAGCAGGCAATTAGGCAGGCATTAAGGCAGGCAATTAGGCAGTTAATTAGGCAGGCAATGAGGCAGTTAATAAGGCAGGCAATTATCAAGTCAATTAGGCAGGCTATAAGGTAGGAAGGCAGCCAATTAGGTAGGCAATTAGGCAGGCAAGCAATTAGGCAGGCAGTAAGGCAGTTAAATAGGCAGGCAATTAGGCAGATAATTAGGCAAGCAGGCAATTAGGCATGCAATTAAGTAGTTAATTGGGCAAGCAGGATTTTTGGCAGGTAATTAGGCAGGCAATTAGACAGGCAATAAAGAGGGCAATTAGGCAGGCAATTAGGCAGGCAATTATGCAGTTAATTAGGCAGGCAATTAGGCAGTTAATTAGGCAAGCAATTAAGCAGGAAATTAAGCAGTTAATTAGACATGCAATAAGACAAATAATAATGCAGGCAATAAGGCAGTTAATTAGGCAAGCAATTATGCAGCTGATAAGGCAGGCAATTAGGCAGGCAATTAGGCAGGTATATAAGCAGGCAATAAGGCAGGCAAATAAGCAGGCAATTAGACAGCCAATTAGGAAGGCAATTAGGCATTTAATTAGGCAGATAATTAGGTAGGCAATGAGGCAGGCAATGTGGCAGGCAATTAGGCAGGTAGGTAATTAGTCAGGTAATTAGGCAGGCAATTAAGCAGGCAATTAGGCAGTTAATAAAGCAAGCAATTAGGCAGGCAAGCAATAAGGCAGGCAGGTAATTAGGCAGGCAATTAAGCAGTTAGTTAGGCAGGCAAGCAATTTGGCAGGTAAGTAGGCAGGCAATAAGGCAAGCCATTAAGCGGGCAATTAAGGAGGCAATTATGCAGTTAATTAGGCAAGCAATTAGGTAGGCAGGCAATTAGGCAGGCAGGTAATTAGGCAGGCTATTAATCAGGCAATTAAGCAGGCAATTAGGTAGGCAATTAAGCAGGCAATAAGGCAGGCAATAAGGCTATTAATTAGACAGGCAATTAGGCAGGAAATAAGGCAGTTAATAAGGCAGTTAATTAGGCAGGCAATAAGGCAGGCAATTAGGCAGGCAATTAAGCAGGCAATTAGGCAAGCAATTAAGCAGACAAGCAATAAGGCAGGCAGGTGATTAGGCAGGCAATTAAGCAGTTAATTAGGCAGGCAAGCCATTTGGCAGGTAATTAGGCAGGCAATAAGGCAGGCAATTAGGCAGTTAATTAGGCAGGCAATTAGGCAGTTAATAAGGCAGGCAATTATGAAGTCAATTAGGCAGGCTATTAGGTAGGAAGGCAGACAATTAGGTAGGCAATTAGGTAGGAAATTAGGCAGGCAAGCAATTAGGTAGGCAATTAGGCAGGCAAGCAATTAGGCAGGCAGTAAGACAGTTCAATAGGCAGGCAATTAGGCAGATTATTCGGCAAGCAGGCAATTTGGCATGCAATTAAGCAGTTAATTGGGCAAGCAGGCAATTTGGCAGGTAATTAGGCAGGCAATTATGCAGTTAATTAGGCAGGCAATTAGCAGTTAATATGGCAGGCAATTATGAAGTCAATTAGGCAGGCAATTAAGCAGGAAGGCAGGCAATTAGGTAGGCAATTTGGTAGGCAATTAGGCAGGCAAGCAATTAGGCAGGCAGTAAGACAGGTAATTAGGCAAATAATTAGGCAGGCAATTAAGCAGTTATTTAGGCAGGCAATTAGGCAGACAATTAGGTAGGCAATTAGGCAGATAATTAGGCAGTTAATTAGGTAGGCAATAAGGCAGTTAATAAGGCAGGCAATTATGAAGTCAATTAGGCAGGCAATTAGGCAGGGAGGCAGGCTATTAGGTAGGCAATTAGGTAGGCAATTAGGCAGGCAATTAGGTAGGCAATTAGGCAGGCAATTAGGCAATATATTAAGCAGTTAATTAGGCAGGCAATTTGGAAGGTAATTAGGCAGGCAATTAGGCAGGCTATTAGGCAGGCATTTAGGCAGTTAATAAAGCAGTTAATAAAGCAGTTAATAAGGCAGGCAATTAGGCAGTTAATTAGGCAGTTAATAAGGCAGGCAATTAGGCAGTTAATTAGGCAGGCAATAAGGCAGGCAATTAGGCAGTTAATTAGGCAAGCAATTAAGCAGGGAATTAAGCAGTTAATTAGGCATGCAATAAAACAAATGATTAGGCAAGCAATTAGGCAGGCAGTTAGGCAGTTAATTAGGCATGCAATTAGGCAGATATTAGGCAAGCAGGCAATTTGGCATGCAGTTAAGCAGTTAATTGGGCAAGCAGACAATTTGGCAGGTAATTAGGCAGGCAATTAGGCTGGCAATTTGGCAGGCAATTTGGCAGTAAATTAGGCAGGTAATTAAGCAGGCATGCATTTAGGCATGCAGGCAATTAGGCAGGCAATAAGGTAGGTAGGCAATTATGCAGGATATAAGGCAGGCAATTAGGCAGTTAATAAAGCAGTTAATAAGGCAGGCAATTAGGCAGTTAATTAAGCAGGCAATAAGGCAGGCAATTAGGCAGTTAATTAAGCAGGCAATTAGGCAGTTAATAAGGCAAGCAATTAAGCAGGCAAGCAAAAAGGCAGGCAGGTAATTAGGCAGGCAATTAAGCAGTTAATTAGGCAGGCAAGCAATTTGGCAGGTAGTTAGGCAGGCAATAAGGCGAGCAATTAAGCAGGCAATTAAGGAAGCAATTATGCAGTTAATTAGGCAAGCAATTAGGCAGGCAGGCAATTAGGCATGCAATTAAGCAGTTAATTGGGCAAGCATGCAATTTGGCAGGCAATTAGGCAGGCAATTAGGCAGGCAATTATGTAGGCAATTAGGCAGTTAATTAGGCAAGCAATTAGGCAGGAAGGCAGGCTAATAGGTAGGCAATTAGGAAAGCAATTAGGCAGGCAATTAGGCAATATATTAAGCAGTTAATTAAGCAGGCAATTTGGAAGGTAATTATGCAGGCAATTAGGCAGGCTATAAGGCAGGCATATAGGCAGTTAATAAAGCAGTTAATAAGGCAGGCAATTAGGCAGGCAATTAGACAGTTGTTTAGGCAGGCAATTAGGCAGTTAATTAGGCCCCTAATAGGCAGGCTATTAAGCAGGTAATAAGGCAGGCAATTAGTCAGGCAATTAAGCAGTTCATTAGACAAGCAGGCAATTTGGCAGGTAATTAGGCAGGCAATTAGGCAGTCAATTATGCAGGCAATTAGGCAGGCAATTAGGCAGTTAATTAGGCAGGCAAGTAGGTAGGTTATTAGGCACGCAATAATTAGGCAAGCAATTAGGCAGTTAATTAAGCAGGCAATTAGGCAGTTAATAAGGCAGGCAATTATGAAGTCAATTAGGCAGGCAAATAGGCAGGAAGACAGGCAATTAGGTAGGCAATTAGGAAGGCAATTAGACAGGCAAGCAATTAGGCAGGCAGTAAGGCAGTTAATTAGGCAGTTATTTAGGCAGGCAATTAGGCAGTTAATTAGACAGGCAATTAGGCAGGCAATTAGGCAGTTAATTAGGCAGTAAATTAGTTAGGTAATTAGGCAGGCAGTCGAATTAGGCTGGTAGGCAATTAGGCAGGCAGGTAATTAGGCAGGCAATTAGGCAGCCAAATAGGCAGTTAATTAGGCAGGAAATTAGGCAGTATGCTGTTTGAAGTTTGTGGTTTGCGAATATCGGTTTGCGGTTTACGAATCGCAATTTGCAGTTCGCAATTATTACCAAGCAGTTCGTAGTTAGCAGTTTACAGTTCGCAGGTTGCAGTGAGCAGTTTGCTGTTCGCATTTCGCTTTTCGCACATCTCAGTTCTGAGAATGCAGTTTGCAGTTCGCAATTTGTAGTTCGCAAATTGCAGTTTTCAGTTTGCAGTGCGTAGTTCTCAGTTTGCAGTTCACAGTTTTCTGTTCGCAGTTCTCAGTTCACAATTCGCTGTTTACTGTTCAGAGTTCGTAGGTTCGGTTTTTGCAATTTGCAGTTCGCAGTTTGGAGTTTGCAGTTTGTAGTTTGCTGTTTAAATTTTGTGCTTTCCGGATTGCTGTTCGCATTTGCAGTTTGCAGTTTGTAGTTTTGCAGTTCGCCGTTTACAGTTCGCTGTTCGACGTCATCTATCGCCGTTTGCTATTTCGATCGGCAGTTTGCGGATTGCGGTTTTAGTTTTGCGGTTTGCAGTTGGCAGTTTGCAGTTCGCAATATGCAGTTCGTAGTTTGAATTTTACAGTTTGAAATTTGCACATTGCAGGTCGCAGTTTAGAGTTCACAGTTTGCAGTTCACAGTTAGCAGTTCGCAGTTTGAAGTTTATGGTTTGCGGATATCGGTTTGCGGTTTACGAATCGCAGTTTTCAGTTTGCAATTAGCTCCACGCAGTTCGTAGTTAGCAGTTTACAGTTCGCAGGTTGCAGTGAGCTTTTTCTGTTCGCATTTCGCTTTTCGCACATCGCAGTTCTGAGAATGCAGTTTGCAGTTCGCAATTTGTAGTTCGCAAATTGTAGTTTGCAGTTTGCAGTGCGTAGTTCTCAGTTTGCAGTTCACAGTTTTATGTTCGCAGTTCTTAGTTTGCAATTCGCAGTTTACTGTTCATAGTTCGTAGGTTTGCTTTTTGCAGTTTGCAGTTCGCAGTTGGGAGTTTGCAGTTTGTAGTTTGCTGTTTAATTTTTGTGCTTTGCGGATTGCTGTTCGCATTTGCAGTTTGTTTTTTACAGTTCGCTGTTCGACGTCATCTATCGCCGTTTGCGATTTTCGGTCTGCAGTTTGCGGATTGCGGTTTTAGTTTTGTGGTTTGCAGTTGGCAGTTTGCTTTAATCAGTTTGCAGTTCGCAATATGAAGTTCGTAATTTGAATTTTACAGTTTGCAATTTGCACATTGCAGGTCGCAGTTTAAAATTCACAGTTTGCAGTTCGCAATTTGCCATTAGCAGTTTTCAGTTTTCGGTTTGCGTTTTGCGGTTTGCAGTTGGCATTATGCAGTTTGCAGTTTGCAGTTCGTAGTTTGCGGTAAACGGTTTTTGATTTTTGTTTGCGGATTGCCGTTTGTTGTTCGCAGTTTGAAGTTCCCATTTCCCAGTTCGCAGTTTGAGGTTAACAGTTCGCAGTTCGCAGATCCCAAACTTCCGCGTACGGTTTTCAGTTTGCGGTTTGCATTTGCAGTTTGCAGTTCACAGTTTTTCATTTCGCAGTATGCAGTTTGCAGTTCTCAATTAAGCATTTGGTGGTTTAGTGGTTTGCAGTTTGAAGTTTTACAGTTTGGGATTTGCAGCTCTTAATTCGCTGTTCGCAGTTCGCATTTTGCACTTCACAGTTTGCCGTTCGCAGTTTGCAGTTCACATGTTACAGTCATAAGTTTGTCTTTCGCAGGTTGCAGTTCGCAGTTTGCAGTGTGCAGTTCGGAGTTTGCTGTGCGCAGTTAGTAGGTATGCATTTCGCAGTTTGCCGTTCGCAGATTGCAGTTGCAGTTTGCAGTTTGCAGTTAGGTGTTTACAGTTTGCAGTTTGTAGTTCGCAGTTTGCAGTTGCAGTTGTCAGTTTGCAGTTTGCAGTTATTACTTTGTAGTTTACGTTTTGTGGTTTGCGGTTTGCAGGTAGCAATTTGTATTTGGCAGTTCGCCGGTAATTGTCAGCATTTTGTAGTTCGCTGTTTGCAGGTTTTTGTTTGCAGTTAGCCGTTTGTAGTTCGCAGTTCGCAGTTTTAAAATCGCGGTTCACAGTTTGCTGGTTTCATTTCGCAGTTTGCTGTTCGCAGTTTGCAGTTAGCCGTTTGTAGTTCGCAGGTCGCAGTTTTAAAATCGCGGTTCACAGATCGCTGGTTCAGTTCGCAGTTTGAATATCGCAGTTTGCAGTTGGCAGTTCGAAGTTTCCCGTTCGCAGTTTGCTGTTTGAAGTTTGTGGTTTGCGATTTCGGTTTGCAGTTAGTTAGCAGTGTGATGTTCGTAGTTCGCAGTTTGCAAATTGCCGTTTGCAATTTGCGGATTGCGAATTGCAATTTCTAGTTTTCTTTTTGTAATTTAAATTTTGCAGTTTGCAATTCGCAGTTTGCTGTATAAAGCTTGTGGTATGTGGTTTGTGGGTTGTGGTATGTATTTCAGGCAATTAGTTAGACAAGCAATTAAGCAGGCAATTAGGCAGTTAATTAGGCAGGCAAATAGGCAGACAATTAGGCAGGCAATAAGGCAGTTAATTAAGCAGGCAATTAGGCAGTTAATTGAGCAGGCAATTAGGCAAGCAATAAGGCAATATATTAAGCAGTCAATTAGGCAGGCAGGCAATTTGGCAGGTAATTAGGCAGGCAATTAGGCAGGCTATAAGGCAGGCAATTAGGCAGGCTATAAGGCAGGCAATTAGGCAGTTAATAAAGCAGTTAATAAGGCAGACAATTAGGCAGGTAATTAGGCAGGCAATAAGGCTGGCAATTAGGCAGTTAATTAGGCAGGCAGTTAATAAGGCAGGCAATTATGAAGTCAATTAGGCAGGCTATTAGGCAGGAAGGCAGCCAATTAGGTAGGCAATTAGGTAGGCAATTAGGCGGCAAGCAGTTAGGCAAGCAGTAAGGCAGTTAATAAGGCAGGCAATTAGGCAGAAAATTAGGCAAGCAGGCAATTAGGCATTCAATTAAGCAGTTAATTGGGCAAGCAGGCAATTTGGCAGGTAATAGAGAAGGCAATTAGGCAGGCAATTAGGCAGGCAATTAGGCAGGCAGTTAGGCAGGCAATAAGCAGGCAATTAGCAGTTAATAAGGCAGGCAATTATTAAGTCAATTAGGCAGGCAATTAGGCAGGAAGGCAGGCAATTTGGTAGGCAATTTGGTAGGCAATTAGGCAGGCAAGCAATTAGGCAGACAGTAAGGCAATTAATTAGGCTGGCAATTAGGCAGTTAATTAATTAGGCAATTAGGCAGTTAATTGAGCAGGCAATTAGGCAGTTAATTAAGCAGGCAATTAGGCAGTTAATAAGGCAGGCAATTAGGCAGGAAGGCAGGCATTTAGGTAGGCATTTAGGAAAACAATTAGGCAGGCAATTAGTTAGGCAATTTGGTAGGCAATTAGGCAGGCAAGCAATTAGGCAGGCAGTAAGGCAGTTAATTAGGCAGGTAATTAAGCAAATAATTAGGCAGGCAATTAGGCAATAAATAAGGCGGGCAATTAGGCAGGCAATTAGGCAGACAATTAGGCAGATATTTAGGCAAGCAATTAGGCAGGCAATTAGGCAGGCAATTAAACAGGCAATTTGGCAGGTAATTAGGCAGGCAATTAGGCAGGCAATAAACCAGGCAATTTGGCAGTTAATTAGGTAGGCAATTGGGCAGTTAATAAGGCAGGCAACTAGGCAGGAAGGCAGGCTATTAGGTAGGCAATTAGGAAGGCAATTAGGAAGGCAAGCAATTAGGCAGGCAGTTAGACAGTTAATTAGGCAGGCAATTAGGCAGATAATTAGGCAAGCAGGCAATTTGGCATGCAATTAAGCAGTTAATTGGGCAAGCAGACAATTTGGCAGGTAATTAGGCAGGCAATTAGGCAGGCAATTAGGCAGTAAATTAAGCAGGTAATTAAGCAGGCATGCAGGCAATGAGGCAGGCAGGCAATTAGGTAGGTAGGCAATTAGGCAGGCAATTAGGCAGGCTATAAGGCAGGCAATTAGGCAGTTAATAAAGCAGTTAATAAGGCAGGCAATTTGGCAGTTAATTAGGCAGGCAATAAGGCAGGCAATTAGGCAGTTAATTAAGCAGGCAATTAGGCAGGCAACAAACCAGGCAATTTGTTAGTTAATTAGGTAGGCAATTGGGCAGTTAATAAGGCAGGCAATTAGGCAGGAAGGCAGGCAATTAGGTAGGCAATTAGGAAGGCAATTAGGAAGGCAAGCAATTAGGCAGGCAATTAGGCAGGCAATTATGCAGTTAATTAGGCAGGAAATTAGGCATGCAATTAGGCAGTTAATAAGGCAGGCAATTAGGCAAGAAGGCAGGCAATTAGGCAAGAAGGCAGGCAATAATGTAGGCAATTATGTAAACAATTAGGCAGGCAATTAGGCAGGCAATTAGGCAGGCAATTAGGCAGGTAATTAGGGAGCTAATTAGGCAGGCAAATAAGCAGGCAATTAGGCAGGCATTAAGGCAGGCAATTAGGCAGGCAATTAGGAAGTTAATAAGGCAGGCAATTATGAAGTCAATTAGGCAGGCTATTAGGTAGGAAGGCAGACAATTAGGTAGGCAATCAGGTAGGCAATTAGGCAGGCAAGCAATTAGGTAGGCAATTAGCAGGCAAGCAATTAGGCAGGCAGTAAGACAGTTCAATAGGCAGGCAATTAGTCAGATTATTTGGCAAGCAGGCAATTAGGCATGCAATTAAGCAGTTAATTGGGCAAGCAGGCAATTTGGCAGGTAATTAGGCAGGCAATTATGCAGTTAATTAGGCAGGCAATTAGCAGTTAATATGGCAGGCAATAATGAAGTAAATTAGGCAGGCAATTAAGCAGGAAGGCAGGCAATTAGGTAGGCAATTTGGTAGGCAATTAGGCAGGCGAGCAATTAGGCAGGCAGTAAGACAGGTAGTTAGGCAAATAATTAGGCAGGCAATTAGGCAGTTATTTAGGCAAGCAATTAGGCAGACAATTAGGTAGGCAATTAGGCAGATAATTAGGCAGGCAATTAGGCAGTTAATTAGGTAGGCAATTAGGCAGTTAATAAGGCAGGCAATTATGAAGTCAATTAGGCAGGCAATTAGGCAGGAAGGCAGGTTATAAGGTAGGCAATTAGGTAGGCAATTAGGCATTTAATTAGGCAATATATTAAGCAGTTAATTAGGCAGGCAATTTGGAAGGTAATTAGGCAGGCTATTAGGCAGGCATTTAGGCAGTTAATAAAGCAGTTAATAAAGCAGTTAATAAGGCAGGCAATTAGGATGTTAATTAGGCAGGCAATAAGGCAGGCAATTAGACAGTTAATTAGGCAAGCAATTAAGCAGGGAATTAAGCAGTTAATTTGGAATGCAATAAAACAAATGATTAGGCTGGCAATTAGACAGGCAATAATGCAGTTAATTAGGCACGTAATTATGCAGCTGATTAGGCAGGCAATTAGGCAGGCAATTAGGCAGGTAATTAAGCAGGCAATAAGGCAGGCAAATAAGCAGGCAATTAGACAGCCAATTAGGCAGGCAATTAGGCATTAAATTAGGCAGATAATTAGGTAGGCAATGAGGCAGGCAATGTGGCAGGCAATTAGGCAGGTAGGTAATTAGTCAGGCAATTAGGCAGGCAATTAAGCAGGCAATTCGGCAGTTAATAAGGCAGGCAATTAGGCTGGAAATTAGGCAGTTAATTGAGCATATAATTAGGAAGTTAATTGAGCAGGCAATTAGGCAGGCATTAAGGCAATATATTAAGTAGTTAATAAGGCAGGCAATTTGGCAGGTAATTAGGCAGGCAATTAGGCCTGCTATTAGGCTGGCAATAAGGCAGTTAATGAAGCAGTTAATAAGGCAGGCAATAAGGCAGTTAATTAGGATGGCAATAAGGCAGGCAATTAGGCAGTTAATTAAGCAGGCAATTAGGCAGTTAATAAGGCAGGCAATTATGAAGTCAATTAGGTTGGCAAATAGGCAGGAAGGCAGGCAATTAGGTAGGCAATTAGGAAGGAAATTAGGCAGGCAATTAGGTAGGCAATTAGGCAGTTAATTAGGCAAGCAATTAAGCAGGCAATTAGGCAGGCAATTAGGCAGGCAATTACGCAGGCAATTAGGCAGTTAATTAGGCAAGCAATTAAGCAGGCAAGCAATAAGGCAGGCAGGCAATTAAGCAGTTAATTAGGCAGGCAAGTCATTTGGCAGGTAATTAGGCAGGCAAGTCATTTGGCAGGTAATTAGGCAGGCAATAAGGCAAGCAATTAAGCAGGCAATTAAGGAGGCAATTAGGCAGTTAATTAGGCAAGCAATTAGGCAGGCAGGCAATTAGGTAGGCAGGCAATTAGGCAGGCAGGCAATTAGGCATGCAATTAAGCAATTAATTGGGCAAGCAGGCAATTTGTCAGGTAATTAGGCTGGCAATTAGACAAGCAATTAAGCAAGTAATTAGGCAGTTAATTAGACATGCAATTAGTCAGGCAAATAGTCAGGCAATTAGGCAGTTAATAAAGCAGGCAATTAGGCGGTTAATTAAGCAGGAAATTAGGCAGGCAGTTTATTAGGCTGGCATACAATAAGGCAGGCAGGTAATTAGGTAGTCTACTAAGCAGTTAATTAGGCAGGCAATCCATTTGGCAGGTAATTAGGCAGGCAATTAGGCAGGCAAGCAATTAGGCAAGCAGTAAGGCAGTTAATTAGGCAGTTAATTAGGCAGGCAATTAGGCAGTTAATTAGGCAAGCAATTAAGCAGGCAATTAGGCAGTTAATTAGGCAGACAAATAAGCAGGCAATTAGGCAGTTGATTAGGTAAGCAATTAAGCATGCAAGCAATAAGGCAGGCAGGTAATTAGGCAGGCAATTAAGCAGTTAATTAGGCAGGCAAGCAATTTGGCAGGTAATTAGGCAGGCAATAAGGCAAGCAATTAGGCAGACAATTAAGGAGGCATTTAGGCAGTTAATTAGGCAAGCAATTAGGCAGGCAAGCAATAAGGCAGGCAGGTAATTAGGTAGGCAATTAAGCAGTTAGTTAGGCAGGCAAGCAATTTGGCAGGCAATTAGGCAGGCAATAGGCAAGCAATTAAGCAGGCAATTAAGAAGGCAATTATACAGTTAAATAGGCATGCAATAAGACAAATGATTAGGTGACAATTAGGCAGGCAATAAGGCAGTTAATTAGGCAAGCAATTATGCAGCTGATTAGGCAGGCAATTAGGCAGGCAATTAGGCAGATAATTGAGCAGGCAATAAGGCAGGCAAATAGACAGGCAATTAGACAGACAATTAGGCATTTAATTAGGCATTTAATTAGGCAGATAATTAGGCAGGCAATTAGGCAGGCAGGCAATTAGGCAGGCAATTAGGCAGGCAATTTAGCAGGCAGGCAATAAGGCATGCAATTAAGCAGTAAATTAAGCAAGCATGCAATTTGGCAGGTAATTAGGAAGTTAATTAGGCAGGCAATTAGGCAGTTAATTAGGCAGGCAATTAGGCATTTAATTAGGCAAGCAATTAAGCAGGGAATGAAGCAGTTAATTAGGCATGCAATAAGACAAATTATTAGGCAGGCAATAAGGCAGTTAATTAGGCAAGCAATTATGCAGCTGATTAGGCAGGCAATTAGGCAGGCAATTAGGCATGCAATTAAGCAGGCAATTAACAGGCAATTGTGCAGTTAATTAGGCAAGCAATTAAGCAGGCAATTAGGCAGTTTATTAGGCAAGCAATTAAGCAGACAAGCAATAAGGCAGGCAGGTAATTAGGCAGGCAAGCCATTTGGCAGGTAATTAGGCAGGCAATAAGGCCTGCTATAAGGCAGGCAATTAGGCAGTTAATAAGGCAGGCAATTAGGCAGTTAATTAGGCAGGCAATAAGGCAGGCAATTAGGCAGTTAATAAGGCAGACAATTAGGCAGTTAATAAGGCAGGCAATTATGAAGTCAATTAGGCAGGCAATTAGGCAGGAAGGCAGGCTAATAGGTAGGCAATTAGGAAAGCAATTAGGCAGGCAATTAGGCAATATATTAAGCAGTTAATTAAGCAGGCAATTTGGAAGGTAATTATGCAGGCAATTAGGCAGGCTATAAGGCAGGCATATAGGCAGTTAATAAAGCAGTTAATAAGGCAGGCAATTAGGCAGGCAATTAGGCAGTTAATTAGGCAAGAAATTATGCAGGGAATTCAGCAGTTAATTAGGCATGCAATAAGACAAATGATTAGGCAGGCAATTAGGCAGTCAATAAGGCAGTTAATTAGGCAAGCAATTATGCAGCTGATTAGGCAGGCAATTAGGCAGGCAATTAGGCAGGTAATTAAGCAGGCAAATAAGCAGGCAATTAGACAGCCAATTAGGCAGACAATTAGGCATTTAATTAGGCAGATAATTAGGTAGGCAATGAGGCAGGCAATGTGGCAGGCAATTAGGCAGGTAGGTAATTAGTGAGGCAATTAGGCAGGCAATTAAGCAGGCAAATAGGCAGTTAATAAGGCAAGCAATTAGGCAGGCAAGCAATAAGGCAGGCAGGTAATTAGGCAGGCAATTAGGCAGGCAATTAGGCATGCAATTAGGCAGTTAATAAGGCAAGCAATTATGAAGTCAATTAAGCAGGCAATTAGGCAGGAAGGCAGGCAATTAGGTAGGCAATTACATAAACAATTTGCAGGCAATTAGGCAGTTAATTAGGCAGGCATTTAGGCAGTTAATATTCAGGCAATTAGGCAGGCAAGCAATTAGGCAGGCAAGCAATTAGGCAGGAAATTAGACAGTTGTTTAGGCAGGCAATTAGACAGTTGTTTAGGCAGGCAATTAGACAGTTGTTTAGGCAGGCAATTAGGCAGTTAATTAGCCCCCTAATAGGCAGGCTATTAAGCAGGTAATTGGGCAGGCAATTAGGCAGGCAATTAAGCAGTTCATTAGACAAGCAGGCAATTTGGCAGGTAATTAGGCAGGCAATTAGGCAGTCAATTATGCAGGCAATTCGGCAGTTAATTAGGCAGGCAATGAGGCAGGCAATTAGGCAGTTAATTAGGCAGGCAAGTAGGAAGGTTATTAGGCACGCAATAAGGTAGTTAATAAGGCAAGCAATTAGGCAGACAATTAAGCAGGCAATTAGGCAGTAAATAAGGCAGGCAATTAGGCAGGCAAATAGGCAGGAAGACAGGCAATTAGGTAGGCAATTAGGAAGGCAATTAGACAGGCAAGCAATTAGGCAGGCAGTAAGGCACTTAATTAGGCAGTTATTTAGGCAGGCAATTAGGCAGTTAATTAGACAGGCAATTAGGCAGGCAATTAGGCAGGCAATTAGGCAGTGAATTAGGCAGTAAATTAGTTAGGAAATTAGGCAGGCAGTCAATTAGGCTGGTAGGCATTTGGCAGGCAGGTAATTAGGCAGGCAATTAGGCAACCAATTAGGCAGTTAATTAGACAGGCAATTAGGCAGTTTGCTGTTTGAAGTTTGTGGTTTTCGAATATCGGTTTGCGGTTTACGAATCGCAGTTTGCAGTTCGCAATTATTACCAAGCAGTTCGTAGTTAGCAGTTTACAGTTCGCAGGTTGCAGTGAGCAGTTTGGTGTTCGCATTTCGCTTTTCGCACATTGCAGTTCTGAGAATCCATTTTGCAGTTCGCAATTTGTAGTTCGCAAATTGCAGTTTTCAGTTTGCAGTGCGTAGTTCTCAGTTTGCAGTTCACAGTTTTCTGTTCGCAGATCTCAGTTCACAATTCGCAGTTTACTGTTCAGAGTTCGTAGGTTCGGTTTTTGCAATTTGCAGTTCGCAGTTGGGAGTTTGCAGTTTGTAGTTTGCTGTTTAAATTAAGTGCTTTCCGTATTGCTGTTCGCATTTGCAGTTGGCAGTTTGTAGTTTTGTAGTTCGCCGTTTACAGTTCGCTGTTCGACGTCTTCTATCGCCGTTTGCTATTTCGATCGGCAGTTTGCGGATTGCGGTTTTAGTTTTGCGGTTTGCAGTTGGCAGTTTGCAGTTCGCAATATGCAGTTCGTAGTTTGAATTTTACAGTTTGCAATTTGCACATTGCAGGTCGCAGTTTAGAGTTCACAGTTAGCAGTTCGCAGTTTAAAGTTTATGGTTTGCGGATATCGGTTTGCGGTTTACGAATCGCAGTTTTCAGTTTGCAATTAGCACCACGCAGTTCGTAGTTAGCAGTTTACAGTTCGCAGGTTGCAGTGAGCAGTTTGCTGTTCGCATTTCGCTTTTCGCACATCGCAGTTCTGAGAATGCAGTTTGCAGTTCGCAATTTGTAGTTCGCAAATTGCAGTTTGCAGTTTGCAGTTCGTAGTTCTCAGTTTGCAGTTCACAGTTTTATGTTCGCAGTTCTTAGTTTGCAATTCGCAGTTTACTGTTCAGAGTTCGTAGGTTCGCTTTTTGCAGTTTGCAGTTCGCAGTTGGGAGTTTGCAGTTTGTAGTTTGCTGTTTAAATTTTGTGCTTTTCGGATTGCTGTTCGCATTTGCAGTTTGTATTTGGCAGTTCGCTGTTTACAGTTCGCTGTTCGACGTCATCTATCGCCGTTTGCTATTTCGATCGGCAGTTTGCGGATTGCGGTTTTAGTTTTGCGTTTTGCAGTTGGCAGTTTGCTTTTTATCATTTTGCAGTTCGCAATATGCAGTTTGTAGTTCAAATTTTACAGTTTGCAATTTGCACATTGCAGGTCGCAGTTTAGAGTTCACAGTTTGCAGTTCACATTTAGCAGTTCGCAGTTTAAAGTTTGTGGTTTGCGGATATCGGTTTGCGGTTTACGAATCGCAGTTTTCAGTTCGCAATTAGCACCACGCAGTTCGTAGTTAGCAGTTTACAGTTCGCAGGTTGCAGTGAGCAGTTTGCTGTTCACATTTCGCTTTTAGCACATCGCAGTTCTGAGAATGCAGTTTGCAGTTCGCAATTTGTAGTTCGCAAATTGCAGTTTGCAGTTTGCAGTGCGTAGTTCTCAGTTTGCAGTTCACAGTTTTCTGTTCGCAGTTCTCAGTTTGCAATTCGCAGTTTACTGTTCAGAGTTCGTAGGTTCGCTTTTTGCAGTTTGCAGTTCGCAGTTGGGAGTTTGCAGTTTGTAGTTTGCTGTTTAAATTTTGTGCTTTGCGGATTGCTGTTCGGATTTTGCAGTTTGTAGTTTTGCAGTTCGCCGTTTACAGTTCGCTGTTCGACGTCATCTATCGCCGTTTGCGTTTTTCGGTCTGCAGTTTGCGGATTGCGGTTTTAGTTTTGTGGTTTGCAGTTGGCAGTTTGCTTTAATCAGTTTGCAGTTCGCAATATGCAGTTCGTAGTTTGAATTTTACAGTTTGCAATTTGCACGTTGCAGGTCGCAGTTTAGAGTTCACAGTTTGCAGTTTGCAATTTGCCATTAGCAGTTTTCAGTTTTCGGTTTGCGTTTTGCGGTTTGCAGTTGGCATTAGGCAGTTTGCAGTTTGCAGTTCGTAGTTTGCGGTAAATGGTTTTTGATTTTTGGTTATGGATTGCCGTTTGCTGTTCGCAGTTTGAAGTTCCCATTTCCCAGTTCGCGTTTTGAGGTTAACAGTTCGCAGTTTTCAGATCCCAAACTTCCGCATACGGTTTTCAGTTTGCAGTTTGCATTTGCAGTTTGCAGTTCGCATTTTGCATTTCGCTGTTCGCAATTCGCAAATCTTTGAGGTTAGAGGTTTGCGGTTCGGTATTTGCAGTTCACAATTTTCATTTCGCAATTGGCAGTTTGCAGTTCGCAGTTTTAATCGTTGTTTGAAGTTTGCTGTTCGCAAATCGCAAATTGCCCTTTGCGGATTACGGTGTTCGGTTTGCGGTTTTAGGTTTGTGGTTTGCGGATTGCCGTTTGCAGTTCGCATTTGCAGTTCGTGGTTTGCAGTTCGCAGTTTTTCATTTCGCAGTATGCAGTTCGCAGTTCTCAAATAAGCATTTGGTGGTTTTGTGGTTTGCAGTTTGAAGTTTTACAGTTTGGGATTTGCAGCTCGTAATTCGCTGTTCGCAGTTCGCAGTTTGCACTTCACTTTTTGCCGTTCGAAGTTTGCAGTTCACATGTTACAGTCATAAGTTTGTCGTTCGCAGGTTGCAGTTCGCAGTTTGCAGTGTGCAGTTCGGAGTTTGCTGTGCGCAGTTAGTAGGTATGCATTTCGCAGTTTGCCGTTCGCAGATTGCAGTTGCAGTTTGCAGTTTGCAGTTAGGTGTTTACAGTTTGCAGTTTGTAGTTCGCAGTTTGCAGTTGCAGTTGTCAGTTTGCAGTTTGCAGTTATTACTTTGTAGTTTACGGTTTGTGGTTTGCGGTTTGCAGGTAGCAATTTGTATTTGGCAGTTCGCCGGTAATTGTCAGCATTTTGTAGTTCGCTGTTTGCAGGTTTTTGTTTGCAGTTAGCCGTTTGTAGTTCGCAGTTCGCAGTTTTAAAATCGCGGTTCACAGTTTGCTGGTTTCAGTTCGCAGTTTGCAGTTCGCAGTTTGCAGTTAGCCGTTTGTGGTTCGCAGTTCGCAGTTTTAAAATCGCGGTTCACAGTTCGCTGGTTCAGTTCGCAGTTTGCAGTTGGCAGTTCGAAGTTTCCCGTTCGCAGTTTGCTGTTTGAAGTTTGTGGTTTGCGATTTCGGTTTGCAGTTAGTTAGCAGTGTGATGTTCGTAGTTCGCAGTTTGCAAATTGCCGTTTGCAATTTGCGGATTGCGAATTGCAATTTCTAGTTTTCTTTTTGTAATTTAAATTTTGCAGTTTGCAATTCGCAG
Source organism: Bacillus rossius redtenbacheri (assembly GCF_032445375.1). Taxonomy (NCBI): domain Eukaryota; kingdom Metazoa; phylum Arthropoda; class Insecta; order Phasmatodea; family Bacillidae; genus Bacillus; species Bacillus rossius. Next base: position 60,881 of record NW_026962437.1, on the reverse strand, counting down.
TTTGCTGTATAAAGCTTGTGGTATGTGGTTTGTGGGTTGTGGTATGTATTTCAGGCAATTAGTTAGACAAGCAATTAAGCAGGCAATTAGGCAGTTAATTAGGCAGGCAAATAGGCAGACAATTAGGCAGGCAATAAGGCAGTTAATTGAGCAGGCAATTAGGCAGTTAATTGAACAGGCAATTAGGCAAGCAATAAGGCAATATATTAAGCAGTTAATTAGGCAGGCAGGCAATTTGGCAGGTAATTAGGCAGGCAATTAGGCAGGCTATAAGGCAGGCAATTAGGCAGGCTATAAGGCAGGCAATTAGGCAGTTAATAAAGCAGTTAATAAGGCAGGCAATTAGGCATGTAATTAGGCAGGCAATAAGGCTGGCAATTAGGCAGTTAATTAGGCAGGCAGTTAATAAGGCAGGCAATTATGAAGTCAATTAGGCAGGCTATTAGGCAGGAAGGCAGCCAATTAGGTAGGCAATTAGGTAGGCAATTAGGCGGCAAGCAGTTAGGCAAGCAGTAAGGCAGTTAATAAGGCAGGCAATTAGGCAGAAAATTAGGCAAGCAGGCAATTAGGCATTCAATTAAGCAGTTAATTGGGCAAGCAGGCAATTTGGCAGGTAATAGGGAAGGCAATTAGGCAGGCAATTAGGCAGGCAATTAGGCAGGCAATTAGGCAGGCAATAAGCAGGCAATTAGCAGTTAATAAGGCAGGCAATTATTAAGTCAATTAGGCAGGCAATTAGGCAGGAAGGCAGGCAATTAGGTAGGCAATTTGGTAGGCAATTAGGCAGGCAAGCAATTAGGCAGGCAGTAAGGCATTTAATTAGGCTGGCAATTAGGCAGTTAATTGATTAGGCAATTAGGCAGTTAATTGAGCAGGCAATTAGACAGTTAATTAAGCAGGAAATAAAGCAGTTAATAAGGCAGGCAATTATGAAGTCAATTAGGCAGGCAATTAGGCAGTAAGGCAGGCATTTATGTAGGCATTTAGGAAGGCAATTAGGCAGGCAATTAGTTAGGCAATTTGGTAGGCAATTAGGCAGGCAAGCAATTAGGCAGGCAGTAAGGCAGTTAATTAGGCAGGTAATTAAGCAAATAATTAGGCAGGCAATTAGGCAATAAATTAGGCAGGCAATTAGGCAGGCTATAAGGCAGATAATTAGGCAAGCAATTAGGCAGGCAATTAAACAGGCAATTTGGCAGGCAATTAGGCAGGCAATTAGGGAGGCAATAAACCAGGCAATTTGGCAGTTAATTAGGTAGGCAATTGGGCAGTTAATAAGGCAGGCAATTAGGCAGGAATGCAGGCAATTAGGTAGCCAATTAGGAAGGCAATTAGGAAGGCAAGCAATTAGGCAGGCAGTTAGACAGTTAATTAGGCAGGCAATTAGGCAGATAATTAGGCAAGCAGGCAATTTGGCATGCAATTAAGCAGTTAATTGGGCAAGCAGACAATTTGGCAGGTAATTAGGCAGGCACTTAGGCAGGCACTTAGGCAGGCAATTAGGCTGTAAATTAGGCAGGTAATTAAGCAGGCATGCAGGCAATTAGGAAGGTAGGCAATTAGGCAGGCAATTAGGCAGGCTATAAGGCAGGCAATTAGGCAGTTAATAAAGCAGTTAATTAGGCAGGCAATTAGGCAGTTAATTAGGCAGGCAATAAGGCAGGCAATTAGGCAGTTAATTAAGCAGGCAATTAGGCAGGCAATAAACCAGGCAATTAGGCAGTTAATTAGGTAGGCAATTGGGCAGTTAATAAGGAATGCAATTAGGCAGGAAGGCAGGCAATTAGGTAGGCAATTAGGAAGGCAATTAGGAAGGCAAGCAATTAGGCAGGCAATTAGGCAGGCAATTATGCAGTTAATAAGGCAGGAAATTAGGCAGGCAATTAGGCAGGCAATTAGTCAGGAAATTAGGCAGGCAATTAGGCAGTTAATTAGGCAGATAATTAAGGAGGCATGCAGGCAATTAGGCAGGCAGGCAATTAGGTACGTAGGCAATTAGGCAGGCAATTATGCAGGCTATAAGGCAGGCAATTAGGCAGTTAATAAAGCAGTTAATAAGGCAGGCAATTAGGCAGTTAATTAGGCAGGCAATAAAGCAGGCAATTTGGCAGTTAATTAAGCAGGCAATTAGGCAGGCAACAAACCAGGCAATTTGTTAGTTAATTAGGTAGGCAATTGGGCAGTTAATAAGGCAGGCAATTAGGCAGGAAGGCAGGCAATTAGGTAGGCAATTAGGAAGGCAATTAGTAAGGCAAGCATTTGGGCAGGCAATTAGGCTGGCAATTATGCAGTTAATTAGGCAGGAAATTAGGCATGCAATTAGGCAGGAAATTAGGCAGTTAATAAGGCAGGCAATTATAAAGTCAATTAGGCAGGCAATTAGGCAAGAAGGCAGGCAATTAGGCAAGAAGGAAGGCAATTAGGTAGGCAATCAGGTAAACAATTAGGCAGGTAATTAGGCAGGCAATTAGGCAGGCAATAAGGCAGTCAATTAGGCAGGTAATTAGGCAGGCAATTAGGCAGGCAAATAAGCAGGCAATTAGGCAGGCATTAAAGCAGGCAATCAGGCAGTTAATAAGGCAGGCAATTATGAAGTCAATTAGGCAGGCTATTAGGTAGGAAGGCAGACAATTAGGTAGGCAATTAGGTAGGCAATTAGGCAGGCAAGCAATTAGGTAGGCAATTAGGCATGCAAGCAATTAGGCCGGCAGTAAGGCAGTTAAAAAGTCAGGCAATTAGGGTGATAATTAGGCAAGCAGGCAATTAGGCATGCAATTAAGAAGTTAATTGGGCAAGCAGGCAATTTGGCAGGTAATTAGGCAGGCAATTATGCAGTTAATTAGGCAGGCAAAAAAGCAGTTAATATGGCAGGCAATTATGAAGAAAATTAGGCAGGCAATTAAACAGGAAGGCAGGCAATTAGGTAGGCAATTTGGTAGGCAATTAGGCAGGCAAGCAATTAGGCAGGCAGTAAGGCAGGTAATTAGGCAAATATTAGGCAGGCAATTAGGCAGTTATTTAGGCAGGCAATTAGGCAGACAATTAGGCAGGCAATTAAGCAGGCAATAAGGCAGGCAATAAGGCAGATAATTAGGAAAGAAATTAGGCTGGTAAATAAGCAGGCAATTAAGCAGGCAATTTGGCAGGTAATTAGTTGGCCAATTAGGCAGGCAATTAGGTAGGCAATTAGGCAGATAATTAGGCAGGCAATTAGGCAGTTAATTAGGCAGTTAATTAGGCAGTTAATTAGGTAGGCAATTAGGCAGTTAATAAGGCAGGCAATTATGAAGTCAATTATACAGGCAATTAGGCAGGAAGGCAGGCAATAAGGTAGGCAATTAGGCAGGCAAGCAATTAGGCAGTTAATTAGGCCCCTAATTAGGCAGGCAATTGTGCAGGTTATTAGGCAGTCAGGCAATTAGGCAGGCGATTAAGCAGTACATTAGGCAAGCAGGAAATCTGGCAGGTAATTAAGCAGGCAATAAGGCAAGAAATTAGGCAGGCAATTAGGCAGGCAGATTATTAGGCAGGCAATTAGGCAGGTAATTAGGCAGGCAATGAGGCAGGCAATTAGGCAGGCAATTAGGCAGTTAATTAGGCAAGCAATTAAGCAGGGAATTAAGCAGTTTATTAGGCATGCAATAAGACAAATGATTAGGCAGGCAATTAGGCAGGCAATAAGGCAGTTAATAAGGCAAGCAATTATGCAGCTGATTAGTCAGGCAATTAGGCAGGCAATTAGGCAGGTAATTAGGCAGGCAATAAGGCAGGCAAATAGACAGGCAATTAGACAGACAATTAGGCATTTAATTAGGCAGATATTAGGCAGGCAATTAGGCAGGCAGGCAATTAGGCAGGCAGGCAATTAGGCATGCAATTTAGCAGTAAATTGGGCTAGCATGCAATTTGGCAGGTAATTAGGCAGTTAATTAGGCAGGCAATTAGGCAGTTAATTAGGCAGGCAATTAGGCAGTTAATTAGACAAGCAATTAAGCAGGGAATTAAGCAGTTAATTAGGCATGCAATAAGACAAATTATTAGGCAGGCAATAAGGCAGTTAATTAGGCAAGCAATTATGCAGCTGATTAGGCAGACAATTAGGCAGGCAATTAGGCAGGTAATTAAGCAGGCAATAAGGCAGGCAAATAAGCAGGCAATTAGACAGCCAATTAGGAAGGCAATTAGGCATATAATTAGGCAGATAATTAGGTAGGCAATGAGGCAGGCAATGTGGCAGGCAATTAGGCAGTTAATTAAGCAGGCAATTTGGCAGTTATAAGGCAGGCAATTATGAAATCAATTAGGCAGGCAATTACGCAGGAAGGCAGGCTATTAGAAGGCAATTAGGAAGGCAATTAGGCAGGCAATTAGGCATGCAATTAGGCAGGCAATTAACAGGCAATTATGCTGTTAATTAGGCAAGCAATTAAGCAGGCAATTAAGCAGGAATTAAGCAGGCAATTAGGCAGTTTATTAGGCAAGCAAAAAAGCATACAAGCTATAAGGCAGGCAGGTAATAAGGCAAGCAATTTAGCAGTTAATTAGGCAGGCAAGCCATTTGGCAGGTAATTAGGCAGGCAATAAGGCAGGCTATAAGGCAGGCAATTAGGCAGTTAATAAAGCAGTTAATAAGGCAGGCAATTAGGCAGTTAATTAGTCAGGCAATAGTGCAGGCAATTAGGCAGTTAATTAAACAGAAAATTAGGCAGTTAATAAGGCAGGCAATTATGAAGTCAATTAGGCAGGCAATTAGGCAGGAAGGCAGGCTAATAGGTAGGCTATTAGGAAAGCAATTAGGCAGGCAATTAGGCAATATATTAAGCAGTTAATTAGGCAGGCAATTTGGAAGGTAATTAAGCAGGCAATTAGGCAGGCTATAAGGCAGGCATTTAGGCAGTTAAAAAAGCAGTTAATAAAGCAGTTAATAAGGCAGGCAATTAGGCAGTTAATTAGGCAGGCAATAAGGCAGGCAATTAGGGAGTTAATTAGGCAAGCAATTAAGCAGGGAATTAAGCAGTTAATTAGGCATGCAATAAGACAAATGATTAGGCAGGCAATTAGGCAGGCAATAAGGCAGTTAATTAGGCAAGCAATTATGCAGCTGATTAGGCAGGCAATTAGGCAGGCAATAAGGAAGGTAATTAAGCAGGCAATAAGGCAGGCAAATAAGCAGGCAATTAGACAGACCATTAGGCATTTAATTAGGCATTTAATTAGGCAGATAATTAGGCAGACAATTAGGCAGGCAGGCAATTAGGCATGCAATTAAGCAGTAAATTGGGCAAGCATGCAATTTGGCAGGTAATTAGGCAGTTAATTAGGCAGGCAATTAGGCAGTTAATTATGCAGGCAATTAGGCAGTTAATTAGGCAAGCAATTAAGCAGGGAATTAAGCAGTTAATTAGGCATGCAATAAGACAAATTATTAGGCAGGCAATAAGGCAGTTAATTAGGCAAGCAATTATGCAGCTGATTTGGCAGACAATTAGGCAGGCAATTAGGCAGGTAATTAAGCAGGCAATAAGGCAGGAAAATAAGCAGGCAATTAGACAGCCAATTAGGAAGGCAATTAGGCATTTAATTAGGCAGATAATTAGGTAGGCAATAAGGCAGGCAATGTGGCAGGCAATTAGGCAGGTAGGTAATTAGTCAGGTAATTAGGCAGGCAATTAAGCAGGCAATTAGGCAGTTAATAAGGCAAGCAATTAGGCAGGCAAGCAATAAGGCAGGCATGTAATTAAGCAGCCAATTAAGCAGTTAGTTAGGCAGGCAAGCAATTTGGCAGGTAAGTAGGCAGGCAATAAGGCATGCAATTAAGCGGGCAATTAAGGAGGCAATTATGCAGTTAATTAGGCAAGCAATTAGGTAGGAAGGCAATTAGGCAGGCAGGTAAGTAGGCAGGCTATTAATCAGCCAATTAAGCAGGCAATTAGGCAGGCAATTAGGTAGGCAATTAAGCAGGCAATAAGGCAGGCAATAAGGCTATTAATTAGACAGGAAATAAGGCAGGATATTAGGCAGTTAATAAGGCAGTTAATTAGGCAGGCAATTAGGAAGACTATTAGGCAGGCAATTAGGCATGCAATTAGGCAGGCAATTATGCAGTCAATTAGGCAAGCAATTAAGCAGGCAATTAGGCAGGCAATTAGGCAGGCAATTAAGCAGGCAATTAGGCAGTTTATTAGGAAAGCAATTAAGCAGACAAGCTATAAGGCAGGCAGGTAATTAAACAGGCAATTAAACAGTTAATTAGGCAGGCAAGCCATTTGGCAGGTAATTAGGGAGGCAATAAGGCAGGCTATAAGGCAGGCAATTAGGCAGTTAATAAAGCAGTTAATAAGGCAGGCAATTAGGCAGTTAATTAGGCAGGCAATAAGGCAGGCAATTAGGCAGTTAATTAAGCAGACAATTAGGCAATTAATAAGGCAGGCAATTATGAAGTCAATTAGGCAGGCAATTAGGCAGGAAGGCAGGCTATTAGGTAGGCTATAAGGAAAGCAATTAGGCAAGCAATTAGGCAATAATTAAGCAGTTAATAAGGCAGGCAATTAGGCAGTTAATTAGGCAGGCAATTAGGTAGGAAGGCAATTAGGCAGGCAGGTAAGTAGGCAGGCTATTAATCAGGCAATTAAGCAGGCAATTAGGCAGGCAATTAGGTAGGCAATTAAGCAGGCAATAAGGCAGGCAATAAGGCTATTAATTAGACAGGAAATAAGGCAGGATATTAGGCAGTTAATAAGGCAGTTAATTAGGCAGGCAATAAGGCAGGCAATTAGGCAGTTAATTAAGCAGGTAATTAGGCAGTTAATAAGGCAGGCAAATATGAAATCAATTAGGCAGGCAATTAGTCAGGAAGGCAGGTTATTAGGAAGGCAATTAGGAAGGCTATTAGGCAGGCAATTAGGCATGCAATTAGGCAGGCAATTAACAGGCAATTATGCAGTCAATTAGGCAAGCAATTAAGCAGGCAATTAGGCAGGCAATTAGGCAGGCAATTAAGCAGGCAATTAGGCAGTTTATTAGGAAAGCAATTAAGCAGACAAGCTATAAGGCAGGCAGGTAATTAAACAGGCAATTAAACAGTTAAATAGGCAGGCAAGCCATTTGGCAGGTAATTATGGAGGCAATAAGGCAGGCTATAAGGCAGGCAATTAGGCAGTTAATAAAGCAGTTAATAAGGCAGGCAATTAGGCAGTTAATTAGGCAGGCAATAAGGCAGGCAATTAGGCAGTTAATTAAGCAGACAATTAGGCAATTAATAAGGCAGGCAATTATGAAGTCAATTAGGCAGGCAATTAGGCAGGAAGGCAGGCTATTAGGTAGGCTATAAGGAAAGCAATTAGGCAGGCAATTAGGCAATATATTAAGCAGTTAATAAGGCAGGCAATTAGGCAGTTAATTAGGCAGGCAATAAGGCAGGCAATTAGGCAGTTAATTAGGCAAGCAATTAAGCAGGGAATTAAGCAGTTAATTAGGCATGCAATAAGACAAATGATTAGGCAGGCAATTAGGCAGACAATAAGGCAGTTAATTAGGCAAGCAATTATGCAGCTGATTAGGCAGGCAATTAGGCAGGTAGTTAAGCAGGCAATAAGGAAGGCAAATAAGCAGGCAATTAGAGAGCTAAATAGGCAGGCAATTAGGCATTTAATTAGGCAGATAATTAGGTAGGCAATGAGGAAGGCAATGTGGCAGACAATAAGGCAGGTAGGTAATAAGTCAGGCAATTAGGCAGGCAATTAAGCAGGCAAATAGGCAGTTAATAAGGCAAGCAATTAGGCAGGCAAGCAATAAGGCAGGCAGGTAATTAGGCTGGCAATTAAGCAGTTAGTTAGGCAGGCAAGCAATTTGGCAGGTAATTAGGCAGGCAATAAGGCAAGCAATTAGGCGGGCAATTAAGGAGGCAATTATGCAGTTAATTAGGCAAGCAATTAGGCAGGCAATTAGGCAGGCAGGCAATTAGGCATGCAATTAAACAATAAATTGAGCAAGCATGCAATTTGGCAGGTAATTATGTAGGCAATTAGGCAGGCAATTAGGCAGGCAATTAGGCAGTTAATAAGGCAAGCAATTATGAAGTCAATTAAGCAGGCAATTAGGTAGGCAATTAGGTAAACAATTAGGCAGGCAATTAGGCAGTTAATTAGGTAGGCAATTAGGCAGTTAATTATTCAGGAAATTAGGCAGGCAAGCAATTAGGCAGGCAATTTGACAGTTGTTTAGGCAGGCAATTAGGCAGTTAATTAGGCCCCTAATAGGCAGGCTATAAGGCAGGTAATTAGGCAGGCAATTTGGTAGGCAATTAAGCAGTTCATTAGACAAGCAGGCAATTTGGCAGGTAATTAGGCAGGCAATTAGGCAGTCAATTATGCAGGCAATTCGGCAGTAAATTAGGCAGGCAATTAGGCAGGCAATTAGGCAGTTAATAAGGCAGGCAATTATGAAGTAAATTAGGCAGGCAAATAGGCAGGAAGACAGGCAGTTAGGTAGGCAATTAGGAAGGCAATTAGACAGGCAAGCAATTAGGCAGGCAGTAAGGCAGATAATTAGGCAGGTAATTAGGCAAATAATTAGGTAGGCAATTAAGCAATAAATTAGGCAGGCAATTAGGCAGGCAATAAGGCAGATAATTAGGCAAGCAATTAGGCAGGCAATTAAACAGGCAATTTGGCAGGTAATTAGGCAGGCAATTAGGCAGGCAATAAACCAGGAAATTTGGCAGTTAATTAGGTAGGCAATTGGGCAGTTAATAAGGCAAGCAATTAGGCAGGAAGGCAGGCAATTAGGTAGGCAATTAGGAAGGCAAGCAATTAGGCAGGCAGTTAGGCAGTTAATTAGGCAGGCAATTAGGCAGATAATTAGGCAAGCAGGCAATTTGGCATGCAATTAAGCAGTTAATTGGGCAAGCAGACAATTTGGCAGGTAATTAGGCAGGCAATTAGGCAGACAATTAGGCAGTAAATTAGGCAGGTAATTAAGCAGGCATGCAGGCAATTAGGCAGGCAGGCAATTAGGTAGGTAGGCAATTAGGCAGGCAATTAGGCAGTCTATAAGGCAGGATATTAGACAGTTAATAAAGCAGTTAATAAGGCAGGCAATTAGGCAGTTAATTAGGCAGGCAATTAGGCAGTTAATTAAGCAGGCAACTTAGCAGGCAATAAACCAGGCAATTTGGCAGTTAATTAGGTAGGCAATTGGGTAGTTAATAAGGCAGGCAATTAGGCAGGAAGGCAGGCAATTAGGTACGCAATTAGGAAGGCAATTAGGAAGGCAAGCAATAAGGCAGGCAATAAGGCAGGCAATTATGCAAATAATTAGGCAGGAAATTAGGCATGCAATTAGGCAGGCAATTAGGCAGTATATAAGGCAAGCAATTATGAAGGCAATTAGGCAGGCAATTAGGCAAGAAGGCAGGCAATTAGGCAAGAAGGCAGGCAATTAGGTAGGCAATTATGTAAACAATTAGGCAGGCAATTAGGCAGGTAATTAGGCAGGTAATTAGGCAGCCAATTAGGCAGGCAAATAGGCAGGCAATTAGGCAGGCATTAAGGCAGGCAATTAGGCAGTTAATTAGGCAGTCAATTAGGCATTTAATAAGGCAGGCTATTATGAAGTCAATTAGGCAGGCTATTAGGTAGGAAGGCAGACAATAAGGTAGGCAATTAGGTAGGCAATTAGGTAGGCAAGCAATTAGGTAGGCAATTAGGCAGGCAAGCAATTAGGCAGGCAGTAAGACAGTTAAATAGGCAGGCAATTAGGCAGATAATTAGGCAAGCAGGCAATTAGGCATGCAATTAAGCATTTAAATGGGCAAGCAGGCAATTTGGCAGGTAATTAGGCAGGCAATTATGCAGTTAATTAGGCAGGCAATTAGCAGTTATATGGCAGGCAATTATGAAGTCATTTAGGCAGGCAATTAAGCAGGAAGGCAGGCAATTAGGTAGGCAATTTGGAAGGCAATTAGGCAGGCAAGCAATTAGGCAGGCAGTAAGACAGGTAATTAGGCAAATAATTAGGCAGGCAATTAGGCAGTTATTTAGGCAGGCAATTAGGCAGGCAATTAGGTAGGCAATTAGGCAGATAATTAGGCAGGCAATTAGGCAGTTAATTAGGCAGTTAATTAGGTAGGCAATTAGGCAGTTAATAATGCAGGCAATTATGAAGTCAATTAGGCAGGCAATTAGGCAGAAAGGCAGGCTATTAGGTAGGCAATTAGGTAGGCAATTAGGCAGGCAATTAGGCAATATATTAAGCAGTTAATTGGGCAGGCAATTTGGAAGGTACTTAGGCAGGCTATTAGGCAGGCTATAAGGAAAGCATTTAGGCAGTTAATAAAGCAGTTAATAAGGCAGGCAATTAGGCAGTTAGTTAGGCAGGCAATAAGGCAGGCAATTAGGCAGTTAATTAGGCAAGCAATTAAGAAGGGAATTAAGCAGTTAATTAGGCATGCAATAAGACAAATGATTAGGCAGGCAATTAGGCAGGCAATAAGGCAGTTAATTAAGCAAGCAATTATGCAGCTGATAAGACAGGCAATTAGGCAGGCAATTAGGCAGGTAATTAAGCAAGCAATAAGGCAAGCAAATAAGCAGGCAATTAGACAGCCAATTAGTCAGGCAATTAGGCATTTAATTAGGCAGATAATTAGGTAGGCAATGAGGCAGAAAATGTGGCAGGCAATAAGGCAGGTAGGTATTTAGTCAGGAAATTAGGCAGGCAATTCAGCAGGCAAATAGGCAGTTAATAAGGCAAGCAATTAGGCAGACAAGCAATTAGGCAGGCAGGTAATTAGGCAGGCAATTAAGCAGTTAGTTAGGCATGCAAGCAATTTGGCAGGTAATTAGGCAGGCAATAAGGCAAGCAATTAAGCGGGCAATTAAGGAAGCAATTATGCAGTTAATTAGGCAGGCAATTAGGCAGGCAGGCAATTAGGCATGCAATTAAGCAGTAAATTGAGCAAGCATGCAATTTGGCAGGTAATTAGGCAGGCAATTAGGCAGGCAATTAGGCAGTTAATAAGGCAAACAATTATGAAGTCAATTAAGCAGGCAATTAGGAAGGAAGGCAGGCAATTAGGTAGGCAATTAGGTAAACAATTAGGCAGTTAATTTTGCAGGCAATTAGGCAGTTAATTATTCAAGAAATTAGGCAGGCAATTAGACAGTTGTTTAGGCAGGGAATTAGGCAGTTAATTAGGCAAGCAATTATGAAGTCAATTAGGCAGGCAATAAGGCAGGAAGGCAGCCAATTTGGTAGGCAATTATATAAACAATTAGGCAGGCAATTAGGCAGTTAATTAGGTAGGCAATTAGGCAGGCAAGCAGTTAGGCAGGCAGTAAGGCAGTAATTAGGCAGGCAATTAGGCGGGTAATTAGGTAAGCAGGCAATTAGGCATGCAATTAAGCAGTTAATCTGACAAGCAGGCAATTTAGCAGGTAATAAGGCAGGCAATTAGGCAGGCAATTAGGCAGGCAATTAGGCAGGCAATTAGGCAGGCAATTAGGCAGGCAATAAGGCAGGCAATTATGCAGTTAATTAGTCAGGCAATTATCAGTTAAAAAGGCAGGCAATTATGAAGTAAATTAGGCAATTAATTAGGCAAAAAGGCAAGCAATTAGGTAGGCAATTTGGTAGGCAATTAGGCAGGCAAGCAATTAGGCGGGCAGTAAGGCAGTTAATTAGGCAGGTAATAAGAAAAATAATATGGCAGGCAATTGGGCAATAAATTAGGCAGGCAATTAGGCAGGCAATTAGGCAGATAATTAGGCAAGCAATTAGGCAGGCAGTTAAGCAGGCAATTAAACAGGCAATTTGTCAGGTTATTAGGCAGGCAATTAGGAAGGCAATTAAGCAGGCAATAAACCAGGCAATTTGGCAGTTAATTAGGTAGGCAATTGGGCAGTTAATAAGGCAGGCAATTAGGTAGGCAATTAGGAAGGCAATTAGGAAGGCAAGCAATTAGGCAGGCAGTTAGGCAGTTAATTAGGCATGCAATTAGGCAGATAATTAGGCAAGCAGGCAATTTGGCATGCAATTAAGCAGTTAATTGGGCAAGCAGACAATTTGGCAGGTAATTAGGCAGGCGATTAGGCAGGCGAAATGGCAGTAAATTAGGCAGGTAATTAAGCAGGCATGCAATTAGGCATGCAGGCAAATAGGCAGGCAGGCAATTAGGTAGGTAGGCAATTAGGCAGGCAATTAGGCAGGCTATAAGGCAGGCAATTAGGAATTTAATAAAGCAGTTAATAAGGCAGGCAATTAGGCAGTTAGTTAGGCAGGCAATAAGGCAGGCAATTAGGCAGTTAATTAAGCAGGCAATTAGGCAGTTAATAATGCAAGCAATTAAGCAGGCAAGCAAAAAGGCAGGCAGGTAATTAGGCAGGCAATTAAGCAGTTAATTAGGCAGGCAAGCAATTTGGCAGGTAGTTACGCAGGCAATAAAGCGAGCAATTAAGCAGGCAATTAAGGAGGAAATTATGCAGTTAATTAGGCAAGCAATTAGGCAGGCAGGCAATTAGGCATGCAATTAAGCAGTCAGTTGGGCAAGCATGCAATTTGGCAGGTTATTGGGCAGGTAATTTAGCAGGCAATTAGGCAGGCAATTAGGCAGGCAATTAGGCAGGCAGTTAGCCAGGCAATTAGGCAGGCAATTAGGCAGGCAGGCAGTTAGGCATGCAATTAAGCAGTAAATTGGGCAAGCATTCAATTTGGCAGGCAATTAGGCAGGCAAGCAATTAGGCAAGCAGTAAGGCAGTTAATTAGGCAGGCAATTAGGCGGTTAATTAGGCAGGCAATTAGGCAGTTAAATAGGCAAGCAATTAAGCAGGCAATTAGGCAGTTAATTAGGCAGGCAATTAAACAGGCAATTAGGCAGCTAATTAGACAAGCAATTAAGCAGGCAAGCAATAAGGCAGGCAGGTAATTAGGCAGGCAATTAAGCAGTTAATTAGGCAGGCAAGAAATTTGGCAAGTAATTAGGCAGGCAATAAGGCAAGCAATTAGACAGACAATTAAGGAGGCAATTAGGCAGTTAATAAGCAAGCAATTAGGCAGGCAAGCTATAAGGCAGGCATGTATTTAGGCAGGCAAATAAGCAGTTAGTTAGGCAGACAAGCAATTTGGCAGGTAATTAGGCAGGCAATAAGACAAGCAATTAAGCAAGCAATTAAGGAGGCAATTATGCAGTAATTAGGCAAGCAATTAGGCAGGCAGGCAATTAGGCAGGCAATTAGGCAGGCAATTAAGATGTAAATTGGGCAAGCATGCAATTTGGCATGTAATTAGGCAGGCAATTTGGCAGGCAATTAGGCAGGCAATTAGGCAGGCAATTAGACAGTTAATAAGGCAAGCAATTATGAAGTCAATTAGGCAGGTAATTTGGCAGAAAGGCAGCCAATTAGGTAGGCAATTAGATAAACAATTAGGCAGGCAATTAGGCAGTTAATTAGGCAGGCAATTAGGCAGTTATATAGGCAGGCAAGTAGGCAGGTAATTAGGCACGCAATTAGGTAGTTAATTAGGCAGGCATTTAGGCAAACAAATAGGCAGGCATACAATTAGGCAGGCAATTAGGTAGGCAAATAGGCAGTTAGATAGGCGGGCAATTATGCAGGCAATTAGGCAGTTAATTAGGCAGGTAATTAGGCAGGCATGCAATTTGACATGCAGGCAAATAGGCAGGCAATTAGGCAGGCAGGTAAATAGGCAGGTAGGCAATAAGGCAGGCAATTTATCAGGCAATTAAGCAGGAAATTAGGCAAGTTGGCAATTAGGCAGGCAATTATGTAGGCAATTAGGCAGGCATTAAGGCTATTGATTAGACAGGCAATTAAGCAGGTATATTAGGCAGGCACTTAGGCAGTTAATAAGGCAGGCAATTAGGTTGGCAATTAGGCAGTTAATTGAGCAGGCAATTAGGCAGTTAATTGATCAAGCAATTAGGCAGGCAATAAGGCAATATATTAAGCAGTTAATTAGGCAGGCAGGCAATTTGGCAGGTAATTAGGCAGGCAATTAGGCAGTCAATTAGGCAGGCATTTAAGCAGGCAATTAGGCAGTTAATTAGACAGGCAATTAGGCAGGCAATTAGGCAGTAAATTAGGCAGTAAATTAAAAAGGAAATTAGGCAGGCAGGCAATTAGGCTGGCAGGCAATTAGGCAGGCAGGTTATAAGTTAGGCAATTAAGCAGTTAATTAGGCAGGCAAGCAATTTGGCAGGTAATTAGGAAGGCAATAAGGCAAGCAATTAAGCAGGCAATTAGGCAGTTAATTAGGCAGGCAATTAGGCAGTTAATTAGGCAGGCAATTAGGCAGGCTTTTACACATGCATTTAGGCAAACAAATAGGCAGGCATACAATTAGGCAGGCAATTAGGTAGGCAATTAGGATGTTAGATAGGCGGGCAATTAGGCAGGCAATTAGGCAAGCAATTAGGCAGTAAATTAGGCAGGTAATTAAGCAGGCAGGCAATTAGGCAAAAAGGCAATTAGGCAGGCAATTAGTCAGGCAATTAAGCAGGCAATTAGACAGGTTAGCAATTAGGCAGGCAATTAGGTAGGCATATAACAGGCAATTAGGCAGGCAATAATGCTATTAATTAGACAGGCAATTAGGCAGTTAATTGAGCAGGCAATTAGGCAGTTAATTAGCAGGCAATTAGGCAGATAATAAGGCAGGCAATTAGGCAGTTAATTAGGCAGGCAATTAGGCAGGCTTTTAGACAAACAAATAGGCAGGCATACAATTAGGCAGGCAATCAGGCAGGCAATTGTGTAGGCAATAAGGCAGTTATATAGGCGGGCAATTAGGCAGGCAATTAGGCAAGCAATTGGGCAGTAAATTAGGCAGGTAATTAGGCAGGCATGCAATTAGGCAGGCAGGCAATTAGGCAGGTTGGCAATTAGGTAGGCAATTAAGCAGGCAATAATGCTATTAATTAGACAGGCAATTAGGCAGGCAATTAGGCAGTTAATAAGGCAGGCAATTAGGCAGGCAATTAGGTAGGCAATTAGGCAGGCAATTAGGCAGGCAATTAGGCAGGCAATAAGGCAGGCAATTAGGCAGGTAATTAGGCAGGCAATTAGGCAGTTTATTAGGCAGGCAAATAGGCAGGCTTTTAGGCAGGCATTTAGACAAGCAAATAGTTAGGCATACAATTCGGCAGGCAATTAGGCAGGCAATTAGGTTGGCAATTAGGCAGTTAGATAGACGGGCAATTAGGCAGGCAATTAGGCAAGCAATTAGGCAGTAAATTAGGCAGGTAATTAGAATGACATGTAATTAGGCAGGCAGGCAATTAGGCAGGCAAGCAATTAGGCAGGCAAGCAATTATGCAGGAAGGCAATTAAGCAGGAAATTAGGCAGGTTGGTAATTAGGCAGGCAATTAGGTAGGCAATTAAGCAGGCAATAATGCTATTAATTAGACATGCAATTAGGCAGACAATTAGGTAGTTAATAAGGCAGGCAATTAGGCAGGCAATAATGCTATTAATTAGACAGGCAATTAAATAGGCAATTAGGCAGGCAATTAGGCAGTTAATAAGGCAGGTAATTAGGCAGGCACGTAGGCAGGCTATAAGGCAGGCAATTAGGCATATAATAAAGCAGTTAATAAGGCAGGAAATTAGGCAGTTAATTAGGCAGGCAATAAGGAAGGCAATTACGCAGTTAATTAAGCAGGCAATTAGGCAGTCAATAAGGCAGGCAATTATGAAGTCAATTAGGCAGATAATTATGCAGGAAGGCAGACAATGAGGTAGGCAATTATGAAGGCAATTAAGCAGGCAAGCAATTAGGCAAGCAGTAAGGCAGTTAATTAGGCAGTTATTTAGGCAGGCAATTACGCAGTTTATTATGCAGGCAATTAGGCAGGCAATTAGGCAGGCAATTAAGCAGGCAATTAGGCAGTTAATTAGGCAAGCACTTAAGCAGGCAAGCAATAAGGCAGGCAGGTAATTAGGCAGGCAATTAAGCAGTTAATTAGGCAGGCAAGCAATTTGGCAGGCAATTAGGCAGGCAATAAGGCAAGCAATTAAGCAGGCAATTAAGGAGGCAATTAGGCAGTTAATTAGGCAAGCAATTTGGAAGAAAGGCAATTAGGCAGGCAGGCAATTAGGCAGGCAATTAAGCAGACAATTAGGCAGTTAATGAGGCAGCAATTAGGCAGGCAAATAGTGAGCAGACAATAAGGCAGTTAATTAGGCAAGCAATTAAGCAGGCAAGCAATAAGGCAGGCAGGTAATTAGGCAGGCAATTAAACAGTTAATTAGGCAGGCAAGCAATTTGGCAGGCAATTAGGCAGGCAATAAGGCAAGCAATTAAGCAGGCAATTAAGCAGACAATTAGGCAGTTAATTAGGCAGGCAATTAGGCAGGCAATGAGGCAGGCAATTAGGCAGTTAATTAGGCAGGCAATTAGGCAAATAAGCAGGGAATTAAGCAGTTAATTAGGAATGCAATAAGATAGATGATTAGGCAGGCAATTAGGCAGGCAATAAGGCAGTTTATTAGGCAAGCTTTTATGCAGCTAATTAAGCATGCAATTAGGCAGACAATTAGGCAGGTAATTAAGCAGGCAATAAGGCAGGCAAATAGGCAGGCAATTAGACAGCCAAAGAGGCAGGCAATTAGGCATTTAATTAGGCAGATAATTAGGCATGCAATTAGGCAGGGAATTAGGCAGGCAATTAGGCAGTGAATTAGGCAGTAAATTAGTTAGGAAATTAGGCAGGCAGTCAATTAGGCTGGTAGGCATTTGGCAGGCAGGTAATTAGGCAGGCAATTAGGCAGCCAATTAGGCAGTTAATTAGACAGGCAATTAGGCAGTTTGCTGTTTGAAGTTTGTGGTTTTCGAATATCGGTTTGCGGTTTACGAATCGCAGTTTGCAGTTCGCAATTATTACAAAGCAGTTCGTAGTTAGCAGTTTACAGTTCGCAGGTTGCAGTGAGCAGTTTGCTGTTCGCATTTCGCTTTTCGCACATTGCAGTTCTGGGTATCCATTTTGCAGTTCGCAATTTGTAGTTCGCAAATTGCAGTTTTCAGTTTGCAGTGCGTAGTTCTCAGTTTACAGTTCACAGTTTTCTGTTCGCAGATCTCAGTTCACAATTCGCAGTTTACTGTTCAGAGTTCGTAGGTTCGGTTTTTGCAATTTGCAGTTCGCAGTTGGGAGTTTGCAGTTTGTAGTTTGCTGTTTAAATTAAGTGCTTTCCGTATTGCTGTTCGCATTTGCAGTTTGCAGTTTGTAGTTTTGTAGTTCGCCGTTTACTGTTCGCTGTTCGACGTCATCTATCGCCGTTTGCTATTTCGATCGGCAGTTTGCGGATTGCGGTTTTAGTTTTGCGTTTTGCAGTTGGCAGTTTGCCTTTTTATCATTTTGCAGTTCGCAATATGCAGTTTGTAGTTCAAATTTTACAGTTTGCAATTTGCACATTGCAGGTCGCAGTTTAGAGTTCACAGTTTGCAGTTCACATTTAGCAGTTCGCAGTTTAAAGTTTGTGGTTTGCGGATATCGGTTTGCGGTTTACGAATCGCAGTTTTCAGTTCGCAATTAGCACCACGCAGTTCGTAGTTAGCAGTTTACAGTTCGCAGGTTGCAGTGAGCAGTTTGCTGTTCACATTTCGCTTTTCGCACATCGCAGTTCTGAGAATGCAGTTTGCAGTTCGCAATTTGTAGTTCGCAAATTGCAGTTTGCAGTTTGCAGTGCGTAGTTCTCAGTTTGCAGTTCACAGTTTTCTGTTCGCAGTTCTCAGTTTGCAATTCGCAGTTTACTGTTCAGAGTTCGTAGGTTCGCTTTTTGCAGTTTGCAGTTCGCAGTTGGGAGTTTGCAGTTTGTAGTTTGCTGTTTAAATTTTGTGCTTTGCGGATTGCTGTTCGGATTTTGCAGTTTGTAGTTTTGCAGTTCGCCGTTTACAGTTCGCTGTTCGACGTCATCTATCGCCGTTTGCGTTTTTCGGTCTGCAGTTTGCGGATTGCGGTTTTAGTTTTGTGGTTTGCAGTTGGCAGTTTGCTTTAATCAGTTTGCAGTTCGCAATATGCAGTTCGTAGTTTGAATTTTACAGTTTGCAATTTGCACGTTGCAGGTCGCAGTTTAGAGTTCACAGTTTGCAGTTTGCAATTTGCCATTAGCAGTTTTCAGTTTTCGGTTTGCGTTTTGCGGTTTGCAGTTGGCATTAGGCAGTTTGCAGTTTGCAGTTCGTAGTTTGCGGTAAATGGTTTTTGATTTTTGGTTATGGATTGCCGTTTGCTGTTCGCAGTTTGAAGTTCCCATTTCCCAGTTCGCGTTTTGAGGTTAACAGTTCGCAGTTTTCAGATCCCAAACTTCCGCATACGGTTTTCAGTTTGCAGTTTGCATTTGCAGTTTGCAGTTCGCATTTTGCATTTCGCTGTTCGCAATTCGCAAATCTTTGAGGTTAGAGGTTTGCGGTTCGGTATTTGCAGTTCACAATTTTCATTTCGCAATTGGCAGTTTGCAGTTCGCAGTTTTAATCGTTGTTTGAAGTTTGCTGTTCGCAAATCGCAAATTGCCCTTTGCGGATTACGGTGTTCGGTTTGCGGTTTTAGGTTTGTGGTTTGCGGATTGCCGTTTGCAGTTCGCATTTGCAGTTCGTGGTTTGCAGTTCGCAGTTTTTCATTTCGCAGTATGCAGTTCGCAGTTCTCAAATAAGCATTTGGTGGTTTTGTGGTTTGCAGTTTGAAGTTTTACAGTTTGGGATTTGCAGCTCGTAATTCGCTGTTCGCAGTTCGCAGTTTGCACTTCACTTTTTGCCGTTCGAAGTTTGCAGTTCACATGTTACAGTCATAAGTTTGTCGTTCGCAGGTTGCAGTTCGCAGTTTGCAGTGTGCAGTTCGGAGTTTGCTGTGCGCAGTTAGTAGGTATGCATTTCGCAGTTTGCCGTTCGCAGATTGCAGTTGCAGTTTGCAGTTTGCAGTTAGGTGTTTACAGTTTGCAGTTTGTAGTTCGCAGTTTGCAGTTGCAGTTGTCAGTTTGCAGTTTACAGTTATTACTTTGTAGTTTACGGTTTGTGGTTTGCGGTTTTCAGGTAGCAATTTGTATTTGGCAGTTCGCCGGTAATTGTCAGCATTTTGTAGTTCGCTGTTTGCAGGTTTTTGTTTGCAGTTAGCCGTTTGTAGTTCGCAGTTCGCAGTTTTAAAATCGCGGTTCACAGTTTGCTGGTTTCAGTTCGCAGTTTGCAGTTCGCAGTTTGCAGTTAGCCGTTTGTGGTTCGCAGTTCGCAGTTTTAAAATCGCGGTTCACAGTTCGCTGGTTCAGTTCGCAGTTTGCAGTTGGCAGTTCGAAGTTTCCCGTTCGCAGTTTGCTGTTTGAAGTTTGTGGTTTGCGATTTCGGTTTGCAGTTAGTTAGCAGTGTGATGTTCGTAGTTCGCAGTTTGCAAATTGCCGTTTGCAATTTGCGGATTGCGAATTGCAATTTCTAGTTTTCTTTTTGTAATTTAAATTTTGCAGTTTACAATTCGCAGTTTGCTGTATAAAGCTTGTGGTATGTGGTTTGTGGGTTGTGGTATGTATTTCAGGCAATTAGTTAGACAAGCAATTAAGCAGGCCATTAGGCAGTTAATTAGGCAGGCAAATAGGCAGACAATTAGGCAGGCAATAAGGCAGTTAATTGAGCAGGCAATTAGGCAGTTAATTGAACAGGCAATTAGGCAGGCAATAAGGCAATATATTAAGCAGTTAAATAGGCAGGCAGGCAATTTGGCAGGTAATTAGGCAGGCAATTAGGCAGGCTATAAGGCAGGCAATTAGGCAGTTAATAAAGCAGTTAATAAGGCAGGCAATTAGGCAGGTAATTAGGCAGGCAATAAGGCTGGCAATTAGGCAGTTAATTAGGCAGGCAGTTAATAAGGCAGGCAATTATGAAGTCAATTAGGCAGGCTATTAGGCAGGAAGGCAGCCAATTAGGTAGGCAATTAGGTAGGCAATTAGGCGGCAAGCAGTAAGGCAAGCAGTAAGGCAGTTAATAAGGCAGGCAATTAGGCAGAAAATTAGGCAAGCAGGCAATTAGGCATTCAATTAAGCAGTTAATTGGGCAAGCAGGCAATTTGGCATGTTATAGGGAAGGCAATTAGGCAGGCAATTAGGCAGGCAATTAGGCAGGCAATTAGGCAGGCAATAAGCAGGCAATTAGCAGTTAATAAGGCAGGCAATTATTAAGTCAATTAGGCAGGCAATTAGGCAGGAAGGCAGGCAATTAGGTAGGCAATTTGGTAGGCAATTAGGCAGGCAAGCAATTAGGCAGGCAGTAAGGCATTTAATTAGGCTGGCATTAGGCAGTTAATTAATTAGGCAATTAGGCAGTTAATTGAGCAGGCAATTAGGCAGTTAATTAAGCAGGCAATAAAGCAGTTAATAAGGCAGGCAATTATGAAGTCAATTAGGCAGGCAATTAGGCAGTAAGGCAGGCATTTATGTAGGCATTTAGGAAGGCAATTAGGCAGGCAATTAGTTAGGCAATTTGGTAGGCAATTAGGCAGGCAAGCAATTAGGCAGGCAGTAAGGCAGTTAATTAGGCAGGTAATTAAGCAAATAATTAGGCAGGCAATTAGGCAATAAATTAGGCAGGCAAATAGGCAGGCAATAAGGCAGATAATTAGGCAAGCAATTAGGCAGGCAATTAAACAGGCAATTTGGCTGGCAATTAGGCAGGCAATTAGGGAGGCAATAAACCAGGCAATTTTGGCAGTTAATTAGGTAGGCAATTGGGCAGTTAATAAGGCAGGCAATTAGGCAGGAAGGCAGGCAATTAGGTAGCCAATTAGGAAGGCAATTAGGAAGGCAAGCAATTAGGCAGGCAGTTAGACAGTTAATTAGGCAGGCAATTAGGCAGATAATTAGGCAAGCAGGCAATTTGGCATGCAATTAAGCAGTTAATTGGGCAAGCAGACAATTTGGCAGGTAATTAGGCAGGCACTTAGGCAGGCAATTAGGCAGTAAATTAGGCAGGTAATTAAGCAGGCATGCAGGCAATAAGGCAGGCAGGCAATTAGGTAGGTAGGCAATTAGGCAGGCAATTAGGCAGGCTATAAGGCAGGCAAATAGGCAGTTAATAAAGCAGTTAATAAGGCAGGCAATTAGGCAGTTAATTAGGCAGGCAATAAGGCAGGCAAATAGGCAGTTAATTAAGCAGGCAATTAGGCAGGCAATAAACCAGGCAATTTGGCAGTTAATTAGGTAGGCAATTGGGCAGTTAATAAGGCAGGCAATTAGGCAGGAAGGCAGGCAATTAGGTAGGCAATTAGGAAGGCAATTAGGAAGGCAAGCAATTAGGCAGGCAATTAGGCAGGCAATTGTGCAGTTAATTAGGCAGGAAATTAGGCAGGCATTTAGGCAGGCAATTAGGCAGGCAATTAGGCAGTTAATAAGGCAGACAATTATGAAGTCAATTAGGCAGGCAATTAGGCAAGAAGGCAGGCAATTAGGCAAGAAAGCAGGCAATTAGGTAGGCAATTATGTAAACAATTAGGCAGGCAGTAAGGCAGGCAATTAGGCAGGCATTAAGGCAGGCAATTAGGCAGTTAATTAGGCAGGCAATTAGGCAGTTAATAAGGCAGGCAATTATGAAGTCAATTAGGCAGGCTATTAGGTAGGAAGGCAGACAATTAGGTAGGCAATTAGGCAGGCAAGCAATTAGGTAGGCAATTAGGCAGGCAAGCAATTAGGCAGGCAGTAAGACAGTTCAATAGGCAGGCAATTAGGCAGATTATTCGGCAAGCAGGCAATTTGGCATGCAATTAAGCAGTTAATTGGGCAAGCAGGCAATTTGGCAGGTAATTAGGCAGGCAATTATGCAGTTAATTAGGCAGGCAATTAGCAGTTAATATGGCAGGCAATTATGAAGTCAATTAGGCAGGCAATTAAGCAGGAAGGCAGGCAATTAGGTAGGCAATTTGGTAGGCAATTAGGCAGGCAAGCAATTAGGCAGGCAGTAAGACAGGTAATTAGGCAAATAATTAGGCAGGCAATAAGGCAGTTATTTAGGCAGGCAATTAGGCAGACAATTAGGTAGGCAATTAGGCAGATAATTAGGCAGTTAATTAGGTAGGCAATAAGGCAGTTAATAAGGCAGGCAATTATGAAGTCAATTAGGCAGGCAATTAGGCAGGGAGGCAGGCTATTAGGTAGGCAATTAGGCAGGCAATTAGGCAATATATTAAGCAGTTAATTAGGCAGGCAATTTGGAAGGTAATTGGGCAGGCAATTAGGCAGGCTATAAGGCAGGCATTTAGGCAGTTAATAAAGCAGTTAATAAAGCAGTTAATTAGGCAAGCAATTATGCAGCTGATTAGGCAGGCAATTAGGCAGGCAATAAGGCAGGTAATTAAGCAGGCAATAAGGCAGGCAAATAAGCAGGCAATTAGACAGCCAATTAGGCAGGCAATTAGGCATTTAATTAGGCAGATAATTAGGTAGGCAATGAGGCAGGCAATGTGGCAGGCAATTAGGCAGGTAGGTAATTAGTCAGGCAATAAGGCAGGCAATTAAGCAGGCAAATAGGCAGTTAATAAGGCAAGCAATTAGGCAGGCATGCAATTAGGCAGGCAGGTAATTAGGCAGGCAATTAAGCAGTTAGTTAGGCAGGCAAGCAATTTGGCAGGTAATTAGGCAGGCAATAAGGCAAGCAATTAAGCGGGCAATTATTCAGTTAATTAGGCAAGCAATTAGGCAGGCAGGCAATTAGGCAGGCAGGCAATTAGACATGCAATTAAGCAGTAAATTGAGCAAGCATGCAATTTGGCAGGTAATTAGGCAGGCAATTAGACAGGCAATTAGGCAGGCAATTAGGCAGTTAATAAGGCAAGCAATTATGAAGTCAATTAAGCAGGCAATTAGGCAGGAAGGCAGAAAATTAGGTAGGCAATTAGGTAAACAATTAGGCAGGCAATTAGGCAGTTAATTTGGCAGGCAATTAGGCATTTAATTATTCAGGCAATAAGGCAGGCAAGCAATTAGGCAGGCAATTAGACAGTTGTTTAGGCAGGCATTAAGGCATTTAATTAGGCCCCTAACAGGCAGGCTATTAAGCAGGTAATTAGGCAGGCAAATAGGCAGTTCATTAGACAAGCAGGCAATTTGGCAGGTATTTAGGCAGGCAATTAGGCAGTCAATTATGCAGGCAATTCGGCAGTTTATTAGGCAGGCAATTAGGCAGTAATTAGGCAGGCAAGTAGACAGGTTATTAGGCACGCAATAAGGTAGTTAATAAGGCAAGCAATAAGGCAGGCAATTATGCAGTTAATTAGGCAAGCAATTAGTAGTTAATAAGGCAGGCAATTATGAAGGCAATTAGGCAGGCAATTAGGCAGGAAGGCAGGCAATTAGGTAGGCAATTTGTTAGGGAATTTGGCAGGCAAGCAATTAGTCAGGCAGTAAGGCAGTTAATTAGGCAGGTATTTAGGCAAATAATTAGGCAGGCAATTAGGCAGTTAATTAGGCAGGCAATTAGGCAGGCAATAAGGCAGGCAATTAAGCAGGCAATTAGGCTGGCAATAAGGCAGATAATTAGGCAAGCAATTAGGCAGGCAATTAGGCAGGCAATTAAGCAAGTAATTAGGCAGATAATTAGGCAGGCAATTAGGCAGGCAATTAGGCAGGCAATTAGGCAGGCAATTAGGCTGTTAATTAGGTATGCAATTAGGCAGTTAATAAGACAGGCAATTATGAAGTCAATTAGGCAGGCAATTAGGCAGGAAGGCAGGCAATAAGGTAGGCAATTAGGCAGGCAAGCAATTAGGCAGGCAGTAAGGCAGTTAATTAGGTAGGCAATTAGGCAGGCAATAAACCAGGCAATTTGGCAGTTAATTAGGTAGGCAATTGGGCAGTTAATAAGGCAGGCAATTAGGCAGAAAGGCAGGCAATTAGGCAGGCAATTAGGCAGGCATTAAGGCAGGCAATTAGGCAGTTAATTAGGCAGGCAATTAGGCAGTTTATAAGGCAGGCAATTATGAAGTCAATTAGGCAGGCTATTAGGTAGGAAGGCAGACAATTAGGTAGGCAATTAGGTAGGCAATTAGGCAGGCAAGCAATTAGGTAGGCAATTAGGCAGGCAAGCAATTAGGCAGGCAGTAAGACAGGTAATTAGGCAAATAATTAGGCAGGCAATTAGGCAGTTATTTAGGCAGGCAATTAGGCAGACAATTAGGTAGGCAATTAGGCAGATAATTAGGCAGTTAATTAGGTAGGCAATAAGGCAGTTAATAAGGCAGGCAATTATGAAGTCAATTAGGCAGGATATTAGGCAGGGAGGCAGGCTATTAGGTAAGCAATTAGGCAGGCAATTAGGCAATATATTAAGCAGTTAATTAGGCAGGCAATTTGGAAGGTAATTAGGCAGGCAATTAGGCAGGCTATAAGGCAGGCATTTAGGCAGTTAATAAAGCAGTTAATAAAGCAGTTAATAAGGCAGGCAATTAGGCAGTTAATTAGGCAGGCAATAAGGCAGGCAATTAGGCAGTTAATTAGGCAAGCAATTAAGCAGGGAATTAAGCAGTTAATTAGGCATGCAATAAAACAAATGATTAGGCAGGCAATTAGGCAAGCAATAAGGCAGTTAATTAGGCAAGCAATTATGCAGCTGATTAGGCAGGCAATTAGGCAGGCAATTAGGCAGGTAATTAAGCAGGCAATAAGGCAGGCAAATAAGCAGGCAATTAGACAGACAATTAGGCAGGCAATTAGGCATTTAATTAGGCAGATAATTAGGTAGGCAATGAGGCAGGCAATGTGGCAGGCAATTAGGCAGGTAGGTAATTAGTCAGGCAATAAGGCAGGTAATTAAGCAGGCAAATAGGCAGTTAATAAGGCAAGCAATTAGGCAGGCATGCAATTAGGCAGGCAGGTAATTAGGCAGGCAATTAAGCAGTTAGTTAGGCAGGCAAGCAATTTGGCAGGTAATTATGCAGGCAATAAGGCAAGCAATTAAGCGGGCAATTAAGGAGGCAATTATGCAGTTAATTAGGCAAGCCATTAGGCAGGCAGGCAATTAGGCAGGCAGGCAATTAGGCATGCAATTAAGCAGTAAATTGAGCAAGCATGCAATTTGGCAGGTAATTAGGCAGGCAATTAGACAGGCAATTAGGCAGTTAATAAGGCAAGCAATTATGAAGTCAATTAAGCAGGCAATTAGGCAGGAAGGCAGGCAATTAGGTAGGCAATTAGGTAAACAATTAGGCAGGCAATTAGGCAGTTAATTTGGCAGGCAATTAGGCATTTAATTATTCAGGCAATAAGGCAGGCAAGCAATTAGGCAGGCAATTAGACAGTTGTTTAGGCAGGCATTAAGGCATTTAATTAGGCCCCTAACAGGCAGGCTATTAAGCAGGTAATTAGGCAGGCAATTAGGCAGTTCATTAGACAAGCAGGCAATTTGGCAGGTATTTAGGCAGGCAATTAGGCAGTCAATTATGCAGGCAATTCGGCAGTTTATTAGGCAGGCAATTAGGCAGTAATTAGGCTGGCAAGTAGACCGGTTATTAGGCACGCAATAAGGTAGTTAATAAGACAAGCAATAAGGCAGGCAATTATGAAGGTAATTAGGCAGGCAATTAGTAGTTAATAAGGCAGGCAATTATGAAGGCAATTAGGCAGGCAATTAGGCAGGAAGGCAGGCAATTAGGTAGGCAATTTGTTAGGGAATTAGGCAGGCAAGCAATTAGTCAGGCAGTAAGGCAGTTAATTAGGCAGGTATTTAGGCAAATAATTAGGCAGGCAATTAGGCAGATAATTAGGCAGGCAATTAGGCAGGCAATAATGCAGGCAATTAGGCTGGCAAAAAGGCAGATAATTAGGCAAGCAATAAGGCAGGCAATTAGGCAGGCAATTAAGCAGGTAATTAGGCAGATAATTAGGCAGGCAATTAGGCAGGCAATTAGGCTGTTAATTAGGTAGGCAATTAGGCAGTTAATAAGACAGGCAATTATGAAGTCAATTAGGCAGGCAATTAGGCAGGAAGGCAGGCAATAAGGTAGGCAATTAGGCAGGCAAGCAATTAGGCAGGCAGTAAGGCAGTTAATTAGGTAGGCAATTAGGCAGATAATTAGGCAGGCAATTAGGCAGTTAATTAGGGAGGCAAATAGGCAGGAAGGCAGGCAATTAGGTAGGCAATTTGGTAGGCAATTAGGCAGGCAAGCAATTAGGCAGGCAGTAAGGCATTAAATTAGGCTGGCAATTAGGCAGTTAATTGAGCAGGCAATTAGGCAGTTAATTGAGCAGGCAATTAGGCAGTTAATTAAGCAGGCAATTAGGCAGTTTATAAGGCAGGCAATTATGAAGTCAATTAGGCAGGCAATTAGGCAGGAAGGCAGGCAATTAGGTAGGCAATTAGGAAGGCAATTAGGAAGGCAATCAATTAGGCAGGCAGTTAGGCAGTTAATTTGGCAGATAATTAGGCAAGCAGGCAATTTGGCATGCAATTAAGCAGTTAATTGGGCAAGCAGACAATTTGGCAGGTAATTAGGCAGGCAATTAGGCAGGCAATTAGTCAGGAAATTAGGCAGGCAATTAGGCAGTTAATTAGGCAGAAAATTAAGGAGGCATGCAGGCAATTAGGCAGGCAGGCAATTAGGTACGTAGGCAATTAGGCAGGCAATTATGCAGGCTATAAGGCAGGCAATTAGGCAGTTAATAAAGCAGTTAATAAGGCAGGCAATTAGGCAGTTAATTAGGCAGGCAATAAGGCAGGCAATTTGGCAGTTAATTAAGCAGGCAATTAGGCAGGCAACAAACCAGGCAATTTGTTAGTTAATTAGGTAGGCAATTGGGCAGTTAATAAGGCAGGCAATTAGGCAGGAAGGCAGGCAATTAGGTAGGCAATTAGGAAGGCAATTAGTAAGGCAAGCATTTGGGCAGGCAATTAGGCTGGCAATTATGCAGTTAATTAGGCAGGAAATTAGGCATGCAATTAGGCAGGAAATTAGGCAGTTAATAAGGCAGGCAATTATAAAGTCAATTAGGCAGGCAATTAGGCAAGAAGGCAGGCAATTAGGCAAGAAGGAAGGCAATTAGGTAGGCAATCAGGTAAACAATTAGGCAGGCAATTAGGCAGGTAATAAGGCAGGCAATTAGGCAGGCAATAAGGCAGTCAATTAGGAAGGTAATTAGGCAGGCAATTAGGCAGGCAATTAAGCAGGGAATTAAGCAGTTAATTAGGCATGCAATAAGACAAATTATTAGGCAGGCAATAAGGCAGTTAATTAGGCAAGCAATTATGCAGCTGATTTGGCAGACAATTAGGCAGGCAATTAGGCAGGTAATTAAGCAGGCACTAAGGCAGGAAAATAAGCAGGCAATTAGACAGCCAATTAGGAAGGCAATTAGGCATTTAATTAGGCAGATAATTAGGTAGGCAATGAGGAAGGCAATGTGGCAGGCAATTAGGCATGTAGGTAATTAGTCAGGCAATTAGGCAGGCAAATAAGCAGGCAAATAGGCAGTTAATAAGGCAAGCAATTAGGCAGGCAAGCAATAAGGCAGGCTGGTAATTAGGCTGGCAATTAAGCAGTTAGTTAGGCAGGCAAGCAATTTGGCAGGTAATTAGGCAGTTAATTAGGCAGGCAATTAGGCAGTTAATTAGGCAGGCAATTAGGCAGTTAATTAGGCAAGCAATTAAGCAGGGAATTAAGCAGTTAATTAGGCATGCAATAAGACAAATTATTAGGCAGGCAATAAGGCAGTTAATTAGGCAAGCAATTATGCAGCTGATTTGGCAGACAATTAGGCAGGCAATTAGGCAGGTAATTAAGCAGGCAATAAGGCAGGAAAATAAGCAGGCAATTAGACAGCCAATTAGGAAGGCAATTAGGCATTTAATTAGGCAGATAATTAGGTAGGCAATAAGGCAGGCAATGTGGCAGGCAATTAGGCAGGTAGGTAATTAGTCAGGTAATTAGGCAGGCAATTAATCAGGCAATTAGGCAGTTAATAAGGCAAGCAATTATGAAGTCAATTAAGCAGGCAATTAGGTAGGCAATTAGGTAAACAATTAGGCAGGCAATTAGGCACTTAATTAGGTAGGCAATTAGGCAGTTAATTATTCAGGAAATTAGGCAGGCAAGCAATTAGGCAGGCAATTTGACAGTTGTTTAGGCAGGCAATTAGGCAGTTAATTAGGCCCCTAATAGGCAGGCTATAAGGCAGGTAATTAGGCAGGCAATTTGGTAGGCAATTAAGCAGTTCATTAGACAAGCAGGCAATTTGGCAGGTAATTAGGCAGGCAATTAGGCAGTCAATTATGCAGGCAATTCGGCAGTAAATTAGGCAGGCAATTAGGCAGGCAATTAGGCAGTTAATAAGGCAGGCAATTATGAAGTAAATTAGGCAGGCAAATAGGCAGGAAGACAGGCAGTTAGGTAGGCAATTAGGAAGGCAATTAGACAGGCAAGCAATTAGGCAGGCAGTAAGGCAGATAATTAGGCAGGTAATTAGGCAAATAATTAGGTAGGCAATTAAGCAATAAATTAGGCAGGCAATTAGGCAGGCAATTAGGCAGGCAATAAGGCAGATAATTAGGCAAGCAATTAGGCAGGCAATTAAACAGGCAATTTGGCAGGTAATTAGGCAGGCAATTAGGCAGGCAATAAACCAGGAAATTTGGCAGTTAATTAGGTAGGCAATTGGGCAGTTAATAAGACAAGCAATTAGGCAGGAAGGCAGGCAATTAGGTAGGCAATTAGGAAGGCAATTAGGAAGGCAAGCAATTACACAGGCAGTTAGGCAGTTAATTAGGCAGGCAATTAGGCAGATAATTAGGCAAGCAGGCAATTTGGCATGCAATTAAGCAGTTAATTGGGCAAGCAGACAATTTGGCAGGTAATTAGGCAGGCAATTAGGCAGACAATTAGGCAGTAAATAAGGCAAGCAATAATAAAGTCAATTAGGCAGGCAATTAGGCAAGAAGGCAGGCAATTAGGCAAGAAGGCAGGCAATTAGGTAGGCAATTATGTAAACAATTAGGCAGGCAATTAGGCAGGTAATTAGGCAGGTAATTAGGCTGGCAAATAGGCAGGCAATTAGCAGGCATTAAGGCAGGCAATTAGGCAGTTAATTAGGCAGTCAATTAGGCATTTAATAAGGCAGGCTATTATGAAGTCAATTAGGCAGGCTATTAGGTAGGAAGGCAGACAATAAGGTAGGAAATTAGGTAGGCAATTAGGCAGGCAAGCAATTAGGCAGGCAGTAAGACAGTTAAATAGGCAGGCAATTAGGCAGATAATTAGGTAAGCAGGCAATTAGGCATGCAATTAAGCATTTAAATGGGCAAGCAGGCAATTTGGCAGGTAATTAGGCAGGAAATTATGCAGTTAATTAGGCAGGCAATTAGCAGTTATATGGCAGGCAATTATGAAGTCAATTAGGCAGGCAATTAAGCAGGAAGGCAGGCAATTAGGTAGGCAATTTGGAAGGCAATTAGGCAGGCAAGCAATTAGGCAGGCAGTAAGACAGGTAATTAGGCAAATAATTAGGCAGGCAATTAGGCAGTTTTTTAAGCAGGCAATTAGGTAGGCAATTAGGCAGATAATTAGGCAGGCAATTAGGCAGTTAATTAGGCTGTTAATTAGGTAGGCAATTAGGCAGTTAATAAGGCAGGCAATTATGAAGTCAATTAGGCAGGCAATTAGGCAGAAAGGCAGGCTATTAGGTAGGCAATTAGGTAGGCAATTAGGCAGGCAATTAGGCAATATATTAAGCAGTTAATTAGGCAGGCAATTTGGAAGGTACTTAGGCAGGCTATTAGGCAGGCTATAAGGCAAGCATTTAGGCAGTTAATAAAGCAGTTAATAAGACAAGCAATTAGGCAGGAAGGCAGGCAATTAGGCAGGCAATTAGGCAGGTATTTAAGCAAGCAATAAGGCAAGCAAATAAGCAGGCAATTAGACAGCCAATTAGTCAGGCAATTAGGCATTTAATTAGGCAGATAATTAGGTAGGCAATGAGGCAGAAAATGTGGCAGGCAATAAGGCAGGTAGGTATTTAGTCAGGAAATTAGGCAGGCAATTCAGCAGTCAAATAGGCAGTTAATAAGGCAAGCAATTAGGCAGGCAGGTAATTAGGCAGGCAATTAAGCAGTTAGTTAGGCATGCAAGCAATTTGGCAGGTAATTAGGCAGGCAATAAGGCAAGCAATTAAGCGGGCAATTAAGGAAGCAATTATGCAGTTAATTAGGCAAGCAATTAGGCAGGCAGGCAATTAGGCATGCAATTAAGCAGTAAATTGAGCAAGCATGCAATTTGGCAGGTAATTAGGCAGGCAATTAGGCAGGCAATTAGGCAGTTAATAAGGCAAACAATTATGAAGTCAATTAAGCAGGCAATTAGGAAGGAAGGCAGGCAATTAGGTAGGGAATTAGGTAAACAATTAGGCAGTTAATTTTGCAGGCAATTAGGCAGTTAATTATTCAGGCAATTAGGAAGGCAAGAAATTAGGCAGGCAATTAGACAGTTGTTTAGGCAGGCAATTAGGCAGTTAATTAGCAAGTAATTATGAAGTCAATTAGGCAGGCAATTAGGCAGGAAGGCAGCCAATTTGGTAGGCAATTATATAAACAATTAGGCAGGCAATTAGGCAGTTAATTAGGTAGGCAATTAGGCAGGCAAGCAGTTAGGCAGGCAGTAAGGCAGTAATTAGGCAGGCAATTAGGCGGGTAATTAGGTAAGCAGGCAATTAGGCATGCAATTAAGCAGTTAATCTGACAAGCAGGCAATTTAGCAGGTAATAAGGCAGGCAATTAGGCAGGCAATTAGGCAGGCAATTAGGCAGGCAATTAGGCAGGCAATTAGGCAGGCAATAAGGCCGGCAATTATGCAGTTAATTAGGCAGGCAATTATGAAGTAAATTAGGCAAACAATTAGGCAAAAAGGCAAGCAATTAGGTAGGCAATTTGGTAGGCAATTAGGCAGGCAAGCAATTAGGCGGGCAGTAAGGCTGTTAATTAGGCAGGTAATAAGAAAAATAATATGGCAGGCAATTGGGCAATAAATTAGGCAGGCAATTAGGCAGGCAATTAGGCAGATAATTAGGCAAGCAATTAGGCAGGCAGTTAAGCAGGCAATTAAACAGGCAATTTGTCAGGTAATTAGGCAGGCAATTAGGACGGCAATTAGGCAGGCAATAAACCAGGCAATTTGGCAGTTAATTAGGTAGGCAATTGGGCAGTTAATAAGGCAGGCAATTAGGTAGGCAATTAGGAAGGCAAGCAATTAGGCAGGGAGTTAGGCAGTTAATTAGGCATGCAATTAGGCAGATAATTAGGCAAGCAGGCAATTTGGCATGCAATTAAGCAGTTAATTGGGCAAGCAGACAATTTGGCAGGTAATTAGGCAGGCAATTAGGCAGGCGATTTGGCAGTAAATTAGGCAGGTAATTAAGCAGGCATGCAATTAGGCATGCAGGCAAATAGGCAGGCAGGCAATTAGGTAGGTAGGCAATTAGGCAGGCTATAAGGCAGGCAATAAGGAATTTAATAAAGCAGTTAATAAGGCAGGCAATTAGGCAGTTAATTAGGCAGGCCATAAGGCAGGCAATTAGGCAGTTAATTAAGCAGGCAATTAGGCAGTTAATAATGCAAGCAATTAAGCAGGCAAGCAAAAAGGCAGGCAGGTAATTAGGCAGGCAATTAAGCAGTTAATTAGGCAGGCAAGCAATTTGGCAGGTAGTTACGCAGGCAATAAAGCGAGCAATTAAGCAGGCAATTAAGGAGGCAATTATGCAGTTAATTAGGCAAGCAATTAAGCAGGCAGGCAATTAGGCATGCAATTAAGCAGTCAGTTGGGCAAGCATGCAATTTGGCAGGTTATTGGGCAGGTAATTTAGCAGGCAATTAGGCAGGCAATTAGGCAGGCAATTAGGCAGGCAGTTAGGCAGGCAATTAGGCAGGCAATTGGGCAGGCAGGCAGTTAGGCATGCAATTAAGCAGTAAATTGGGCAAGCATGCAATTTGGCAGATAATTAGGCAGGCAATTAGGCAGGCAAGCAATTAGGCAAGCAGTAAGGCAGTTAATTAGGCAGGCAATTAGGCGGTTAATTATGCAGGCAATTAGGCAGTTAAATAGGCAAGCAATTAAGCAGGCAATTAGGCAGTTAATTAGGCAGGCAATTAAACAGGCAATTAGGCAGTTAATTAGACAAGCAAAATAAGTAGGCAAGCAATAAGGCAGGCAGGTAATTAGGCAGGCAATTAAGCAGTTAATTAGGCAGGCAAGAAATTTGGCAAGTAATTAGGCAGGCAATAAGGCAAGCAATTAGACAGACAAATAAGGAGGCAATTAGGCAGTTAATAAGGCAAGCAATTAGGCAGGCAAGCAATAAGGCAGGCATGTGATTAGGCAGGCAAATAAGCAGTTAGTTAGGCAGACAAGCAATTTGGCAGGTAATTAGGCAGGCAATAAGACAAGCAATTAAGCAAGCAATTAAGGAGACAATTATGCAGTAATTAGGCAAGCAATTAGGCAGGCAGGCAATTAGGCAGGCAGGCAATTAGGCAGGCAATTAAGATGTAAATTGGGCAAGCATGCGATTTGGCATGTAATTAGGCAGGCAATTTGGCAGGCAATTAGGCAGGCAATTAGGCAGGCAATTAGACAGTTAATAAGGCAAGCAATTATGAAGTCAATTAGGCAGGTAATTTGGCAGAAAGGCAGCCAATTAGGTAGGCAATTAGATAAACAATTAGGCAGGCAATTAGGCAGTTAATTAGGCAGGCAATTAGGCAGTTAATTATGCAGGCAATTAGGCAGTTATATAGGCAGGCAAGTAGGCAGGTAATTAGGCAGTTAATTAAGCAGGCAATTAGACAGTTAATAAGGCAAGCAATTATGAAGTCAATTAGGCAGGTAATTTGGCAGAAAGGCAGCCAATTAGGTAGGCAATTAGATAAACAATTAGGCAGGCAATTAGGTAGTTAATTAGGCAGGCATTTAGGCAAACAAATAGGCAGGCATACAATTAGGCAGGCAATTAGGTAGGCAAATAGGCAGTTAAATAGGCGGGCAATTAGGCAGGCAATTAGGCAGTTAATAAGGCAGTTAATTAGGCAGGCAATAAGGCAGGCAATTAGGCAGTTAATTAAGCAGGCAATTTGGCAGTTATAAGGCAGGCAATTATGAAATCAATTAGGCAGGCAATTAGGCAGGAAGGCAGGCTATTAGAAGGCAATTAGGAAGGCAATTAGGCAGGCAATTAGGCATGCAATTAGGCAGGCAATTAACAGGCAATTATGCTGTTAATTAGGCAAGCAATTAAGCAGGCAATTAAGCAGGAATTAAGCAAGCAATTAGGCAGTTTATTAGGCAAGCAATTAAGCATACAAGCAATAAGGCAGGCAGGTAATAAGGCAAGCAATTAAGCAGTTAATTAGGCAGGCAAGCCATTTGGCAGGCAATTAGGCAGGCAATAAGGCAGGCTATAAGGCAGGCAATTAGGCAGTTAATAAAGCAGTTAATAAGGCAGGAAATTAGGCAGTTAATTAGTCAGGCAATAAGGCAGGCAATTAGGCAGTTAATTAAACAGAAAATTAGGCAGTTAATAAGGCAGGCAATTATGAAGTCAATTAGGCAGGCAATTAGGCAGGAAGGCAGGCTATTAGGTTGGCTATTAGGAAAGCAATTAGGCAGGCAATTAGGCAATATATTAAGCAGTTAATTAGGCAGGCAATTTGGAAGGTAATTAAGCAGGCAATTAGGCAGGCTATAAGGCAGGCATTTAGGCAGTTAAAAAAGCAGTTAATAAAGCAGTTAATAAGGCAGGCAATTAGGCAGTTAATTAGGCAGGCAATAAGGCAGGCAATTAGGGAGTTAATTAGGCAAGCAATTAAGCAGGGAATTAAGCAGTTAATTAGGCATGCAATAAGACAAATGATTAGGCAGGCAATTAGGCAGGCAATAAGGCAGTTAATTAGGCAAGCAATTATGCAGCTGATTAGGCAGGCAATTAGGCAGGCAATAAGGCAGGTAATTAAGCAGGCAATAAGGCAGGCAAATAAGCAGGCAATTAGACAGAAAATTAGGCATTTAATTAGGCATTTAATTAGGCAGATAATTAGGCAGGCAATTAGGCAGGCAGGCAATTAGGCAGGCAGGCAATTAGGCAGGCAGGCAGTTAGGCATGCAATTAAGCAGTAAATTGGGCAAGCATGCAATTTGGCAGGTAATTAGGCAGTCAATTAGGCAGTTAATTAGGCAGGCAATTAGGCAGTTAATTAGGCAAGCAATTAAGCAGGGAATTAAGCAGTTAATTAGGCATGCAATAAGACAAATTATTAGGCAGGCAATAAGGCAGTTAATTAGGCAAGCAATTATGCAGCTGATTTGGCAGACAATTAGGCAGGCAATTAGGCAGGTAATTAAGCAGGCAATAAGGCAGGAAAATAAGCAGGCAATTAGACAGCCAATTAGGAAGGCAATTAGGCATTTAATTAGGCAGATAATTAGGTAGGCAATAAGGCAGGTAGGTAATTAGTCAGATAATTAGGCAGGCAATTAAGCAGGCAATTAGGCAGTTAATAAGGCAAGCAATTAGGCAGGCAAGCAATAAGGCAGGCATGTAATTAAGCAGCCAATTAAGCAGTTAGTTAGGCAGGCAAGCAATTTGGCAGGTAAGAAGGCAGGCAATAAGGCATGCAATTAAGCGGGCAATTAAGGAGGCAATTATGCAGTTAATTAGGCAAGCAATTAGGTAGGAAGGCAATTAGGCAGGCAGGTAAGTAGGCAGGCTATTAATCAGGCAATTAAGCAGGCAATTAGGCAGGCAATTAGGTAGGCAATTAAGCAGGCAATAAGGCAGGCAATAAGGCTATTAATTAGACAGGAAATAAGGCAGGATATTAGGCAGTTAATAAGGCAGTTAATTAGGCAGGCAATAAGGCAGGCAATTAGGCAGTTAATTAAGCAGGCAATTAAGCAGTTAATAAGGCAGGCAAATATGAAATCAATTAGGCAGGCAATTAGTCAGGAAGGCAGGTTATTAGGAAGGCAATTAGGAAGGCAATTAGGCATGCAATTAGGCAGGCAATTAACAGGCAATTATGCAGTCAATTAGGCAAGCAATTAAGCAGGCAATTAGGCAGGCAATTAAGCAGGCAATTAGGCAGTTTATTAGGAAAGCAATTAAGCAGACAAGCTATAAGGCAGGCAGGTAATTAAACAGGCAATTAAACAGTTAAATAGGCAGGCAAGCCATTTGGCAGGTAATTAGGGAGGCAATAAGGCAGGCTATAAGGCAGGCAATTAGGCAGTTAATAAAGCAGTTAATAAGGCAGGCAATTAGGCAGTTAATTAGGCAGGCAATAAGGCAGGCAATTAGGCAGTTAATTAAGCAGACAATTAGGCAATTAATAAGGCAGGCAATTATGAAGTCAATTAGGCAGGCAATTAGGTAGGAAGGCAGGCTATTAGGTAGGCTATAAGGAAAGCAATTAGGCAGGCAATTAGGCAATATATTAAGCAGTTAATAAGGCAGGCAATTTGGAAGGTAATTAAGCAGGCAATTAGGCAGGCTATAAGGCAGGCATTTAGGCAGTTAATAAAGCAGTTAATAAAGCAGTTAATAAGGCAGGCAATTAGGCAGTTAATTAGGCAGGCAATAAGGCAGGCAATTAGGCAGTTAATTAGGCAAGCAATTAAGCAGGGAATTAAGCAGTTAATTAGGCATGCAATAAGACAAATGATTAGGCAGGCAATTAGGCAGGCAATAAGGCAGTTAAATAGGCAAGCAATTATGCAGCTGATTAGGCAGGCAATTAGGCAGGTAGTTAAGCAGGCAATAAGGAAGGCAAATAAGCAGGCAATTAGAGAGCTAAATAGGCAGGCAATTAGGCATTTAATTAGGCAGATAATTAGGTAGGCAATGAGGAAGGCAATGTGGCAGGCAATTAGGCAGGTAGGTAATTAGTCAGGCAATTAGGCAGGCAATTAAGCAGGCAAATAGGCAGTTAATAAGGCAAGCAATTAGGCAGGCAAGCAATAAGGCAGGCAGGTAATTAGGCTGGCAATTAAGCAGTTAGTTAGGCAGGCAAGCAATTTGGCAGGTAATTAGGCAGGCAATAAGGCAAGCAATTAGGCGGGCAATTAAGGAGGCGTTATGCAGTTAATTAGGCAAGCAATTAGGCAGGCAATTAGGCAGGCAGGCAATTAGGCATGCAATTAAACAATAAATTGAGCTAGCATGCAATTTGGCAGGTAATTAGGTAGGCAATTAGGCAGGCAATTAGGCAGTTAATAAGGCAAGCAATTATGAAGTCAATTAAGCAGGCAATTAGGTAGGCAATTAGGTAAACAATTAGGCAGGCAATTAGGCAGTTAATTAGGTAGGCAATTAGGCAGTTAATTATTCAGGAAATTAGGCAGGCAAGCAATTAGGCAGGCAATTTGACAGTTGTTTAGGCAGGCAATTAGGCAGTTAATTAGGCCCCTAATAGGCAGGCTATAAGGCAGGTAATTAGGCAGGCAATTTGGTAGGCAATTAAGCAGTTCATTAGACAAGCAGGCAATTTGGCAGGTAATTAGGCAGGCAATTAGGCAGTCAATTATGCAGGCGATTCGGCAGTAAATTAGGCAGGCAATTAGGCAGGCAATTAGGCAGTTAATAAAGCAGGCAATTATGAAGTAAATTAGGCAGGCAAATAGGCAGGAAGACAGGCAGTTAGGTAGGCAATTAGGAAGGCAATTAGACAGGCAAGCAATTAGGCAGGCAGTAAGGCAGATAATTAGGCAGGTAATTAGGCAAATAATTAGGTAGGCAATTA
The DNA here is from genome assembly GCF_032445375.1 of Bacillus rossius redtenbacheri. Taxonomy (NCBI): domain Eukaryota; kingdom Metazoa; phylum Arthropoda; class Insecta; order Phasmatodea; family Bacillidae; genus Bacillus; species Bacillus rossius. The sequence continues at coordinate 24,136 of NW_026962437.1, read as the reverse complement.
AGCAATAAATTAGGCAGGCAATTAGGCAGGCAATTAGGCAGGCAATAAGGCAGATAATTAGGCAAGCAATTAGGCAGGCAATTAAACAGGCAATTTGGCAGGTAATTAGGCAGGCAATTAGGCAGGCAATAAACCAGGCAATTTGGCAGTTAATTAGGTAGGCAATTGGGCAGTTAATAAGGCAAGCAATTAGGCAGGAAGGCAGGCAATTAGGTAGGCAAATAGGAAGGCAATTAGGAAGGCAAGCAATTAGGCAGGCATTTAGGCAGTTAATTAGGCAGGCAATTAGGCAGATAATTAGGCAAGCAGGCAATTTGGCATGCAATTAAGCAGTTAATTGGGCAAGCAGACAATTTGGCAGGTAATTAGGCAGGCAATTAGGCAGACAATTAGGCAGTAAATTATGCAGGTAATTAAGCAGGCATGCAGGCAATTAGGCAGGCAAACAATTAGGTAGGTAGGCAATTAGGCAGGCTATAAGGCAGGCAATTAGACAGTTAATAAAGCAGTTAATAAGGCAGGCAATTAGGCAGTTAATTAGGCAGGCAATTAGGCAGTTAATTAAGCAGGCAACTAGGCAGGCAATAAACCAGGCAATTTGGCAGTTAATTAGGTAGGCAATTGGGTAGTTAATAAGGCAGGCAATTAAGCAGGAAGGCAGGCAATTAGGTAGGCAATTAGGAAGGCAATTAGGAAGGCAAGCAATAAGGCAGGCAATAAGGCAGGCAATTATGCAAATAATTAGGCAGGAAATTAGGCAGGCAATTAGGCAGGCAATTAGGCAGTAAATAAGGCAAGCAATTATGAAGTCAATTAGGCAGGCAATTAGGCAAGAAGGCAGGCAATTAGGCAAGAAGGCAGGCAATTAGGCAAGAAGGCAGGCAATTAGGTAGGCAATTATGTAAACAATTAGGCAGGCAATTAGGCAGGTAATTAGGCAGCCAATTAGGCAGGCAAATAGGCAGGCAATTAGGCAGGCATTAAGGCAGTTAATTAGGCAGTTAATTAGGCAGGCAATTAGGCAGTTAATAAGGCAGGCAATTATGAAGTCAATTAGGCAGGCAATTAGGCAGAAAGGCAGGCTATTAGGTAGGCAATTAGGCAGGCAATTAGGCAATATATTAAGCAGTTAATTAGGCAGGCAATTTGGAAGGTACTTAGGCAGGCTATTAGGCAGGCTATAAGGCAAGCATTTAGGCAGTTAATAAAGCAGTTAATAAGGCAGGCAATTAGGCAGTTAATTAGGCAGGCAATAAGGCAGGCAATTAGGCAGTTAATTAGGCAAGCAATTAAGCAGGGAATTAAGCAGTTAATTAGGCATGCAATAAGACAAATGATTAGGCAGGCAATTAGGCAGGCAATAAGGCAGTTAATTAAGCAAGCAATTATGCAGCTGATAAGACAGGCAATTAGGCAGGCAATTAGGCAGGTAATTAAGCAAGCAATAAGGCAAGCAAATAAGCAGGCAATTAGACAGCCAATTAGTCAGGCAATTAGGCATTTAATTAGGCAGATAATTAGGTAGGCAAAGAGGCAGAAAATGTGGCAGGCAATAAGGCAGGTAGGTGTTTAGTCAGGAAATTAGGCAGGCAATTCAGCAGGCAAATAGGCAGTTAATAAGGCAAGCAATTAGGCAGACAAGCAATTAGGCAGGCAGGTAATTAGGCAGGCAATTAAGCAGTTAGTTAGGCATGCAAGCAATTTGGCAGGTAATTAGGCAGGCAATAAGGCAAGCAATTAAGCGGGCAATTAAGGAAGCAATTATGCAGTTAATTAGGCAAGAAATTAGGCAGGCAGGCAATTAGGCATGCAATTAAGCAGTAAATTGAGCAAGCATGCAATTTGGCAGGCAATTAGGCAGGCAATTAGGCAGTTAATAAGGCAAACAATTATGAAGTCAATTAAGCAGGCAATTAGGAAGGAAGGCAGGCAATTAGGTAGGCAATTAGGTAAACAATTAGGCAGTTAATTTTGCAGGCAATTAGGCAGTTAATTATTCAGGCAATTAGGCAGGCAAGAAATTAGGCAGGCAATTAGACAGTTGTTTAGGCAGGCAATTAGGCAGTTAATTAGGCAAGCAATTATGAAGTCAATTAGGCAGGCAATTAGGCAGGAAGGCAGCCAATTTGGTAGGCAATTATATAAACAATTAGGCAGGCAATTAGGCAGTTAATTAGGTAGGCAATTAGGCAGGCAAGCAGTTAGGCAGGCAGTAAGGCAGTAAGTAGGCAGGCAATTAGGCGGGTAATTAGGTAAGCAGGCAATTAGGCATGCAATTAAGCAGTTAATCTGACAAGCAGGCAATTTAGCAGGTAATAAGGCAGGCAATTAGGCAGGCAATTAGGCAGGCGATTTGGCAGGCAATTAGGCAGGCAATTAAGCAGGCAATTAGGCAGGCAATAAGGCAGGCAATTATGCAGTTAATTAGGCAGGCAATTATGAAGTAAATTAGGCAAACAATTAGGCAAAAAGGCAAGCAATTAGGTAGGCAATTTGGTAGGCAATTAGGCAGGCAAGCAATTAGGCGGTCAGTAAGGCAGTTAATTAGGCAGGTAATAAGAAAAATAATATGGCAGGCAATTGGGCAATAAATTAGGCAGGCAATTAGGCAGGCAATTAGGCAGATAATTAGGCAAGCAATTAGGCAGGCAGTTAAGCAGGCAATTAAACAGGCAATTTGTCAGGTAATTAGGCAGGCAATTAGGAAGGCAATTAGGCAGGCAATAAACCAGGCAATTTGGCAGTTAATTAGGTAGGCAATTGGGCAGTTAATAAGGCAGGCAATTAGGTAGGCAATTAGGAAGGCAAGCAATTAGGCAGGCAGTTAGGCAGGCAGTTAGGCAGTTAATTAGGCATGCAATTAGGCAGATAATTAGGCAAGCAGGCAATTTGGCATGCAATTAAGCAGTTAATTGGGCAAGCAGACAATTTGGCAGGTAATTAGGCAGGCAATTAGGCAGGCGATTTGGCAGTAAATTAGGCAGGTAATTAAGCAGGCATGCAATTAGGCATGCAGGCAAATAGGCAGGCAGGCAATTAGGTAGGTAGGCAATTAGGCAGGCAATTATGCAGGCTATAAGGCAGGCAATTAGGAATTTAATAATGCAGTTAATAAGGCAGGCAATTAGGCAGTTAATTAGGCAGGCAATACGGCAGGCAATTAGGCAGTTAATTAAGCAGGCAATTAGGCAGTTAATAATGCAAGCAATTAAGCAGGCAAGCAAAAAGGCAGGCAGGTAATTAGGCAGGCAATTAAGCAGTTAATTAGGCAGGCAAGCAATTTGGCAGGTAGTTACGCAGGCAATAAGGCAAGCAATTAGACAGACAATTAAGGAGGCAATTAGGCAGTTAATAAGGCAAGCAATTAGGCAGGCAAGCAATAAGGCAGGCATGTGATTAGGCAGGCAAATAAGCAGTTAGTTAGGCAGACAAGCAATTTGGCAGGTAATTAGGCAGGCAATAAGACAAGCAATTAAGCAAGCAATTAAGGAGGCAATTATGCAGTAATTAGGCAAGCAATTAGGCAGGCAGGCAATTAGGCAGGCAGGCAATTAGTCAGGCAATTAAGATGTAAATTGGGCAAGCATGCAATTTGGCATGTAATTAGGCAGGCAATTTGGCAGGCAATTAGGCAGGCAATTAGGCAGGCAATTAGGCAGGCAATTAGACAGTTAATAAGGCAAGCAATTATGAAGTCAATTAGGCAGGTAATTTGGCAACCAATTAGGCAGGCAGGCAATTAGGCATGCAATTAAGCAGTCAGTTGGGCAAGCATGCAATTTGGCAGGTTATTGGGCAGGTAATTTAGCAGGCAATTAGGCAGGCAATTAGGCAGGCAATTAGGCAGGCAGTTAGGCAGGCAATTAGGCAGGCAGGCAGTTAGGCATGCAATTAAGCAGTAAATTGGGCAAGCATGCAATTTGGCAGATAATTAGGCAGGCAATTAGGCAGGCAAGCAATTAGGCAAGCAGTAAGGCAGTTAATTAGGCAGGCAATTAGGCGGTTAATTAGGCAGGCAATTAGGCAGTTAAATAGGCAAGCAATTAAGCAGGCAATTAGGCAGTTAATTAGGCAGGCAATTAGGCAGTTAATTAGGCAAGCAATTAAGCAGGCAAGCAATAAGGCAGGCAGGTAATTAGGCAGGCAATTAAGCAGTTAATTAGGCAGGCAAGAAATTTGGCAAGTAATTAGGCAGGCAATAAGGCAAGCAATTAGACAGACAATTAAGGAGGCAATTAGGCAGTTAATAAGGCAAGCAATTAGGCAGGCAAGCAATAAGGCAGGCATGTGATTAGGCAGGCAAATAAGCAGTTAGTTAGGCAGACAAGCAATTTTACAGGTAATTAGGCAGGCAATAAGACAAGCAATTAAGCAAGCAATTAAGGAGGCAATTATGCAGTAATTAGGCAAGCAATTAGGCAGGCAGGCAATTAGGCAGGCAGGCAATTAGTCAGGCAATTAAGATGTAAATTGGGCAAGCATGCAATTTGGCATGTAATTAGGCAGGCAATTTGGCAGGCAATTAGGCAGGCAATTAGGCAGGCAATTAGGCAGGCAATTAGGCAGGCAATTAGACAGTTAATAAGGCAAGCAATTATGAAGTCAATTAGGCAGGTAATTTGGCAGAAAGGCAGCCAATTAGGTAGGCAATTAGATAAACAATTAGGCAGGCAATTAGGCAGTTAATTAGGCAGGCAATTAGGCAGTTAATTATGCAGGCAATTAGGCAGTTATATAGGCAGGCAAGTAGGCAGGTAATTAGGCACGCAATTAGGTAGTTAATTAGGCAGGCATTTAGGCAAACAAATAGGCAGGCATACAATTAGGCAGGCAATTAGGTAGGCAAATAGGCAGTTAGATAGGCGGGCAATTAGGCAGGCAATTAGGCAGTTAATTAGGCAGGTAATTAGGCAGGCATGCAATTTGACATGCAGGCAAATAGGCAGGCAATTAGGCAGGCAGGCAAATAGGCAGGTAGGCAATAAGGCAGGCAATTAAGCAGGAAATTAGGCAAGTTGGCAATTAGGCAGGCAATTATGTAGGCAATTAGGCAGGCAATAAGGCTATTGATTAGACAGGCAATTAAGCAGGTATATTAGGCAGGCAATTAGGCAGTTAATAAGGCAGGCCATTAGGTTGGGAATTAGGCAGTTAATTGAGCAGGCAATTAGGCAGTTAATTGATCAAGCAATTAGGCAGGCAATAAGGCAATATATTAAGCAGTTAATTAGGCAGGCAGGCAATTTGGCAGGTAATTAGGCAGGCAATTAGGCAGTCAATTAGGCAGGCATTAAAGCAGGCAATTAGGCAGTTAATTAGACAGGCAATTAGTCAGGCAATTAGGAAGTAAATTAAAAAGGAAATTAGGCAGGCAGGCAATTAGGCTGGCAGGCAATTAGGCAGGCAGGTTATAAGTTAGGCAATTAAGCAGTTAATTAGGCAGGCAAGCAATTTGGCAGGTAATTAGGAAGGCAATAAGGCAAGCAATTAAGCAGGCAATTAGACAGTTAATTAGGCAGGCAATTAGGCAGTTAATTAGGCAGGCAATTAGGCAGGCTTTTACACATGCATTTAGGCAAACAAATAGGCAGGCATACAATTAGGCAGGCAATTAGGTAGGCAATTAGGATGTTAGATAGGCGGGCAATTAGGCAGGCAATTAGGCAAGCAATTAGGCAGTAAATTAGGCAGGTAATTAGGCAGGCAGGCAATTAGGCAAAAAGGCAATTAGGCAGGCAATTAGTCAGGCAATTAAGCAGGCAATTAGACAGGTTAGCAATTAGGCAGGCAATTAGGTAGGCATATAACAGGCAATTAGGCAGGCAATAATGCTATTAATTAGACAGGCAATTAGGCAGGAAATTAGGCAGGCAGTTAATAAGGCAGGCAATTAGGCAGGCAATTAAGCAGTTAATAAGGCACGCAATTAGGCTGGCAATTAGGCAGTTAATTGAGCAGGCAATTAGGCAGTTAATTAGCAGGCAATTAGGCAGATAATAATGCAGGCAATTAGGCAGTTAATTAGGCAGGCAATTAGGCAGGCTTTTAGACAAACAAATAGGCAGGCATACAATTAGGCAGGCAATCAGGCAGGCAATTGTGTAGGCAATAAGGCAGTTATATAGGCGGGCAATTAGCAGGCAATTAGGCAAGCAATTAGGCAGTAAATTAGGCAGGTAATTAGGCAGGCATGCAATAAGGCAGGCAATTAGGCAGGAAGGCAATTCGGCAGGCAATTAGGCAGGTTGGCAATTAGGTAGGCAATTAAGCAGGCAATAATGCTATTAATTAGACAGGCAATTAGGCAGGAAATTAGGCAGTTAATAAGGCAGGCAATTAGGTAGACAATTAGGCAGGCAATTAGGCAGGCAATTAGGCAGGCAATAAGGCAGGCAATTAGGCAGGCAATAAGGCAGGCAATTAGGCAGGTAATTAGGCAGGCAATTAGGCAGTTTATTAGGCAGGCAAATAGGCAGGCTTTTAGGCAGGCATTTAGACAAACAAATAGTTAGGCATACAATTCGGCAGGCAATTAGGTTGGCAATTAGGCAGTTGGATAGACGGGCAATTAGGCAGGCAATTAGGCAAGCAATTAGGCAGTAAATTAGGCAGGTAATTAGAATGGCATGTAATTAGGCAGGCAGGCAATTAGGCAGGCAAGCAATTAGGCAGGCAAGCAATTAGGCAGGCAAGCAATTATGCAGGAAGGCAATTAAGCAGGAAATTAGGCAGGTTGGCAATTAGGCAGGCAATTAGGTAGGCAATTAAGCAGGCAATAATGCTATTAATTAGACATGCAATTATGCAGACAATTAGGTAGTTAATAAGGCAGGCAATTAGGCAGGCAATAATGATATTAATTCGACAGGCAATTAAATAGGCAATTAGGCAGGCAATTAGGCAGTTAATAAGGCAGGTAATTAGGCAGGCAATTAGGCAGGTAATTAGGCAGGCAATTAGGCAGGCTATTAGGCAGGCTATAAGGCAGGCAATTAGGCATATAATAAAGCAGTTAATAAGGCAGGAAATTAGGCAGTTAATTAGGCAGGCAATAAGGCAGGCAATTACGCAGTTAATTAAGCAGGCAATTAGGCAGTCAATAAGGCAGGCAATTATGAAGTCAATTAGGCAGATAATTATGCAGGAAGGCAGACAATGAGGTAGGCAATTATGAAGGCAATTAAGCAGGCAAGCAATTAGGCAAGCAGTAAGGCAGTTAATTAGGCAGTTAATTACGCAGGCAATTAGGCAGGCAATTAGGCAGGCAATTAAGCAGGCAATTAGGCAGTTAATTAGACAAGCAATTAAGCAGGCAAGCAATAAGGCAGGCAGGTAATTAGGCAGGCAATTAAGCAGTTAATTAGGCAGGCAAGCAATTTGGCAGGCAATTAGGCAGGCAATAAGGCAAGCAATTAAGCAGGCAATTAAGGAGGCAATTAGGCAGTTAATTAGGCAAGCAAATTGGAAGGAAGGCAATTAGGCAGGCAGGCAATTAGGCAGGCAATTAAGCAGACAATTAGGCAGTTAATGAGGCAGCAATTAGGCAGGCAAATAGTGAGCAGACAATAAGGCAGTTAATTAGGCAAGCAATTAAGCAGGCAAGCAATAAGGCAGGCAGGTAATTAGGCAGGCAATTAAGCAGTTAATTAGGCAGGCAAGCAATTTGGCAGGCAATTAGGCAGGCAATAAGGCAAGCAATTAAGCAGGCAATTAAGCAGACAATTAGGCAGTTAATTAGGCAGGCAATTAGGCAGGCAATGAGGCAGGCAATTAGGCAGTTAATTAGGCAGGCAATTAGGCAAATAAGCAGGGAATTAAGCAGTTAATTAGGAATGCAATAAGATAGATGATTAGGCAGGCAATTAGGCAGGCAATAAGGCAGTTTATTAGGCAAGCTTTTATGCAGCTAATTTAGCATGCAAATAGGCAGACAATTAGGCAGGTAATTAAGCAGGCAATAAGGCAGGCAAATAGGCAGGCAATTAGACAGCCAAAGAGGCAGGCAATTAGGCATTTAATTAGGCAGATAATTAGGCATGCAATTAGGCAGGGAATTAGGCAGGGAATTAGGCAGGCAGGCAATTAGGCAAGCAATTATGCAGGCAATTAGGCAGGCAAATAGTGAGCAGGCAATTAGGCAGTTAATTAGGCAGTTAAATAGGCAGGCAATTAGGCAGTTAATTAGGCAGGCAGTTAAAAAGGGAATTAAGCAGGCAATTAGGCAGGCAATAAGGCAGGCAATTAGGCAGGCAATTAGGCAGTAATTAGGCAGGAAGGACATGCAATTAGGTAGGCAATTTGGTAGGCAATAATCAGGCAAGCAATTAGGCAGGCAGTAAGGCAGTTAATTAGGCAGGTAATTAGGCTAATAATTAGGCAGGCAATTAAGCAGTGAATTAGGCAGGCAATTAGGAAGGCAATGAGGCAGGCAATTAAGCAGGCAATTAGGCAGGCAATAAGGCAGATAATAAGCCAAGCAATTAGGCAGGCAATTAGGCAGGCAATTAAGCAGGCAATTTGGCAGGTAATTAGGCAGGCAATTAGGCAGGCAATTATGCATGCAATTAGGTAGGCAATTAGGTAGGCAATAAGGAAGGCAATTAGACAGTTAATTAGGTAGGCATTTAGGCAGTTAATAAGGAAGGCAATAATAAGTCAATTAGGCAGGCAATTAGGTAGGAAGGCAGGAAAAAAGGTAGGAAATTAGGTAGGCAATTAGGCAGATAATTAGGCAGGCAATTAGGCAGTTAATTAGGCAGGCAATTAGTCAGGCAATTAGGCAGGTAATTCAGCAGACAATTAGGAAAGCAATTAGGCAGTTAATTAGGCAGGCAATTAGGCAGTTATTAGGCCCCTAATTAGGCAGGCTATTAAGCAGGTAATTAGGCAGGTAATTAAGCAGGCAATAAGGCAGGCAATTAGACAGACAATAAGGCAGGAATTAGGCATTTAATAAGGCAGATATTTAGGCAGGAAATTAGGCAGGCAATTATGCAGGCAGACAATTAGGCAGGTAATTAGGCAGGTAATTAGGCAGGTAATTAGGCAGGCAATTAGGCAGGCAAATAGTGAGCAGACAATAAGGCAGGCAATTAGGCAGGCAATTAGGCAGTTAATTAGGCAGGCAATGAGGCAGGCAATTAGGCAGTTAATTAGGCAGGCAATTAGGCAATTCATTAGGCAGGTAAATAAGCAAGGAATTAAGCAGTTAATTAGGCATGCAATAAGACAGATGATTAGGCAGGCAATTAGGCAGGCAATAAGGCAGTTAATTAGGCAAGCAATTATGCAGCTAATTAAGCAGGCAATTAGGCAGGCAATAAGGCAGGTAATTAAGCAGGCAATAAGGCAGGCAATTAGACAGCCAATTAGGCAGGGAATTAGGCATTTAATTAGGCAGATAATTAGGCAGGCAATTAGGCAGGCAATTAGGCAGGCAATTAGGCAGGAAGGCAGGCAATAAGGTAGGCAATTTAGAAGGCAATTAGGAAGGCAGGCAATTAGGAAGGCAAGCAATTAGGCAGGCAGTTAGGCAGTTAATTAGGCATGCAATTAGGCAGATATTAGGCAAGCAGGCAATTTGGCATGCAGTTAAGCAGTTAATTGGGCAAGCAGACAATTTGGCAGGTAATAAGGCAGGCAATTAGGCTGGCAATTTGGCAGGCAATTAGGCAGTTAATTAGGCAGGCAATAAGGCAGGCAATTAGGCAGTTAATTAAGCAGGCAATTAGGCAGTTAATAAGGCAAGCAATTAAGCAGGCAAGCAAAAAGGCAGGCAGGTAATTAGGCAGGCAATTAAGCAGTTAATTAGGCAGGCAAGCAATTTGGCAGGTAGTTAGGCAGGCAATAAGTCGAGCAATTAAGCAGGCAATTAAGGAAGCAATTATGCAGTTAATTAGGCAAGCAATTAGGCAGGCAGGCAATTAGGCATGCAATTAAGCAGTTAATTGGGCAAGCATGCAATTTGGCAGGTAATTAGGCAGGCAATTAGGCAGGCAATTATGTAGGCAATTAAGCAGTTAATTAGGCAAGCAATTAGGCAGGCAGGCAACTAGTCAGGCAGGCAATTAGGCATGCAATTACGTAGGCAATTACATAGGCAATTAAGCAAGCAATTAGGAAGGCAATAATGCAATTAATTAGACAGGCAATTAGGCAGTTTATAAGGCAGGCAATTAGGCAGGCAATTCGGCAGTTAATAAGGCAGGCAATTAGGCAGGCAATTAGGCTGGCAATTAGGCAGGTAATTGAGCAGGCAATTAGGCAGTTAATTAGCAGGCAATAAGGCAGGCAATTAGGCAGGCTTTTAGGCAGGCAATTAGGCAGGCTTTTAGGCAGGCATTTAGACAAACAAATAGGCAGGCATACAATTAGGCAGGCAATTAGGCAGGCAATTAGGTAGTTAGATAGGCAGGCAATTAGGCAAGCAATTAGGCAGTAAATTAGGCAGGTAATTAGGCAGGCATACAATTGGGCAGGCAGGCAAATAGGCAGGCAGGCAATTAGGCAGGAAGGCAATTAGGCAGGCAATTAGTCAGGCGAATAAGCAGGCAATTAGGCAGTCTGACAATTAGGCAGGCAATAAGGTAGGCAATTAAGCAGGCAATTAGGCAGTTAATAAGGCAAACAATTATGAAGTCAATTAAGCAGGCAATTAGGAAGGAAGGCAGGCAATTAGGTAGGCAATTAGGTAAACAATTAGGCAGTTAATTTTGCAGGCAATTAGGCAGTTAATTATTCAGGCAATTAGGCAGGCAAGAAATTTAGGCAGGCAATTAGACAGTTGTTTAGGCAGGCAATTAGGCAGTTAATTAGGCAAGCAATTATGAAGTCAATTAGGCAGGCAATTAGGCAGGAAGGCAGCCAATTTGGTAGGCAATTATATAAACAATTAGGCAGGCAATTAGGCAGTTAATTAGGTAGGCAATTAGGCAGGCAAGCAGTTAGGCAGGCAGTAAGGCAGTAATTAGGCAGGCAATTAGGCGGGTAATTAGGTAAGCAGGCAATTAGCATGCAATTAAGCAGTTAATCTGACAAGCAGGCAATTTAGCAGGTAATAAGGCAGGCAATTAGGCAGGCAATTAGTCAGGCGAATAAGCAGGCAATTAGGCAGTCCGACAATTAGGCAGGCAATAAGGTAGGCAATTAAGCAGGCAATTAGGCAGTTAATAAGGCAAACAATTATGAAGTCAATTAAGCAGGCAATTAGGAAGGAAGGCAGGCAATTAGGTAGGCAATTAGGTAAACAATTAGGCAGTTAATTTTGCAGGCAATTAGGCAGTTAATTATTCAGGCAATTAGGCAGGCAAGAAATTAGGCAGGCAATTAGACAGTTGTTTAGGCAGGCAATTAGGCAGTTAATTAGGCAAGCAATTATGAAGTCAATTAGGCAGGCAATTAGGCAGGAAGGCAGCCAATTTGGTAGGCAATTATATAAACAATTAGGCAGGCAATTAGGCAGTTAATTAGGTAGGCAATTAGGCAGGCAAGCAGTTAGGCAGGCAGTAAGGCAGTAATTAGGCAGGCAATTAGGCGGGTAATTAGGTAAGCAGGCAATTAGGCATGCAATTAAGCAGTTAATCTGACAAGCAGGCAATTTAGCAGGTAATAAGGCAGGCAATTAGGCAGGCAATTAGGCAGGCAATTAGGCAGGCAATAAGGCAAATTAGGCAGGCAATTATCAGTTAAAAAGGCAGGCAATTATGAAGTAAATTAGGCAAACAATTAGGCAAAAAGGCAAGCAATTAGGTAGGCAATTTGGTAGGCAATTAGGCAGGCAAGCAATTAGGCGGGCAGTAAGGCAGTTAATTAGGCAGGTAATAAGAAAAATAATATGGCAGGCAATTGGGCAATAAATTAGGCAGGCAATTAGGCAGGCAATTAGGCAGATAATTAGGCAAGCAATTAGGCAGGCAGTTAAGCAGGCAATTAAACAGGCAATTTGTCAGGTAATTAGGCAGGCAATTAGGAAGGCAATTAGGCAGGCAATAAACCAGGCAATTTGGCAGTTAATTAGGTAGGCAATTGGGCAGTTAATAAGGCAGGCAATTAGGTAGGCAATTAGGAAGGCAATTAGGAAGGCAAGCAATTAGGCAGGCAGTTAGGCAGTTAATTAGGCATGCAATTAGGCAGATAATTAGGCAAGCAGGCAATTTGGCATGCAATTAAGCAGTTAATTGGGCAAGCAGACAATTTGGCAGGTAATTAGGCAGGCAATTAGGAAGGCGATTTGGCAGTAAATTAGGAAGGTAATTAAGTAGGCATGCAATTAGGCATGCAGGCAAATAGGCAGGCAGGCAATTAGGTAGGTAGGCAATTAGGCAGGCAATTAGGCAGGCAATTAGGAATTTAATAAAGCAGTTAATAAGGCAGGCAATTAGGCAGTTAATTAGGCAGGCAATAAGTTAGGCAATTAGGCAGTTAATTAAGCAGGCAATTAGGCAGTTAATAATGCAAGCAATTAAGCAGGCAAACAAAAAGGCAGGCAGGTAATTAGGCAGGCAATTAAGCAGTTAATTAGGGCAGGCAAGCAATTTGGCAGGTAGTTACGCAGGCAATAAAGCGAGCAATTAAGCAGGCAATTAAGGAGGCAATTATGCAGTTAATTAGGCAAGCAATTAGGCAGGCAGGCAATTAGGCATGCAATTAAGCAGTCAGTTGGGCAAGCATGCAATTTGGCAGGTTATTGGGCAGGTAATTTAGCAGGCAATTAGGCAGGCAATTAGGCAGGCAATTAGGCAGGCAATTAGGCAGGCAGGCAGTTAGGCATGAAATTAAGCAGTAAATTGGGCAAGCATGCAATTTGGCAGATAATTAGGCAGGCAATTAGGCAGGCAAGCAGTAAGGCAGTTAATTAGGCAGGCAATAAGGCGGTTAATTAGGCAGGCAATTAGGCAGTTAAATAGGCAAGCAATTGAGCAGGCAATTAGGCAGTTAATTAGGCAGGCAATTAAACAGGCAATTAGGCAGTTAATTAGGCAAGCAATTAAGCAGGCAAGCAATAAGGCAGGCAGGTAATTAGGCAGGCAATTAAGCAGTTAATTAGGCAGGCAAGAAATTTGGCAAGTAATTAGGCAGGCAATAAGGCAAGCAATTAGACAGACAATTAAGGAGGCAATTAGGCAGTTAATAAGGCAAGCAATTAGGCAGGCAAGCAATAAGGCAGGCATGTGATCAGGCAGGCAAATAAGCAGTTAGTTAGGCAGACAAGCAATTTGGCAGGTAATTAGGCAGGCAATAAGACAAGCAATTAAGCAAGCAATTAAGGAGGCAATTATGCAGTAATTAGGCAAGCAATTAGGCAGGCAGGCAATTAGGCAGGCAGGCAATTAGGCAGGCAATTAAGATGTAAATTGGGCAAGCATGCAATTTGGCATGTAATTAGGCAGGCAATTTGGCAGGCAATTAGGCAGGCAATTAGGCAGGCAATTAGGCAGGCAATTAGGCAGGCAATTAGACAGTTAATAAGGCAAGCAATTATGAAGTCAATTAGGCAGGTAATTTGGCAGAAAGGCAGCCAAATAGGTAGGCAATTAGATAAACAATTAGGCAGGCAATTAGGCAGTTAATTAGGCAGGCAATTAGGCAGTTAATTATGCAGGCAATTAGGCAGTTATATAGGCAGGCAAGTAGGCAGGTAATTAGGCACGCAATTAGGTAGTTAATTAGGCAGGCATTTAGGCAAACAAATAGGCAGGCATACAATTAGGCAGGCAATTAGGTAGGCAAATAGGCAGTTAGATAGGCGGGCAATTAGGCAGGCAATTAGGCAGTTAATTAGGCAGGTAATTAGGCAGGCATGCAATTTGACATGCAGGCAAATAGGCAGGCAATTAGGCAGGCAGGCAAATAGGCAGGTAGGCAATAAGGCAGGCAATTTATCAGGCAATTAAGCAGGAAATTAGGCAAGTTGGCAATTAGGCAGGCAATTATGTAGGCAATTAGGCAGGCAATAAGGCTATTGATTAGACAGGCAATTAAGCAGGTATATTACGCAGGCAATTAGGCAGTTAATAAGACAGGCAATTAGGTTGGCAATTAGGCAGTTAATTGAGCAGGCAATTAGGCAGTTAATTGATCAAGCAATTAGGCAGGCAATAAGGCAATATATTAAGCAGTTAATTAGGCAGGCAGGCAATTTGGCAGGTAATTAGGCAGTCATTTAGGCAGGCATTTAAGCAGGCAATTAGGCAGTTAATTAGACAGGCAATTAGGCAGGCAATTATGCAGTAAATTAGGCAGTAAATTAAAAAGGAAATTAGGCAGGCAGGCAATTAGGCTGGCAGGCAATTAGGCAGGCAGGTTATAAGTTAGGCAATTAAGCAGTTAATTAGGCAGGCAAGCAATTTGGAAGGTAATTAGGAAGGCAATAAGGCAAGCAATTAAGCAGGCAATTAGGCAGTTAATTAGGCAGGCAATTAGGCAGTTAATTAGGCAGGCAATTAGGCAGGCTTTTACACATGCATTTAGGCAAACAAATAGGCAGGCATACAATTAGGCAGGCAATTAGGTAGGCAATTAGGATGTTAGATAGGCGGGCAATTATGCAGGCAATTAGGCAAGCAATTAGGCAGTAAATTAGGCAGGTAATTAGGCAGGCATGCAATTAGGCAAAAAGGCAATTAGGCAGGCAATTAGTCAGGCAATTAAGCAGGCAATTAGACAGGTTAGCAATTAGGCAGGCAATTAGGTAGGCATATAACAGGCAATTAGGCAGGCAATAATGCTATTAATTAGACAGGCAATTAGGCAGGAAATTAGGCAGGCAGTTAATAAGGCAGGCAATTAGGCAGGCAATTAAGCAGTTAATAAGGCAGGCAATTAGGCTGGCAATTAGGCAGTTAATTGAGCAGGCAATTAGGCAGTTAATTAGCAGGCAATTAGGCATATAATAAGGCAGGCAATTAGGCAGTTAATTAGGCAGGCAATTAGGCAGGCTTTTAGACAAACAAATAGGCAGGCATACAATTAGGCAGGCAATCAGGCAGGCAATTGTGTAGGCAATAAGGCAGTTATATAGGCAGGCAATTAGGCAGGCAATTAGGCAAGCAATTAGGCAGTAAATTAGGCAGGTAATTAGGCAGGCATGCAATTAGGCAGGCAGGCAATTAGGCAGGAAGGCAATTAGGCAGGAAGGCAATTAGGCAAGCAAATAGGCAGGTTGGCAATTAGGTAGGCAGTTAAGCAGGCAATAATGCTATTAATTAGACAGGCAATTAGGCAGGCAATTAGGCAGTTAATAAGGCAGGCAATTAGGCAGGCAATTAGGCAGGCAATTAGGCAGGTAATTAGGCAGGCAATTAGGCAGTTTATTAGGCAGGCAAATAGGCGAGCTTTTAGGCAGGCATTTAGACAAACAAATAGTTAGGCATACAATTCGGCAGGCAATTAGGCAGGCAATTAGGTTGGCAATTAGGCAGTTAGATAGACGGGCAATTAGGCAGGCAATTAGGATAGCAATTAGGCAGTAAATTAGGCAGGTAATTAGAATGGCATGTAATTAGGCAGGCAATTAGGCAGGCAATTAGGCAGGCAAGCAATTAGGCAGGCAAGCAATTATGCAGGAAGGCAATTAAGCAGGAAATTAGGCAGGTTGGCAATTAGGCAGGCAATTAGGTAGGCAATTAAATAGGTAATAATGCTCTTAATTAGACATGCAATTAGGCAGACAATTAGGTAGTTAATAAGGCAGGCAATTAGGCAGGCAATAATGCTATTAATTAGACAGGCAATTAAATAGGCAATTAGGCAGGCAATTAGGCAGTTAATAAGGCAGGTAATTAGGCAGGCAATTAGGCATATAATAAAGCAGTTAATAAGGCAGGAAATTAGGCAGTTAATTAGGCAGGCAATAAGGCAGGCAATTACGCAGTTAATTAAGCAGGCAATTAGGCAGTCAATAAGGCAGGCAATTATGAAGTCAATTAGGCAGATAATTATGCAGGAAGGCAGACAATGAGGTAGGCAATTATGAAGGCAATTAAGCAGGCAAGCAATTAGGCAAGCAGTAAGGCAGTTAATTAGCCAGTTAATTAGGCAGGCAATTACGCAATTTTTTACGCAGGCAATTAGGCAGGCAATTAGGCAGGCAATTAAGCAGGCAGTTAGGCAGTTAATTAGGCAAGCAATTAAGCAGGCAAGCAATAAGGCAGGCAGGTAATTAGGCTGGCAATTAAGCAGTTAATTAGGCAGGCAAGCAATTTGGCTGGCAATAAGGCAAGCAATTAAGCAGGCAATTAAGGAGGCAATTAGACAGTTAATTAGGCAAGCAATTTGGAAGGAAGGCAATTAGGCAGGCAGGCAATTAGGCAGGCAATTAAGCAGACAATTAGGCAGTTAATGAGGCAGCAATTAGGCAGGCAAATAGTGAGCAGACAATAAGGCAGTTAATTAGGCAAGCAATTAAGCAGGCAAGCAATAAGGCAGGCAGGTAATTAGGCAGGCAATTAAGCAGTTAATTAGGCAGGCAAGCAATTTGGCAGGCAATTAGGCAGGCAATAAGGCAAGCAATTAAGCAGGCAATTAAGCAGACAATTAGGCAGTTAATTAGGCAGGCAATTAGGCAGGCAATGAGGCAGGCAATTAGGCAGTTAATTAGGCAGGCAATTAGGCAAATAAGCAGGGAATTAAGCAGTTAATTAGGAATGCAATAAGATAGATGATTAGGCAGGCAATTAGGCAGGCAATAAGGCAGTTTATTAGGCAAGCTTTTATGCAGCTAATTAAGCATGCAATTAGGCAGACAATTAGGCAGGTAATTAAGCAGGCAATAAGGCAGGCAAATAGGCAGGCAATTAGACAGCCAAAGAGGCAGGCAATTAGGCATTTAATTAGGCAGATAATTAGGCATGCAATTAGGCAGGGAATTAGGCAGGGCATTAGGCAGGCAGGCAATTAGGCAAGCAATTATGCAGGCAATTAGGCAGGCAAATAGTTTGCAGACAATTAGGCAGGCAATTAGGCAGTTAATTAGGCAGTTAAATAGGCAGGCAATTGGGCAGTTAATTAGGCAGGCAATTAAAAAGGGAATTAGGCAGGCAAAAAGGCAGGCAATTAGGCAGTTAATTAGGCAGGCAATTAGGCAGTAATTAGGCAGGAAGGACATGCAATAAGGTAGGCAATTTGGTAGGCAATAATCAGGCAAGCAATTAGGCAGGCAGTAAGGCAGTTAATTAGGCAGGTAATTAGGCTAATAATTAGGCAGGCAATTAAGCAGTGAATTAGGCAGGCAATTAGGCAGGCTATGAGGCAGGCAATTAAGCAGGCAATTAGGCAGGCAATAAGGCAGATAATAAGCCAAGCAATTAGGCAGGCAATTAGGCAGGCAATTAGGCAGGCAATTTGGCAGGTAATTAGGCAGGCAATTAGGCAGGCAATTATGCATGCAATTAGGTAGGCAATTAGGTAGGCAATAAGGAAGGCAATTAGACAGTTAATTAGGTAGGCATTTAGGCAGTTGATAAGGCAGGCAATAATAAGTCAATTAAGCAGGCAATTAGGTAGGAAGGCAGGAAAAAAGGTAGGAAATTAGGTAGGCAATTAGGCAGATTATTAGGCAGGCAATTAGGCAGTTAATTAGGCAGGCAATTAGTCAGGCAATTAGGCAGGTAATTCAGCAGACAATTAGGAAAGCAATAAGGCAGTTAATTAGGCAGGCAATTAGGCAGTTATTAGGCCCCTAATTAGGCAGGCTATTAAGCAGGTAATTAGGCAGGTAATTAAGCAGGCAATAAGGCAGGCAATTAGACAGACAATAAGGCAGGAATTAGGCATTTAATAAGGCAGATATTTAGGCAGGCAATTAGGCAGGCAATTAGGCAGGCAGACAATTAGGCAGGTAATTAGGCAGGTAATTAGGCAATTCATTAGGCAGGTAAATAAGCAAGGAATTAAGCAGTTAATTAGGCATGCAATAAGACAGATGATTAGGCAGGCAATTAGGCAGGCAATAAGGCAGTTAATTAGGCAAGCAATTATGCAGCTAATTAAGCAGGCAATTAGGCAGGCAATAAGGCAGGTAATTAAGCAGGCAATAAGGCAGGCAATTAGACAGCCAATTAGGCAGGGAATTAGGCATTTATTAGGCAGATAATTAGGCAGGCAATTAGGCAGGCAATTAGGCAGGCAATTAGGCAGGAAGGCAGGCAATAAGGTAGGCAATTTAGAAGGCAATTAGGAAGGCAGGCAATTAGGAAGGCAAGCAATTAGGCAGGCAGTTAGGCAGTTAATTAGGCATGCAATTAGGCAGATATTAGGCAAGCAGGCAATTTGGCATGCAGTTCAGCAGTTAATTGGGCAAGCAGACAATTTGGCAGGTAATAAGGCAGGCAATTAGGCTGGCAATTTGGCAGGCAATTTGGCAGTAAATTAGGCAGGTAATTAAGCAGGCATGCATTTAGGCATGCAGGCAATTAGGCAGGCAATAAGGTAGGTAGGCAATTATGCAGGATATAAGGCAGGCAATTAGGCAGTTAATAAAGCAGTTAATAAGTCAGGCAATTAGGCAGTTAATTAGGCAGGCAATAAGGCAGGCAATTAGGCAGTTAATTAAGCAGGCAATTAGGCAGTTAATAAGGCAAGCAATTAAGCAGGCAAGCAAAAAGGCAGGCAGGTAATTAGGCAGGCAATTAAGCAGTTAATTAGGCAGGCAAGCAATTTGGCAGGTAGTTAGGCAGGCAATAAGGCGAGCAATTAAGCAGGCAATTAAGGAAGCAATTATGCAGTTAATTAGGCAAGCAATTAGGCAGGCAGGCAATTAGGCATGCAATTAAGCAGTTAATTGGGCAAGCATGCAATTTGGCAGGCAATTAGGCAGGCAATTAGGCAGGCAATTATGTAGGCAATTAGGCAGTTAATTAGGCAAGCAATTAGGCAGGCAGGCAACTAGTCAGGCAGGCAATTAGGCATGCAATTACGTAGGCAATTACGTAGGCAATTAAGCAAGCAATTAGGCAGGCAATAATGCAATTAATTAGACAGGCAATTAGGCAGGCAATTAGGCAGTTTATAAGGCAGGCAATTAGGCAGGCAATTCGGCAGTTAATAAGGCAGGCAATTCGGCAGTTAATAAGGCAGGCAATTAGGCAGGCAATTAGGCTGGCAATTAGGCAGGTAATTGAGCAGGCAATTAGGCAGTTAATTAGCAGGCAATAAGGCAGGCAATTAGGCAGTTAATTAGGCAGGCAATTAGGCAGGCTTTTAGGCAGGCATTTAGACAAACAAATAGGCAGGCATACAATTAGGCAGGCAATTAGGCAGGCAATTAGGTAGTTAGATAGGCGGGCAATTAGGCAAGCAATAAGGCAGTAAATTAGGCAGGTAATTAGGCAGGCATACAATTGGGCAGGCAGGCAAATAGGCAGGCAGGCAAATAGGCAGGCAGGCAATTAGGCAGGAAGGCAATTAGGCAGGCAATTAGTCAGGCGAATAAGCAGGCAATTAGGCAGGTTGACAATTAGGCAGGCAATAAGGTAGGCAATTAAGCAGGCAATTAGGCAGGCAATAATGCTATTAATTAGACAGGCAATTAGGCAGATAATTAGGCAGGCAATTAGGCAGTTAATTAGGCAGGCAATTAGTCAGGCAATTAGGCAGGTAATTCAGCAGACAATTAGGAAAGCAATTAGGCAGTTAATTAGGCAGGCAATTAGGCAGTTATTAGGCCCCTAATTAGGCAGGCTATTAAGCAGGTAATTAGGCAGGTAATTAAGCAGGCAATAAGGCAGGCAATTAGACAGACAATAAGGCAGGAATTAGGCATTTAATAAGGCAGATATTTAGGCAGGAAATTAGGCAGGCAATTAGGCAGGCAGACAATTAGGCAGGTAATTAGGCAGGTAATTAGGCAGGTAATTAGGCAGGCAATTAGGCACAAAAATGGTGAGCAGACAATAAGGCAGGCAATTAGGCAGGCAATTAGGCAGTTAATTAGGCAGGCAATGAGGCAGGCAATTAGGCAGTTAATTAGGCAGGCAATTAGGCAATTCATTAGGCAGGTAAATAAGCAAGGAATTAAGCAGTTAATTAGGCATGCAATAAGACATGATTAGGCAGGCAATTAGGCAGGCAATAAGGCAGTTAATTAGGCAAGCAATTATGCAGCTAATTAAGCAGGCAATTAGGCAGGCAATAAGGCAGGTAATTAAGCAGGCAATAAGGCAGGCAATTAGACAGCCAATTAGGCAGGGAATTAGGCATTTAATTAGGCAGATAATTAGGCAGGCAATTAGGCAGGCAATTAGGCAGGCAATTAGGCAGGAAGGCAGGCAATAAGGTAGGCAATTTAGAAGGCAATTAGGAAGGCAGGCAATTAGGAAGGCAAGCAATTAGGCAGGCAGTTAGGCAGTTAATTAGGCATGCAATTAGGCAGATATTAGGCAAGCAGGCAATTTGGCATGCAGTTAAGCAGTTAATTGGGCAAGCAGACAATTTGGCAGGTAATAAGGCAGGCAATTAGGCTGGCAATTTGGCAGGCAATTAGGCAGTTGATTAGGCAGGCAATAAGGTAGGCAATTAGGAAGTTAATTAAGCAGGCAATTAGGCAGGTAATTAGGCAGGCAATTAAGCAGTTAATTAGGCAGGCAAGCAATTTGGCAGGTAGTTAGGCAGGCAATAAGGCGAGCAATTAAGCAGGCAATTAAGGAAGCAATTATGCAGTTAATTAGGCAAGCAATTAGGCAGGCAGGCAATTAGGCATGCAATTAAGCAGTTAATTGGGCAAGCATGCAATTTGGCAGGTAATTAGGCAGGCAATTAGGCAGGCAATTATGTAGGCAATTAGGCAGTTAATTAGGCAAGCAATTAGGCAGGCAGGCAACTAGTCAGGCAGGCAATTAGGCATGCAATTACGTAGGCAATTACGTAGGCAATTAAGCAAGCAATTAGGAAGGCAATAATGCAATTAATTAGACAGGCAATTAGGCAGTTTATAATGCAGGCAATTAGGCAGGCAATTCGGCAGTTAATAAGGCAGGCAATTAGGCAGGCAATTAGGCTGGCAATTAGGCAGGTAATTGAGCAGGCAATTAGGCAGTTAATTAGCAGGCAATAAGGCAGGCAATTAGGCAGGCAATTAGGCAGGCTTTTAGGCAGGCAATTAGGCAGGCTTTTAGGCAGGCATTTAGACAAACAAATAGGCAGGCATACAATTAGGCAGGCAATTAGGCAGGCAATTAGGTAGTTAGATAGGCAGGCAATTAGGCAAGCAATTAGGCAGTAAATTAGGCAGGTAATTAGGCAGGCATACAATTGGGCAGGCAGGCAAATAGGCAGGCAGGCAAATAGGCAGGCAGGCAATTAGGCAGGAAGGCAATTAGGCAGGCAATTAGTCAGGCGAATAAGCAGGCAATTAGGCAGTCTGACAATTAGGCCGGCAATAAGGTAGGCAATTAAGCAGGCAATTAGGCAGTTAATAAGGCAAACAATTATGAAGTCAATTAAGCAGGCAATTAGGAAGGAAGGCAGGCAATTAGGTAGGCAATTAGGTAAACAATTAGGCAGTTAATTTTGCAGGCAATTAGGCAGTTAATTATTCAGGCAATTAGGCAGGCAAGAAATTAGGCAGGCAATTAGACAGTTGTTTAGGCAGGCAATTAGGCAGTTAATTAGGCAAGCAATTATGAAGTCAATTAGGCAGGCAATTAGGCAGGAAGGCAGCCAATTTGGTAGGCAATTATATAAACAATTAGGCAGGCAATTAGGCAGTTAATTAGGTAGGCAATTAGGCAGGCAAGCAGTTAGGCAGGCAGTAAGGCAGTAATTAGGCAGGCAATTAGGCGGGTAATTAGGTAAGCAGGCAGTTAGGCATGCAATTAAGCAGTTAATCTGACAAGCAGGCAATTTAGCAGGCAATAAGGCAGGCAATTAGGCAGGCAATTAGTCAGGCGAATAAGCAGGCAATTAGGCAGTCTGACAATTAGGCAGGCAATAAGGTAGGCAATTAAGCAGGCAATTAGGCAGTTAATAAGGCAAACAATTATGAAGTCAATTAAGCAGGCAATTAGGAAGGAAGGCAGGCAATTAGGTAGGCAATTAGGTAAACAATTAGGCAGTTAATTTTGCAGGCAATTAGGCAGTTAATTATTCAGGCAATTAGGCAGGCAAGAAATTAGGCAGGCAATTAGACAGTTGTTTAGGCAGGCAATTAGGCAGTTAATTAGGCAAGCAATTATGAAGTCAATTAGGCAGGCAATTAGGCAGGAAGGCAGCCAATTTGGTAGGCAATTATATAAACAATTAGGCAGGCAATTAGGCAGTTAATTAGGTAGGCAATTAGGCAGGCAAGCAGTTAGGCAGGCAGTAAGGCAGTAATTAGGCAGGCAATTAGGCGGGTAATTAGGTAAGCAGGCAATTAGGCATGCAATTAAGCAGTTAATCTGACAAGCAGGCAATTTAGCAGGTAATAAGGCAGGCAATTAGGCAGGCAATTAGGCAGGCAATTAGGCAGGCAATTAGGCAGGCAATAAGGCAAATTAGGCAGGCAATTATCAGTTAAAAAGGCAGGCAATTATGAAGTAAATTAGGCAAACAATTAGGCAAAAAGGCAAGCAATTAGGTAGGCAATTTGGTAGGCAATTAGGCAGGCAAGCAATTAGGCGGGCAGTAAGGCAGTTAATTAGGCAGGTAATAAGAAAAATAATATGGCAGGCAATTGGGCAAAAAATTAGGCAGGCAATTAGGCAGGCAATTAGGCAGATAATTAGGCAAGCAATTAGGCAGGCAGTTAAGCAGGCAATTAAACAGGCAATTTGTCAGGTAATTAGGAAGGCAATTAGGCAGGCAATCAACCAGGCAATTTGGCAGTTAATTAGGTAGGCAATTGGGCAGTTAATAAGGCAGGCAATTAGGTAGGCAATTAGGAAGGCAATTAGGAAGGCAAGCAATTAGGCAGGCAGTTAGGCAGTTAATTAGGCATGCAATTAGGCAGATAATTAGGCAAGCAGGCAATTTGGCATGCAATTAAGCAGTTAATTGGGCAAGCAGACAATTTGGCAGGTAATTAGGCAGGCAATTAGGAAGGCGATTTGGCAGTAAATTAGGAAAGTAATTAAGTAGGCATGCAATTAGGCATGCAGGCAAATAGGCAGGCAGGCAATTAGGTAGGTAGGCAATTAGGCAGGCAATTAGGCAGGCTATAAGGCAGGCAATTAGGAATTTAATAAAGCAGTTAATAAGGCAGGCAATTAGGCAGTTAATTAGGCAGGCAATAAGTTAGGCAATTAGGCAGTTAATTAAGCAGGCAATTAGGCAGTTAATAATGCAAGCAATTAAGCAGGCAAACAAAAAGGCAGGCAGGTAATTAGGCAGGCAATTAAGCAGTTAATTAGGCAGGCAAGCAATTTGGCAGGTAGTTACGCAGGCAATAAAGCGAGCAATTAAGCAGGCAATTAAGGAGGCAATTATGCAGTTAATTAGGCAAGCAATTAGGCAGGCAGGCAATTAGGCATGCAATTTGGCAGGTTATTGGGCAGGTAATTTAGCAGGCAATTAGGCAGGCAATTAGGCAGGCAATTAGGCAGGCAATTAGGCAGGCAATTAGGCAGGCAATTAGGCAGGCAATTAGGCAGGCAATTAGGCAGGCAGGCAGTTAGGCATGAAATTAAGCAGTAAATTGGGCAAGCATGCAATTTGGCAGATAATTAGGCAGGCAATTAGGCAGGCAAGCAATTAGGCAAGCAGTAAGGCAGTTAATTAGGCAGGCAATAAGGCGGTTAATTAGGCAGGCAATTAGGCAGTTAAATAGGCAAGCAATTGAGCAGGCAATTAGGCAGTTAATTAGGCAGTCAATTAAACAGGCAATTAGGCAGTTAATTAGGCAAGCAATTAAGCAGGCAAGCAATAAGGCAGGCAGGTAATTAGGCAGGCAATTAAGCAGTTAATTAGGCAGGCAAGAAATTTGGCAAGTAATTAGGCAGGCAATAAGGCAAGCAATTAGACAGACAATTAAGGAGGCAATTAGGCAGTTAATAAGGCAAGCAATTAGGCAGGCAAGCAATAAGGCAGGCATGTGATCAGGCAGGCAAATAAGCAGTTAGTTAGGCAGACAAGCAATTTGGCAGGTAATTAGGCAGGCAATAAGACAAGCAATTAAGCAAGCAATTAAGGAGGCAATTATGCAGTAATTAGGCAAGCAATTAGG